>NC_139027.1:84131843-84692226 GCF_964662115.1 Mustela nivalis
CCCCAGAATGGGTGTTCCAAAAGAATGAGGGAGAAGCTGCAAGGCAACTGTGACCTAGCCTTCCAAGGCTTGCTCTCAGCCCAGACTTGGCACCAAAGGGACTGCAAAAGGGTGATATGGCTGACTGTCGGCGACATCTCTGAAGATCAGATGGGAGCTAGATATTACTTTACAGAGAACTGGGAGTCATTGCAGGTTTGAAGCAGAAGAAGGATCTGATTTGAGTTTTGTTTAAAACACTGATTCTGGGGGCACCTGGGTGGCTCAGTGGGTTAAAGCCTCTGCCTTCAGCTCAGGTCGTGATCCCAGGGTCCTGGGATCGAGCCCCGCATCGGGCTCTCTGCTCAGCGGGGAGCCTGCTTCCTTTTCTCTCTCTGCCTGCCTCTCTGCCTACTTGTGATCTCTCTCTGTCAGATAAATAAATAAAATCTTAAAAAAAAAAAAAACACTGATTCTGGGCCTCTGGGGGCAGGTGCAATGTGTGGGTGGCACAGTCCATTGAGTGTCAGACTCTTGGTTTCAGCTTGGGTCCTGATCTCAGGGTTGTGAGATTAAGCCCCGAGTTGGGCTCTGCTCTTAGGACAGAGCTGGCTTCAGATGCTCTCTTCTTCTCCTCTGCCCCTCCCCCTACTTGCACACATCCCGCCTGTCCCCCTTCAAATAAATAAATAAGTCTTCAAAACAAACAAACAAACAAAGCACTGATTTTGGGACCCATGGACTAGATCAGGAGGAAATGGCTTGTTTCTCTTCTGGGTGAGACGCCATGGCTGAGGGACCTCTGAAATGCCTCGAGAAAGTACAGACCTGGCTGGAGATCCTGTGGTCCCACAGCAGAAAGCCTCGGCCCAGATAATTGGGCTGTCAGAGCCACCAGATAGAGAAGCTTCAGGATGATTGAATTCTCTCTGCCACGTTGCAATGTAACTTCCTCAAGTCCCAGAGGAAGCCAAGAAATGAATGACGGATAGAAACAAAGTGGGATGTGGAAACCAGCGCATAAAGTGTAAGAGGCATGTCTTGGTTTATCTTTGTGGCTAGCTAGTGTGAACACCATAATTATGGGGGCCTGGGCTGGGGTGGGGGAGCTAAGCTAAACACTGAAAGCAAAGGGTAATTGTGGCTCTTATCAAATACGGCGAGAGTACTGCCATCCTCACACCAACCTGGTCGGTATTGCCTTGGAGGAGCAGATGCTTGGGGAAGGAGAGAGGCTGCCAACAACGCCGTACCTGCACTGGATGCCAAGCTTTACAGATATTATCTTATTTAATTTTCAGACAGTCAGTCAAGGCAGAAATCATCATTGTGTTTTTGGAGATGAGGAAGCCGGAACATAACTCAGCAAAGATCACTAAGTCTTAAAAAGGCTGGAGACAAACATAGAAACCGTGGCTTTCTGACCCCACCTCCGTGCTATGGATTGTGTGTTTTTTTAATAAGCTTCTCTTTAGCATTTTGTTGCCAGAGTATCTAATGTCTATAAATGAAGAAGAAAAGTACTTTACTGTTAACCATAGTTCCCTGAGTTCCAGATGTAAATCTGGCCACACATATAGTAAGAGGGTAATCTGGGGCTTTGGGCTGCAGTCACTGAAACCCAGAGCCGAAAACTGTTTTATATTATCAGTGCCCTCTAGGAAAAGAAATCTCTGTATTCTACTATTCAAGAATTCTCAGCAGTGCCCAGCTGGAAGAATCGGCAGGTGTTTCTACGGCTTCCGGTTCTATCATTTCTATAATGTTCCTATGGAATGGACCTTTTCAGCCTGTTAGATGAAAACTGAAGCTTGGCAGGACGCAGAGGTTCTCAGCCAGCAGTGACCGCACCAAGCTGCACAGTCTCCATCATCACAGATCCGTGCAGGTCACGTCTCGGCGACACCAAGTCCTGATCCATGTAGTCTCAGGATTCAGAAGAAGGCCGACCTGTCAAAGCCCCACAGAAAGCAGTCAGTGGGTCATGAGAACTTATGTGTCCTTCAATGTCCAGCCAGGAGAGAAAACTACATCTGAGACCATCTGACGTTAGCAGAGATCATTTAACAGAAAGAAGCGTTAGCTGGATATCGAGAGTGGCAAAGGCAAAAAGGAAACACTAAGATAGGACAGCGGTAGCCACTGCAGGTTGTAGTCCCCTCCCCCCAGGGCTAGGGGTTGAGATGATTTAAACCTAGAGGCTCCAAGAAGAGGCTGTGCAGAGCTGGAACCTGGTGGTCTGAGAAGGTGCTGGCACTGTCCATGGACGGGGAGGTGAAGCTGGTCCTGGGGGCATGAGCCCCGCCAGAGGTGATTCAGCTGTTACTATGTGAACGAACATTAGTGTGAGCAGAGAGGTGAGCCTCGGCGAGGCGCCACGGTTGGTGGATCTGGAGGCAAAGGCCAAAGAACCAAGAACCCTCTATATCTCCAAAGCTCCCCCTCTTCAAGCGCCCCCTGTTGGCAAAGTCTATCCGGGAAGCTGCGGGCGGAGCAATAGAGTGTGAGTTCCAGGCCCAGTTCCTAAAATAATACGCAAGTGGGTTTGCAGAAGTGGGCCAAGACACAATAGCTTAACACTTGGTACATTTAGTTAGACTTTGAAAATACAGTTGACCCCAGGACCCTAACCCCCCACCCCCCGAAATCACAGCCCTAAAAGACACGCATTTGGGAAAATGTTTTGAATTTAACCACTTGCTTTTTACATTAAGCGATTGCCTTGGTACTGGAAGGGGGGAAAAAAGTGTTACATTATTATTGGAAACCCTGCATTGAAGTAATGCAAATCTGTCTTCAAGTTCATTTAACAAAGTGACATTTAAATTACTAAGAAGAATGGAATAAACTCTATGTTATTTGCACTCTCCCAATACACTGGGATGAAATTGTCCTGGGATCAGCAACTGATTAAGCTGATTATATACCTCATACATGTAGGATGTGGTTTTCAACCGGCCACAATCAAAATATAATTTACTTCTGTTAGTATAATAATGTAGATGCTATAAAAGGCATCTTTTGGTAAGTGGTTTTCATTTACATTTCTCCTACTATTTAGCAGGGTATTTTCACAGCCTTGCTCTCACGTTTCCCTGCTTCAATTCCAGATTCTTACTGGGGAATATTTTGGCCCTCCCTGGGTCAATACGGTAAGGGATCCCGATGGGTACGGGGTGGGGCCATGACCTGAGAAACACACACACACACACACACACACACACACACACACACAGGCCAGCCTGGCAAGCAGTGATCAAAGGTGGGTAGCTTCCGAAAAGGTGTTGACAGCAAAGGTGTAGACCAGCAGAGCAGCTCAAACAGCTCCCAGTTGAAATGGATCCACCACCCACAGCCATTCCCTGGGAGCATGTGTTCTAAAAGGAACATGGGCACAAGGGCAGGGTTGCCTATGCACAGTGGCTCGTCAAGAAAGAAGTCAACCGTACTGACTCACTCACCAGCCAGATGCCTGGACCCGAGCTTGCTGACTCTCCTCCGCTCAACATGTCCACGATGGGTGTCTACCCACCTCCTCAGATCGCGGGAGAGCTGCAGGACGTGCTAAAAGTGTGGACAGCTCATCTCATGTGTTTCTGGTTCGTCATGCGGGTACACACGCGAGCCATCTGTCTGTGTCCACTGCCACGACCCAGTCTGTGTGTCTTGGGTCTTGCCTATGGCGTCATCATCCTGTCCTCGCCCCCTTCCAGTTATTCTCCATAACTCAGCCGGAGCGAGCTTTGGAAAGCTCTGGTGGACCGTGCCCTTCTCTCATTTAAAAGCTTTTAGAAGTTTCCATGTCTTTGAGACTGAAATAAATTTTTTTTTAGTAGAACTTCCAAGGCCCTGCATGATCTCATCACTGCTAAACCTGATGACTTTATTTGGTGTAGTTCTCTTCCCAGCTCAGTCAGCTCTGGTTGTGTGTCGGTTGCTCCCCCCGGATTTCCTGCTTTCCAAAATGTTTTCTTCCATGTTTTGTGCATATGACTCTTACACTTTCTTCATCCCTGAGCTCAGAAGTCACTTCCTCAGAAAAGCTTCCCTCATTCCACCTTTTACCCAATTTAGGGAAGATCTCCCACATTGTTCCTTTTCTTCCGGATTGTAATTATAACTCGTAATACAAAGGCATTTATCTACTGACTAGCCTGTTTCCCATGAGATGGCAAGTCCCAGAAGGTCAAGACCTTGTCTTTTTCTTTCTTATTTTTTAGATTTTATTTCTGTATTTGAGTGAGAGAGAGGACAAGCATGGGGAGAAGCAGATGGAGAGGAAAAAGCAGGCTCCTCGCTCAGGGAGCCCGATGAGGGCCTCAATCCTAGGACCCTGGGATCATGACCTGAGCCGAAGGCAGCTACTCCACTGACTGAACCACCCAGGTGCCCCTCTTTTTCTTTTCTTTTCTTTTTTTTTTTTTTTAAGATTTTATTTATTTATTTGACACAAAGAGAGATTACAAATAGGCAGAGAGGCAGGCAGAGAGAGAGGGGGAAACAGGCCCCTCACTGAGCAGAGAGCCCTACAGGACACTTGATCCCAGGACCCTGAGATCATGACCTAAGCTGAAGGTATAACCCTCTGAGCCACCCAGGCTCCCCACCTTTAAATTTTATTTAAATAAGATTATTTAAATAATTTTAAATTAATTATTGTATTCCTGGAGCCTAACCCAAGGGCCCGACATGCAACAGGTGCTCGATAAATACCTACTGAACAAATTATTGGTGTAATGACAATACAACTTGACTTAGCAGCCCTCAAAAGTTTTGCCATCCTCTGCTATGGGGAAGGCCAAGTTTATCCTTTTGGCCCCATGCTGTTGGTATCTTTTCAAACCACTTGCCCTCTAGGCCTTCCCTACGCCTTCCCTCCCCTCCCTGGCTGCCAGTTGCTAACATCCAAAGTCATACTAATTTATTCTCTGCCTCAGGTACACTTTGCACTTAAGTGGACCCCACACAAAGTATCCGATTTGCCTTTCCACATTAAAAAATTGCTAAAGGAGGGGAGCTTGTGTGGCTCAGTCGGTTGAGGTTGAGCGGTTGAGCATCTGCCTTCAGCTCAGGTCATGATCCCACTGGCCCCCTGGGTGAGCAGGCTCCTTGTTCAGCAGGGAGTCTGCTTCTCCTTTTGCCCCTCCCCACTGCTCCTACACTCCGGGCGTGTGCTCTCTGTCCCCAAAATAAATAGGTAACATCTTTAAAAAAAAAAAAATTGATGAAGGTTTTCTTCCAAGTTTACTCTTACTCTTTACTCTTACTCTTCTGGCCTCTCTCCATTACCATCTCTGGAAGAGCCCCCACACTGAGAATTCGTCCTCTAGACCAGGCTCCTCTAACACTGTTTCTATAAGTAAAGGGGTAATGGGGTATTGTTTGTACTTTTTTTTTTTTTTTTTTTAAGATCTTTCCCTTTTTTAATCCCCAGGGCAACCTCTTTAACTCATGCAAAAATTTTACTTCCTATTGCACATATGTGTTAATGGATGGCGTCTAAACCCAGTCAGCTAAACGCTGGTCAGAGGAAAGGGATTTTTTTTTTAAAGATTTTATTTATTTATTTGACAGAGAGAAATCACAAGTAGGCAGAGAGGCAGGCAGAGAGAGAAAGGAGGAAGCAGGCTCCCTGCTGAGCAGAGAGCCCGATGCGGGACTCGATCCCAGGACCCTGAGATCATGACCTGAGCCGAAGGCAGCGGCTTAACCCGCTGAGCCACCCAGGCGCCCTGAGGAAAGGGATTTTTGTCCCTGAACTGAGAAAAGTTTAGCCATTTGAAGTTGGATCCTGGTTCACTCATTCAAGGTGCCAGGCACGATGCTGATAAACCCCACAGACCTGACCACTGCCTGATCCCATCTACCGTGTTCCAGTGAATGATGGGATAAGGAGAGAAGCTTCCCTCTCCTGAGGACTTGGTAAAAATGAAAATTCTGATTTTTTTTAGCAAGGAATTGATGTCACAGTGAGAATTCCCTAAAACATACCAAAATATTTAAAAATTAAGGGCCCCAGGCTTTATGTCAGGAATATTTTACTTCTTATTTCCAAATATTCTAGTTAATATCGATGCTGTGGAGAATATTTGACCCTGGATAAGGAGATTTACAGTTCCATGAATACACATTTTAAAAAGTCCAAAAATACCCAAGAGAGACTCTAGTACTTTAACAATGACAGCAATGTCTCTGGTTCTGAAGGTGGGTGGCAGGATGACTTCACCTCCAGAAAGAAGAGGTTAAGGTCATGAGAGGAGGGTTTTATAAATTAGTAGACAAGGCAGAATTAACACTTCAGTATCACCTGACACTAAACGAGTGATCATTGCTTCAGCGAGAATCAGACAGGCTCTCCTCTGCTGACCCCAAGCAGGTTGCAAATGGAATGCGATCCTGGCCTCGCAAGGACATGAGCAAGTAAGTCCCTCCGGGAGAGAGCTGCCGGCTGATGGCTCTGCCTCCCGATCCCAAGCACCACGGAGATGGCACCGGCATCCGTCATACCTAAAAACAGAAGAAGGATACGCCATCACGAAGCCACTATAAAATAGAAACATTTGGTGCAGCGACTTAAAAAAAGCCAGGGAGTTTTCACTGCTACCGAATGTAAGCAGTTTGGCTTTCTTTTTTAAGCTGAAATACTTAAAAACAGAGAAATCTGATCCGAATGGGATAATCATAGTTGGAGCTTCCATAAGCGCCTCCCCCACCCCCAAGCTTTTTGCTTTCTTTACTCTATTCTGAGCTCTGTGTCGGAAAGAGGAGCCAAGAGAAAACCAGTGATCTTTCCCCGGTCCCGGTCATTGGTTCTAGGCTGAACACGGGGCTTGTCACCTTTAAGCAAATGCACTACTACTGCACCTACAATCCCCAGTTCCGTGGCATTCCGGAAGGAGAAAGGGGGCCTTTCACATCTGAGCCCAGGAGAGGCCTGAGTGGTGCATGGAGGCTGGTTAATTCCACATTGTGCAATTTAAAAGCATTTTTTTAGAGATGTTTTATTAGGAGGATTCTTGATCTAAAGAGGTACTTCAGGAAGTAATCAACTGGAATACTACCAGATTGAGATAATAGCTACTTCTCAGTCTATATAAACTTAAATAATATCCACATCTTGGCCTAAGCACAGGAGAATGAAGCATTTCAGAACAGACTGATGGGGAAGGGCTTTTTACAGCTAAAAATCCACAAGACTCACAGAGCGGGGGAGAACACATACCGATCAAGCAGATGAGATAAGAGGCAAATTTTATCGACATCAGTTTATTTCTTATTACTCAGTAAATGAGAGAGAGAAAAGGAGAGTAAGCAAAAGGAAATGAGAGAAAAAAACAAATGGGATATAAAAGAACCAGCCCCAGGCTCGCATATAAAGCCTGTCTTCATTATTCCAAAACTTCAAGTTAGTTTAGATAATTTACTCAGTTTTAAAAAGCTATTTTTTTAAAAGATTTTATTTATTCATTTGAAAGTGTGCGAACAAGTGGGGAGAGGAGCAGAGGGAGAGCCAGACAGAAGCCCAAATGGACTCCCCGCTGAGCACGGAGTCTGGGAGTCTGATCATGACTGGAGCTGAAATCAAGAGTCAGAAGCTTAACGGACTGAACTACCCAGGCACCCCTGAAGAGTCATTTAAAAATACTTTCGTTGGTGTGTTTCCTTTACTGACGATTTCATTTTCTACCCATTTCTAAAATAGGCCAAAATACGGAGACCTGGAAGTTGGGCTCTTAGGATGTTTCATCAATCATGTAAAGCTGGCCCGTTGGGGTCAGCCCAGACCACTTTCGTGAAGCCATAGAGGGGATCTGTGGATCAGTGTGGACAGGGTATCACCTTGCAAAGGCATTTCCAGCAGAAGCCTTTGATCACTGTTTCCCAGAGTATGTGTTGAGTACACTTGACATTACATTGTAAATTTCTTTCTCAGATTTTAAAGTATTTTTACCTTTCTTAACATCGGTTTGTAAAACACGACAGCATTCTTACAAAAAAGCTGTAATTTTTCTTCTTCATATTTTGCAGCCTGAAAACTGAAGAGTGATGGGAGTTCCTTGGAATTCCAGAGCAAATTATGGACCAAGGCAGAAGGGGATCAACCCAAACCAAACACACACAAATTCCTTTCCCCCAGTGCACCTTACCTTCCACACTAAACGCATCATTGAAATTCCCTTCTGAACCGAGGCTAACATAAAATGAAGAATTCTACACTTAGGGAGAGCTTTGAAAAATTAAGACACATTTCTTACTAGATTTAAAAACGTCCTAAAATTTTTGCACAGAATTGTGAGAAATGTTTTCGCTCGTTTTTCATTCACTGAATAATAAAAGTAGAAGAAAGACAAATTGATCTAATCAAGCCATAAACTCAAAAATAAGATTTATCCTGCCTTTCAGGATCTATAGACATCCTGCCTGTCCCTCTTTAATTACCCTTCAGCACCTAGATGAGCAGGGTTTAGTGCAAGTAACTACCTTTCTTTCTGATGAAAATGATGTTTACTTTACATTTTGAGCTGTAGTGTAATATGTCAGTTGTATTTACGGCAACAATCCTTCTAAAGATTTTGACTTACATTTTCCTAGACTTGGAAACGTTTTCAAGAGCATAGTTAGGCATTTATCTCTCATTTGCATGAGGAGGGGCTATCAGTTCAGTCAAAGGAAACAGACTTTCATTCACTAATCCATTCATTCATGTATTAGAGCAATGTCTACTATGCTTGCTAGCGACTAAGGCTATGGCAGTAGGGAGAAAAAAATCAGTACACTCATCAGTGCCCTACATTCTAGATGGGGAGATGAGCAATAAATCAAGCAAATAAATATATAATAAGAAGATGATGGGGGTGTCTGGGTGGCTCAGTGGGTTAAATGTCCAACACTTGATTTCAGCTCAGGTCATGATCTCAGGGTTGTGAGACAGAGCCCGTTGTCAGGCTCAGCCCGGGGCATGGAATCTGCTTGAGAGTCTCTCTCTCTCTCTCTCAAAAAAAAAAAAAAAAAAAAGATGATGATGAGTGTTTTGAAGAAAAATGAAGAAGAAAAGGAGGATAAAGGCTCAGGGCTGCAATTTAAATAATGTGGGCAGGGACGAGTCATTGAGAAGGGGACATTTGAAAATACTCTTGGGAGTGTCATAGAAGTAACTGTGGCAAGTATCTGTGAGTATCTGGGGCGTGAGGGACCCAGGATCGGGGAGGAGCTAGGGACAGGGCCCTCCATGGAAGCATGTTCGGCATATTTGTAAAACAGCAAAAAAAGAGTGGGCATAGGGCGCTCGGTGGCTCAGTTGGTTAAGCGACTGCCTTTGGCTCAGGTCATGATCCTGGAGTCCGGGGATTGAGTCCCACATTGGGCTCCCTGTTCAGCAGGGAGCCTGCTTCTCCCACTGACCTATCTCCTCTCATGCTCTCTTTCTCTCTCAAATTAAAAAAAACAACAACAACAACAAAAAACCTTTAAAAAAGAGTGGGCATGGCTAGAGCAGGTGAGTAAGGGGACCCCAGTGGGGGAGGTGAATTAGAAAGCAAAGTGCAGGCTGGTGGGGGTAGGGAGTGGGGCAGGCAGATCCCGCGGGAAGGTTGTAGACATTGTAAAGACTTCCCTTTTACTCTGAATGGAATGGGAGCCATTGGAAGGTTTTGAGTGGGGACAGGGTCCCACTGACATTTCAAGACAACAGAAATAGAAGTAAGAAGGTCATTCAGGAGGCTCATGCAACAATCTAGATGAATAGTTTCAGCCAATTTGTGGGCAGTGGAGGTGGGAGACATGAGTCAACGCTACCTTTTCAAGGTAGAGGCAACAGGATTTCTGACACTGAATGTCAGCTGTGAGACAGGAAGTCAGGAGTGTCTGCAGGTGTCTGGGAAGAGTGACTGAGCAGCAGGGCTGGGGGAGGGGCTAAGGTCATCCGACTCTGGGGAATGGTAAATTAGAGATGTCTACCAGACCCCGAGTAAGGGGCCACGCAAGGCAGTGGGAATTGCCAGGGGTGTTCTGAACTGAATATTCAAATTTGAAATTTGAAGCCATGAAACTGCACGAGATTATCAAGGGAGGTGAGTGAAGCTGGAAAGGCATGCAGGTCTCAGGGCTGTGCTCTGAGCACTCCAGAAGCAGAGAGATGAGGAAGAATGGGCAAGAGGAGGGGGGAAACCAGGAGCTTGCCGTAAGCTGGGAGCCAAATGAAGGATGGGCCAACCAGCTGTGCCAGGTGCCGCGACATGTCATCACTGAGAGTCAGTAATGCATTTAGCGAACTGGAAATCAGCATGGGCCTTGCCAGTAAAATGAGTTTAAGACGGGATGGAAGGAGAGCCTTCGGCAAATGATCCAGTGAAAGAGAGCAGAAAAATGGCACAGTGGCTCATAGGGAAGTGGGACCAAGGCAGGGGACGGTATGTGTCACACTGCGTACGTGAGGTCTCTGTGAGAGCTTCCCGTAGATTTTGGTACATTTCGACATGGGTGGAATGTGCTAATAACATTTTTTAAATATAGATTTTATTTTTTTAAATATTTTATTTATTTATTTCACAGACAGAGATCACAAGTAGGCAGAGAGGCAGGCAGAGAGAGAGGGGGAAGCAGGCTCCCCGCTGAGCAGAGAGCCCCATGCGGGACTCGAACCCAGGTCCCTGAGATCATGACCTGAGCCGAAGGCAGAGGCTTTAACCCACTGAGCCACCCAGGTGCCCCTAGATTTTATTTTTTAGAGCAGTTTTTGGTTCACAAAGAGATCGAGCAGGAAGTACAGAGAGTTTCCACACCTCCCTGCCCCCACACGACTCAGAACGTCCCCACTATTAACATCCCAAGCCCTGCGGTACATTTGTTACAATCAAGTCACCAAACTGACACATTATACCTAAATCCCTAGTTGGGGGGTAGCTCTTTTGCCCTTTTGTGGGTTTTTCACAAATATACCAACAGTCGAGGTAATTTAAAATAAATGCATGTGGCAATGACTTTTTTTTTTTTTTTTTTTTTTATTTGTCAGAGAGAGAGTGAGTGAGAGCGAGCACAGGCAGACAGAGTGGAAGGAAGAGTCAGAGGGAGAAGCAGGCTCCCTGCGGAGCAAGGAGCCCGATGTGGGACTCGATCCCAGGACGCTGGGATCATGACCTGAGCCGAAGGCAGCTGCTTAACCAACTGAGCCACCCAGGCGTCCCGGCAATGACTTTTTTACTGTGGTAAGAACACTTAACCCCAAATCTGTCCTCTTAAATTTACAAGTGCACAGTACAGTTTTGTTGTACAATGCTGTAGAGTAGAGCTCTCAAACTTCTTCATCTTGCATCACTGAAACATGACACCCCTTATACAACAACCCCCCATTCCCTCTTCCCCTCAGCCACGGCAATCACCTTTTTAATCTGTTGCTGGGAGTTCGGCTATTATCAAAAAACAAAAGATAACGAATGTTGACGAGGATATGGAGAAATTGGAATCCTCATACGCTGTAGGTGGAAATGTAAAAGAGTGCAGCCTCTGTGGAAAATGGTATGGAGGATTCCCCCCCAAAATAGAACTTCCATAGGCTCTGGTAACCCCACTTTTGGGTTTATAGTCTCCCTAATCAAAATCAGGATCTCTAAAAAGGAGCCCTCCTATGTCCATTGCAGCAAGCCAAGATGTGGAAAAAACCCAAATGTCCATCAATGGGTGAATGGATAGAGCCAATGTTGTATAAACAAGCAGTAGAATACTATTTAGCCTTTAAAAAGAAGGAAATCTTGCCATTTGCAACAATGCAGACAAACCCTGAGGCACTATGCTAAGTAAAATAAGCCAGGTACAAAAAGACAAATACTGCATAATTCCACTGACAGGTTTCTAAAGTTATAATAGTCAGAGTATCATTTTTAAATAATTAAAAGCATTTTAAAATAATTCAAGATAATTGAATAATAATTATTATTTATTGTTAATAATAATATTAATCATTATTAAAAGTATTAGGATTATTGTCAATAATTATTATATTATTATAATAATATAATCTTATATTATTATAAGATTATTAAAAGATAATAGTAATATTATTTAAAATCATAACATTTTAGGGACGCCTGGGTGGCTTAGTCAGTTAAGCATCCAACAACTCTTGGTTTCGTCACGTGGTGACTTCAGGGTTGTGGGATCGAGCTCCAAGTGGGGTCTGAGCTCAGTGTGGAGTCTGCTTTTCCCTCTCCCTCTGCTCCTTCCCCCCACTGGTTGTTTTTTTCTCTCTGAAATGAATAAATTATTTTTTTTTAATTTTTAAAAATAAAAGATCAAATAGTAACATTTTAGAAAGTGGTCATTTTATCATACACTGTTCTGTGGGCTCCTCAGGATAAATGTCACAGACTAGAGTTTATAATTTCAAAAACAAAAGTACAAGTGTCCTGCCCTCAACCCCCTCAATTTCCGAACACCATATACTGAGCAGACAACGCAGTTCACCATGCTCTGTCCCCACAGAACCCACTTAGGTGTCTAACTGCCGTACAGTGCTTCTGGCTAAGTGGTTATCAGGAACACTAATGAGCCTAACAGAATGTAAGCACTAGTTCAATGTATAAATAAAACGTTTTACATAGAAAAAGAAAATTCTAGAGTACACAACTAAAAGATGAACTATACACATACATACAGGCATATTCTGGGCAAAGTACAATTATAATTATATCCACTATTTATGACACACTGACATACTATGTGCTAAGAAATTTACATTCCTTAGTGCTAATTATCACCAACCACTTGCATCATTGCGGCTATCGTCCCAGTGACACAGATGTGAGGCTGAAGTTCAAGGAGCTAGAAAGTGGCCGTGATGCATTCTGGACCAAATTGTTAGTGTCTGACAGCAAAGCCCTTGTTTTTTCCCTCACACCCTGGTATCTCACCTAAAAAACAAACAAACAAACAAAAACAGAAATAAGTAACTTTCTATTTGTGACACAAAAATTCTCCTAGGAAAAATGAGAATTGCACATTTAAGAATAAAATATACTTAAAGGCAAATGGACAAGGGGAATTCAGCAGTCTGCAGTGCCGAATGCATTCTGTTCTTTCTGGAAAATACAAGACAGCTCAAAGGAGGCCCTGGACACAGTGGTTCACAAAAGGAGATGTCCACATACTTTATGAACTCAGCCAGTACGATGGTAGGTATTTGAACAGTTTCATGCTGAGATTACTCTAAAGTGTGACGATGTCGGAGCCAAAGGAGCAAAGTATACCTTTGCTATATATATATATTTTAACGCTTTGCATGATTCTGCCATTTACCCAGAGAAACAAACATCGATAATGTTAAGCAGTGTACCAAAAATCTAGACAGAATGGGTCAAGTTTCCACCGTCATATTACACCACATCATACTGCCACTTCAGCAATGTCAGTCATTACGTACCGGCTAAGGGCCTAAATCCTGGTTCACATCTATAATTTAAATACATATCATACTAAATAGTGTCATTGTGCAAAGCCACGAGGTATGCAGTGGTCGGTGTTTTTTCCCCTTCCTGAGACACAAAGAAGCTTATTCTGTCTCCAGAATGCAGGTGTAATGTTGGAAAGAGTCTTGAACATTCCACTCATGCATTTTCCTGGGAAAATAACTGATTTTTTAAGTTGTAAAAATATACGGGCTTTTCCATCTGAGTTGGTGGATGGAAATGGGTAGAAATGTTTCATTTCCAGCTGATACGTTTATGTTATTGAAACCTTGAAAACAGTTCAAAATCAACAACCCTAAATAGTTAGGCTAATAGGCCAAAATATTTGTCATACTTATTGTTTTGCCTTGAACCTTCACTCATACACAGGAAAATTAGATTAAGACCATTTCAGTACATTTGCAACTTGTCTTTTCAAAAACTTATTTGCCATGGATGCAAGGGGAAAAAAATGTCTTCTTAAACCCAAGCACAATAAATTTGTGGTGACCAAAGAATTTAAAAAACACATGGATGGGAGATGGTAATTGTGCAGCAAATGCCTCCTCTCCCCGCACTCAGTGTCAGACAAATGGAAAATAGTATATAGCATCTGCATACAGTATCAGTGGTTGAACTTGAATTTCATTACAAAATGGCCTTGGTCACAGCTTGGGCTATTTACAGAAAGCCTATTTCAGTTCTCCTGGGCCCTATTTAAACAGTCCTAGAATGCAGTACTTATAAAAGGAATCAAAGGGTGTATTTATTTGATACTATGCACCAAAAAAAGAAGACATAAATTGTATTAATCTCTCATCTTTCTATTCTCACTTCCTTGGTCCAAAGCAGCACTGCCTTTGTGATCTGGGCACTCTTACTCAGGAGGATTCTAAGTGGGCAGAGAAGTAATTTAACAACCTGTCTTATAGTCTGGCTTGGCTCTTCCTGGTTCCCTATTTTCTGTCTCTTGGCTTAGTCTCTTGGGGAAGATGAGAAGAAGGCATTTAGGTTAAAGCTTTACTGAACGTAGTCATAGTTTGCAACTGCGCTCTTTGAGACCTGAAGTGCGTCTCTCCAGCTCTTCAATTCTGACTGTTTGGGACCAGGTCTGAACAACAGAATGCAGGGAAGTGAGGTTGTGTGCATTCCAAGCCCAGCTGTCAAGAGATCTTGCTGCTGATTCTGTTGCTGCGGGGAACGCCTTCTTTTTTCTTTCTTTCCTTCTTTTCTTTTTTTAAGATTTTATTTATTTATTTATTTGACTGAAAGAGACAGCCAGAAAGGGAACACAAGCAGGGGGAGTGGGAGAGGGAGAAGCAGGCTCCCCACTGAGCACAAAGCCCGATGTGGGATTCAATCCCAGGACCACAGGATCACGACTCAAGCCAAAGGCAGACGCTCAGTGACTGAGCCACCCAGAGGCCCTGCTGGGAACCCTTTGGCCACCATGTGGATAAGCCCAGCCTGGCCTGCTGGACAATGAAACAGCATCTGGAGCTGGCCTTGCAGCTGTCCCAGACTTCCAGCTGAGGCTCCGAACACAGGAGTGTGTCTTGCCAAGAAAAGTCAAGCTGGGAACAGACCAGAGAGGCACCCCAGTGAGCTCAGCCCAAATTGCCCAAGTTTGGGGTGGTTTGTTACACAACAGTCGATAGCTGTTACAAGCCCTACAGGCTATCACAGCCCTCTCAACCAGGATTCCCTTTCCTTAATCCTTTCTACTGAAGGGAGGTTGTTTCTAACAGATCTTAATCTGCCAAGGGTGATTATGTCAACAACTACTTTATCTGTCTTAAAAAAATAAGTTTCATTGTGAAAATCAAAAGGTTTCTCTAGATAAGGTATGCTGGTCAACAAAGAAATTAACTCTAGTCTATTATACAAATTAAGTTGCAAGAAAAGCATTCCCCTGGGTTGAAAGAACTATAGCTTAAAAGGCCCCAGTGACAAGAATCTCCAAAGAATTAACAGAAATGCCCCCAAAATTAAGACTAAACTTGATAACTTCCAGGATCAGAGGGCAGCATACTGTCCTAGGAAAGTCGCAGTCCGATGCTTCTACTCACTTATCACTCTTCTGCTTCTTCTTCCCTCTGCTTTGATGGGCAAATGGGGAGCAGAGCCAGGGGAAGGGAGAGGGGGCCACAGTCCGTTTCCTTGGGCCTCCTACAGAAGACACCAGTTGGGTAGGGGAGAAGTTTGCAGCTAAGTCAAATTTAAAGTCTCGATTATTGCAGATAGAGTGGTACGTCTGAGGATCTAATCCTTACCATGAAGCTAGAAGCTCCCTGTAGAGGGCCAGAATTTGCATAGGTGATAACCAAGAACTGCTGTGATACTACATTCAGAAGGGAATTGGTGTGCTAACCACTTTGACTCACCTTTCCTTTTGGTGTTGTAAAAAGACAGTTTGAAAAGAATCAGAAAATCACTTGGCCTAGAGATAGCAAATTAGTTCTAAGCTTAATAGTTTCTAAAATGTCCCTAGGAGTGGTGCACCTGGCCATCTTGGGTGAAGGAGCATGGGACTTTTTATCATGGGATCATGAGTTCCAGCCCCATGGTGGGTATAGAGGTTACTTAAAATGAATAAATAAAAACTTTTAAAAAGCATTCTTGGGAGACACATGTTTCCATATATCGCATCAGTCCTGTATGTTGGAGAATTAGGCAAGAAGAGGAAGGAGAAAGTAGTGTGGATGCCCCCTGTGTTCTACTAGTGGCAATAGTCATGGGCTAGTATTAGTAATGTAACTTACAAGATACACTAGTCTTCACTTAGCAGCAAATTCAGTTCTTTATTTAAAAAAAAAAAAAAAGATATGAATGGACCTGAATGTAAAATATAAAACTTTGGAAAAAAAATAACACAGGGCAAAGTCTTCAAGTTCTTATACTGGACACCAAAGTTTGTGGTGTGACCTATAAAAGGAAAATGTAACAGATTAGAACTCAACAGAATTAAAAACATTTGCTCTGTTTCATACTCCCATTAAGAGTATGAAAAGATGGGGGCACCTGGGTGTGCCAGTTAAAGCCTCCAAATCTTGGTTTCAGCTCCGGTCATGATCTCAGGGTCGTGGGATCAAGCCCCGTGTCGGGGCTCCCAAATCAGGTGAGTCTGCTTGTCCCTCTCTTACTCTGCCCATCCACCCCACTTGTGTTCTCTCTCTCTCTCTCAAGTAAATAAATCTTTTTTTAAAGAATATGAAAAGACAAACTGCTAACAAGAGAAAATAATTTGAAAACCACATATTCAACAAAAGACTATATCTAAACTATGTAAGGAAGTCCCAGAGTTCATCATAAAAAAAAATTCTTGTTAGAAAGTAGGCAAACCACATGAACATTTTACTGAAGAGGATACACAGATGGCAAATAAGCACAGAGAAAACTGTTCAATTTCATTAGTCATCAGGGAAATGTAGTTTAAAATCACCACAAAATAGCATTACACACCATTAGTTGTTTAAAGCAACAATAAAAACATAATGTTGCTCTGCCTACTTGTGATATCTCTCTCTCTCTCTCTCTCTCTCTCTGTCAAATAAATAAATAAAATCTTTAAAAAAAAAAAAACATAATGTTGACACCAAATGCTGGTGAAGATGTAGAGAAGCTGGATCACTCAGGCCTCGTTGGTGGTAATGTAAAATGGTACCACAGTTCGAGAAAACAATTTGGTGGTTTTTAGTAAAACTCACCCTGTAACTATCATACAACCAGTATTGACATTCTTGATATTTATCCCAGAGAGATAAAAACTGATGAACACACAAAAACCTGCACATAAATGTTCGTAGCTGTTTTGTTCACGATACCTTAAAACTGGAATCAAACCAGATGATGGTCAATAAGCAAACGGTAAACCACCTGTAGTATGTCCAGACCTTGGTATACTATTCAGCGATAACAAGGAGCAAACTTTTGACCCACACAACAACTTGCATAAATCTCCAGGGATTCATGCTCACACACACACACACACACACACACATCACTCAAAATCTTCGCACCATTCTCTTTATATAACATTCTTTAAAAAATGTAACTATAGAGACAAACTAGATTGACCATTGCCAGAGGTTAAGGGGTGGTAGTTGCGAGTAGAAAGCAGGAGAGAGCCTCTGTGGTTATGGAACACTTGTGTGTCTTGACTGTCGCAGTGAGTACCTGAATTTACACAGAACATACACTTGGACGTTACACACTCCCCTACCCCTCTGTCTCTCTCCCTCTAAGATCCCTGTCCCTCAAAATGCATGTAGAACTCGTAAAATTTGGGAAGATCTGTGGATTGTCGATTTCCTGGTGTAACATTATTCTATAGTTGTGTAAGATGTTACCATTGAGAGGAACTAGGGAAGGGTACCCGAAACCTGCAAGAAGGTTTTCTGCAACTGGAGCTATTTTGACTCTTTTAACATTTAATTATATCTTAAATTTTGGCCGCTCTATAGTGATTTCAAAATAAAATTCGAAAATTTTGTGGGTTTTTTTTTTTTGTCGTTATTGTTGTTGTTTTTAGAGAGGGGGGAAGCAGAGAGTGAGCGAGTGAGAGGCAGAGAGAGAATCCCAAGCAGACTCCAATCCCCAACATGGAGCCAAACTCAGGGCTCAATTTCACAACCCTGAAACCACGACCTGAGCCGAAATCAAGAGTCAGACGCTTAACTGGTCAGAGCCACCCAGGCACCCCTCAAAATAAAAATTTCCAACAAAACTAACAAAGAAGATTGCAGGTTGGGTAATGAGCACAGGCAGTAAGAGCCAAGATGAGGTCTCGTCAAGGCCAGGCACAGGTTTCCAAATCCTGGTCATTAAGTCAGGATGGGTCCCCCAGAGAAGACGCTGAGTGGGGGTGGCTCACAGAAGCCTTCACCTGGTTAGATGTGTGCCTCCCATTCTCCAATTCCCCAACAGGGGTTGTTCATCACTCAGTAAGCGATGTCAACAAGGCCCTGGTACTAGTGCTGGTACGTAGACCCAGGCTCAATTCTATTTATCTTGGATCTCATACAGGTATCCTCTTGACGGATTCCTACATGTATTGGAAAGGGCGTTCAATCAACACCGCTGGCATCCCTAGGGGAAGCTAGCGGAAAGGCCACACAATTCACTGGTCCCCATCCTTCCACCATTGCAACGCCACGCAGTGACATTTACAGATAGCTGCCAAACACTCAGAACTGGGCCATGCAGCGAATTCAATCTGAACTCTGGAATATAAATGAGAATGAGATTCTAGCAAAATAAAAATGACCGATGCCTGGGGCCTAGGGAAATTTACACATCCTGTTAACTGCTAGGAACCAAGTCTTAGATGGACTCTTTCTCATTCTAGTCCAGTGTGTATGTGAGCACGTGTGCGTCCGTGTGTGTGTCTGTCTGTCTGTCTGTACATACTTTTTTTATTGCTCATTAGGGGATACAGAGCATAATTCTCAAAATACAGAAGGAAAACCTATTTCTGAAAATGACTGTAGAAAGCAGAAGATAGTTTAAGTAACAATTATGCATCTTATCAAGGTGAGAAAAGACAACTATGTTCTCAGTGATGAAAGAAAAAATAAATCAAAATAAAATGCTATCCACAAAGCTGGGAGAGATCAAGATTTGTTTAAGGAACTTAAAGAGCCAATAGCACATTTATGACTTCAAGTTCTTAAATGGTGAAGCAAAGGGGTGCCTGGGTGGCTCAGCCTGTTAAGCATCTGTCTTTGGGTCATGTCATGATCTCAGGGTCCTGGGATTGGATTCTCTGCTCCACGGAGAGCCTGCTTCTCACTCTCCCTGCTTGTTCTCTCTCTCTCTCTCTCTCTCTCTCTGCCAAATAAATAAATAATCTTTTAAAAAGAATAAGATAAATAGTGGGGGAAAGAGGATTACCCTTCCCCATCCTCAAAAATCATGCTGGAGGACGGGGAAAAAAAAAAAAAGTACCAATGAGACTATTCAAAGAACGAAAAACAGAAGAAAAATCCGTTTCCACTGAAATGAGGACACCTCTGTAACCCTGAACCATAGCGGTGAGGAAGGGCTGGCAAAGGTGGGGAAGGTGAAACAGAAGTGGGAGGTGTCCAGAGATCCCCAGTGACCCAGGCCTATCCTGAAGCCGCTCTCAGCTTCCCACTCATCCCGTGGGGCTGGCACATTTCTCCTGCTGGAGTCTGCCACTAGGGGCGCGCTAGAAAAGGAACAGAAAGAGGAAAGGGTCTGTCCAGGGCTGGGGTTCATCCCAGTAGTGGCCGTTGGGTCCACAAAGAGTTGATTTCAGTCTCCAGATGTTTCTGCGTTCTAGAACATCATCTTATCCCCTCTGAAATAGCAACCAACTGGCTGACCTCCGTCTGAGCGGTCTGTTTCCCCCGCCCACCAAGCTCCTACGCTGTGATGACCCCAGGCTCTCTCCTGACTTCCTCCTGTGCTGAGAGTGGTAGGTGCCTCCTATAGTTCCTATTGCTTTGTTAAGTCGGTGTCCCTTTCCTCACTTTCCATCTTCCAGTATCTGTTTAATCAAGCTCAAATATTAAACTCACTCTGCTGAAATAACTGGTGGAATTCCGTTTTCCCCACTGAATCCTGATTGAAATAAAAGCGCCATCCTCAGAAGTAAGTAACACACTCAGAGGGGCAAATGTAATCATTCTTGAGAGCTAGTTGTTGCGATGTCCCTGGCCTTGGTTTGATTGGAAGCTTTGAGAAGCAGGAAGAGTGATGCTGGATAAACCATCACATAGATCACTGCTGTAGGAATTCTTGCCAGCCTGGAACATGACCCTGCCTGCTGTCTGACATGCACTTCCCATAGATAACTGGTCCGGGAAGAACTCATCTCATTTAAAGGTGAGCAACAACCCAAAATGAACTTGCCCTAAGTTATATGCAGACACATACCATGTTCTGCATGAGAAAACAATAGCATAAGAATAAATAACCAAAATTCTAAGAAAGATATCAGCATATATAGTCAAGCAGTAAATTCTACAATGATATAAAATAACTAAATAAGATTTATTTTTTGGATTGATAAGATGCTTCAGCATTAAAAAATTTAAAATGTGGGGCCCCTGGGTGTCTCAGTTGGTTAAGCATCTGGACTCTTGATTTCTGCTCAGGTTATGATCTCAGGGTTATGAGATCGAGCCCCACATCTGTTCTGTGCTGGGCATGGAGACTGCTTAAGATTCTCTCTCTCCCTCTGCCCACCCCCCCCAATTTTCACACTCTCTTTCTGTCTCTCTTTCTCTCTAAAAAAAGTAAAATGTTACATTAATAAATCAAAAATAAAAGCCAAATAATTGGTAGTGATTTTTATAGGTACAAAATATGAATAAAATCCTATATCCATTATAAAAAGATGTAACAAAAAAATTTTAAATACTATTTAAAGATATGATTGTCTACTTAGACCAAAACTACCTGAAGTGAATATAATGTTACATGTTAATTGTATCTCATAAAAAATAAGCATTTTCAAGTTAATATCATTTTTTCTAATTAGCCATAAGTAGTTAGAAATGAATTGAAAACAAAATCCCATTTGCAAAAATGACAACTAAAAAAAATTCAATAAGAAAAAAATATATATATATGAACCTGTAAAAAAAAAGAAAAACTACACAGCTTTATTGATAAACATGAAATAAGGCCCCCACCGAATGGGAAAACCCAGTACTTTTAGATAGGAAGACTCAAATAACATAAAGATGTCAATCTTCCCAATGCCATATATAAGCATCATGCTTTTTCTATCAAAATACCAAAGGAATTTTTGAAGGAACTTAATAAATTGATCTAAAATTTCATTTGGATCAGTAATTCCATAAGAATTGCAAAGAAATGTTTGAAAAACTGAATAATGAGTAGAGATGTGTCTTATCAAATATGAAAATGTCCTCAGAAACTATTACAATTAAAGTAGCATGTTATTATGTCAGTAATAGACAAATAGTTTATCATATCATAATGTAATTCAGAAATACATATCCATTCGATATATGAAATATGTGACATTTTAAATCAGTAGGTAAAGAAGGAATTATTCAATATGTGGGTATGAAACCACTGAATATCCATTTTAAGTAAATTAAACTTAGATTCCTGCATTGTGAGATACATATATCTCTATGTACATATGTGTATTTATCTGTGATGGTTTACAAAATTATTAGAGAAAATTTTAAAGAAAGGTTTTATTAAAAACCTTTATGGGAAAATGACCTTCTACATAAAATCCAGAAGCCAGAGAAAATTGAACATAATTTTTAGATTTTCCCGCTAAAATTTAAATTTGCTCTATGTCGAAAAAATACCATAGACAAAGTGAAAAGACAAAATGGATTAAGAGAGAATGTTTACAACTCCCCCTTCCAAAAATAAATAAATAAATAAGCAAAAAGAAACAAACAAGAATAATGAGTAGCTTTCTGTCAAAACCAAACCAAGCCACGAAAGCATAAGCATCATGAGAGAGAGAACCAACCAGAGCTAGAAGAGCCTGACCTAGCTCAGCCCGACCTAAGCCTCACCTGACTTCAGATGAGTTCTTCTCAAAACACAGTCCCTAGACTAAGCAGCATCAACATCTCCTGGAAGCTCTTGGAAACAGAAATTCTTGGGTTCTGCCCCAGACCTGCTAATCACAAACTCCAGGGGTGAGGCCCAGCCACGTGTGATTGAACAAGTTCTCAGTTCATCCTGATATACGTTCAAGTTTAGGAACCATTGCTTGAAATATCAAATTTAGGTGCGCCTGGGTGGCTCAATCGGTTGAGCATCTGCCTTGGGCTCAGGTCATGATCCTGGAGTCTCAGGATCGAGGCCCACATCGGGCTCCCTTGCTCAGAGGAGAGCCTGCTTCTCCCTCTGTTCCTCACTCTACTTGCAGGCTCTACCTCAAATAAATAAAAAAACAAATGTTAAATTTAAAGATCCAGTGTGTGGTGCAAGTGTGTTTGATGTGTTGCTCAAGAAAGAATTGGAAATATGACAGAAGAGCAAACAATTCTGAATAAAGTCAACCACGGCTTTCAGAAGGGAAGAACACAGTAAGCAGTATTTAAATTTCAACTGATCCAGGGGCACCTGGGTGGCTCAGTGGGTTAAAGCCTCTGCTTTCGGCTCAGGTCATGATCTCAGGGTCTTGGGATTGAGCCCCACATCAGGCTCTCTGCTCAGTGGGGAGCCTGCTTCCTCCTCTCTCTCTGCCTACTTGTTATCTCTCTCTGTCAAATAAATAAATAAAATCTTTAAAAATAAATAAATAAAATAAAATTCAACTGATCCAGTTAGCAGTGGGCCAGCTCTCTCTCTCTCCTTCTCAAATAAATAAAATCCTTTAAAAATAAATAAATAAAAGATTTTACTTATTTGAGAGAAAGAGACAGCATGCAGGTGCAGGGAGAAGGACAGAGAGAGAGGGAGGAGCAGACTCCCCACTGAGCAGGGAGCCCAATGTGGGGCTCCATCCCAGGGCTCCAAAATCATGACCTGAGCCAAAGGAAGACACTTAACTGACTAAGCCACCCAGCTGCCCTGAAATGTCAAATTTCACTCAGGCTTCAAGGAAAAAGGCAGACTAAGTAAGAGTCTCGGCACTATCCTACAAGAGAATTCAAGACATTTATTGTCTAATAAATTGCAGAGTGTGAATTAAAAGTTGCTCATGGCAAGCAATTGGTACCAACAGTAGGTACAAACAGCATTAGTCTATAACATGCAGGTTTTAGAAATTATATAGTTAAAACTAACATCTAACTGTATTGGGGATAAAAACTCTTGGAAAGCTAAAAACAAAATACTATCTCCTGGACATGATAAAAAATATCTAACGTAAGGGGTGCTTGGCTGGCTCTGTCAGAAGAACGTGCGACTCTTGATCTTGGAGGGCATGAGTTTGAACCCCACATTGGGTGCAGAGATTACTAAAAAATAAGTAAATAAAACTTTTTATGAAAAAGACTACCGAACTTAATGGCCAATACCATACTTTCACATTATCATTATTAAAGAAAGAAGAAGAGAAAGATGGCTGCTATTTACAGATTACTCCCTTTTGAAAAGAAAACACACTAAACTTTCTTGTCTTTGAGATTCTCAACTTTACTGTACTCTACTCGGAGGTAGAATTGATTTTATTACCTAGCCTGTGAACTTTTCCAACCTGCAGTCTTTCATTATTCCTTTCCTCCTAGAAAATGGAATATTAAATTCTATTTAATAACAGGCAGTTATTTTAAAAAAGAAACCAAGTGGAAATAATAATTGAAAACTGTAATTGCCGAAATCAAGAATTGAATGGGTAGAGTGAAAGTCAGCATGGATTCCACCGAAAGCAGATTTTTATGAGCGAAAGATCAGGTCGAGGAACCCTCCCAGCAGAAAGTATTAATTCTACCTCTGAAATGAATTTTAAAACAAAAGAAAGAAAGGAAGTAGTAAAGAGTCGATGTGCTGGTAACAGGAGTACCGAAAGGACCAGGGGAAACACAGAGGGGAAGAATTTGAAAAAGAAAATTATGACTAAAAATTCTCAGATCTTTACAGAGAAAAAGCAAATCACATACAAAGGGCCAAAGTATATCAGATTTTCAATATCACTGGCACCAAGAACATAGGGATAACGTATTAAGGATGCTCAAAGAGAATAGCTACCAGGCCTGCATTTCCTCCTGACTCTTGAGAGGCAGGTGGAGAGGAAAAGGGGAAGGATGTGGACGAAGAAGACGGTGGGGGAGAGTGCGTTGGTCTAGGCTGGAGAGGATGCAGTGAAACGCAGCCCAGAGAAATGTACCACTTGGTTAAACAGCCAAAGACTATTTAAGGACAACAGTTGTGAAGAACTCTGTGAGCCACGGTTCAGAAATTTACAGTAAAATATTTTCTTCTGCTGAGTGCTTTCTGTGAGTGAGTGAGTGAGTGAGTGTGTGTGTGTGTATACACGCATGTGCATGAAATGAACTCACAGAAGCAGTTGGATGTTCCATCTGGGTTGATGTGTAGCAGGTAAGACAGCCTCACTGAAATGAGGAGCTTGGAGACAAACGTGACCAAAGGGAAGTAAGCTCCCGGGAATTTCTAGAAATCTTGGAAAACAGGGAGGGTAGGACATCCACAAAGCTTTGAGTCAGCCCTGCTGGGAGAGCCAGGGTCTGGAAGACTTCCTTCCTGCTGACATCTGGGGGTCTGGCCCTTCTGCTTCCAGAACAGAAAGGTGCTCTCCAGAGTCGTTCCTGCACCTTGGGTGCTCTCTGCCTGAGTCCCCGATAACAGTCTTCCAGACCTTTGGGTTCTCAAAACGTCCTGGGTTCAGTACCCTGTACTCAGCCTGCCTGCTTTATTAACTCACCTTTCCTTCTTTCCGTTTGTCCAAACAGCATTTTCCAAAGTGCCCTGAGGGCGCCTCTTTACCTTCTCCAGCTCAGGGTTCCATGAGGTCACCCTTGCCCCACCCCCAGCCCCGGAAGGCAAGGGTCCCAGAGTTCCATTGTAGGTGTACGTGAGTCACCTTGAACTTGAGGGGCCTGAACAGCTGCAAGTTCATCACCCGTTGGGAAACACTTTGTTTAATATCCACTTCATTTCAAACTTTCCAAACTTTTCCTGTAAAGTTTAGGAACTATTTTAGATTTCACAGGCCATATGGCCTCCGTAGCAACCGTGCCGTTCTGCCATTTTGCACGAAAGCAGCCCTAGACGATATGTAAACAAATAGTTATGGCTGGGTGCCAATGACATTTTATTTACAAAAACAGCCAGTGGGAAGGAGCTGGCCCACAGGCTGGGGTTTGATGTAAGCAAGCACTTGCCAAAATGAACACTAGATCTGGGTAATTTGGGCCCGATCTCCTTGTGGGTGTCCAGTCCCTCGCCCCAGGTTTTTATGGATTTCAAGATTTCTCAAGGTGAATTTTAGTTCTAGACTTTGGCTTTGCCTGGGTTTCCTCTGTTCTGTACTTGGTCTGCCCTGGTTTATGTACATAAGGCATTCATTGATTTGTGTATTTATTAAACTATTCTCACTATATTTTTGTGATCATTTTTGTATTTTGTATTTTGTGTATCATTTTGTATTTTGTATATATTTTGTATTTTGTATATCATTTTGCTAGGGCTATCCCAACAAAGTACCTAACACTGGGTGGCTTAACAACAGAAATTTATTTTCTCAAAATTCTAGAGGCTGGAAGTCCAAGATCAAGGTGCCAGCAGGGTTCATTTCTTCTGAGGCCTCTCTCTTTGGCTTGTGGATGGCCATTTTCTCCCTGTGTCTTCACATGGCCTTCCCTCTGTGTGTGTCTGTGTCCTGATCTCTTCTTTTTAGAAGGACACCGGCTATACTGGACTAGAGCCCACCCTAATGACCCCATTTTAATTTACCTTTTCAAAGATCCTGATTCAGATACAGTCACATTATGAGGAAATGGAGAGTTAGAACATCAAACCCCCTACAATAGAAATTTAGGGATAACACAATTCAGCCCACATTTATGAGAATATAAATTCTATAAAGCGTTGTGATTATAAAAGGGGGTCTTCATATGCATTACACAGCAAAGTTATTAAATTGTGTGTTAACCATTCCTATTGTTAAAACCTTTTCATAAGGTTTTTATTTATTTAAATTCAAGTTAGTCGGGGCACCTGAGTGGCTCAGTCGGTTAATGTCTGCCTTTGGCTCATGGCATGATCCCAGGGTCCTAGGATTGAGCCCTGCATAGGGCTGCCTGCTCCATGGGGAGCCTGCTTCTCCCTCTCCCACTTCCCCTGCTTGTGTTCTTTCTCTCGCTGTGTCACTCTCTGTCAAATGAATAAATAAAATCTTTTTAAAATAAATCAATAGATAATTAATTAAATAAATAAATAGATTCCAGTTAGTCAACATACAGTGTAAGATTAGTTTCAGGTGTACGATGTAGTGATTCAACATTTCCATCTAATACAAGTGCCCTCCTTAATCCTCATCACCTATTTAACCCATCCCCCACACACCTCCCCTCTGGTAACCACCAGTTTGTTCTCGTGTAATAAAGAGTCTGTTTTGTGGTTTGTCTCTCTCTTTTATTCCTTCACTTATTTTGTTTTGTAGCTTAAGTTCCACATAGGAGTGAAATCATATAATATTTGTCTCTGTTTGACTTATTTCACTTAGCATAATACTCTCTAGCTCCATCCACATCATTGCAAGAGGCAAGATTTCATTATTTTTCATGACTGAGTAATATATATATGCATATGTATTTTTTTAGACACATCTATTCAGCTTCATGATCAGATTGTTGTATTTAGCAATCAATAGCATGGATGGAAAAAGAAAAAAAATCTAACCTTAAAACCCATTGTTGGAATGCATTACGCTTCCCACAGAACAGAAATTAAAATAACTTGTTGTACAATTAGTCACAAATCCAGTTCTCAAGTTTTTTGCCAGAGCAGGTGAGTATTGTCTGAAACCTGGCTTCTTTGTGGCAGCAAGGCCCTGACCCCCACTTGCTTGACAGAGTTCACAAATCTGTCATAATTGATGACTTTCCCATCCCTTTTCTGGCTCTCTTGTCTTACTAAGCTTTGGTTCCTGGCAGTGATTAAAACTGCCTACCACTGCCATCACTATTGCTACTGCTGAGACCACCACAGCCATCTTGGTTTCGTGGTTTGGCAAAAAAGTACTGGCCTCCACCACCATAAGGGTCAGAGCTTCTACCTCCCAAATTTCCTCCTTTCATGGGTCCAAAATTTGAGCATTGACTGTTGTAATTGCCAGAATCATTGAAGCTCCTGCCACCTCCATAGCTGACTCCATCACTATCAAATCCCCACTGCCACCATATCCACCACCACCTCGACTGCCACCAAAACCACCTTGCCCACTGAAGTCTTCTCCATGGCCAATGTTGTCATTCCCACCAAATCCACCTCCATGACCACCACCAGAGTTTCCAGAACCACTCTGACCTCTTTGGCTGGAGGAAGCCCTAGCCATCTCTTCCTAAGATACGGCTTTCCTTACGTCATAGTCATGGCTATTCACAGTATGGGCTTTTTGAATGACAAACTTGTCTACAGAGTCATGGTCATCAAATTTTAAAAAAGCAAACCTCTCTTTTTGCCACTGTCTTGGTCAGTCATGATTTTAGTCACTTTGATTTTCACATACTACTCAAAATAATCTCTTAGATCATGTCCTCCAGTGTCTTCTTTAAGTTCACCAACAAAAATCTTTTTCAATGAAGTGGGCACCATGTCTTCGAGAATCTTCTCTTGAGACCACCCTCTTTGGTTCCACAAGACTTCCATTCCCCTTTGTGTGACCTTGCATTCGTGGCTGCATCCACCTTCTCTATGGCGGCATACATGACAAACCCAAAGCCTCTGGAACATTTGGTGTTTGGATCTCTCATGACCATGACAGTCCATGAGCGTCCCCCACTGCTCAGAATGACTCCTCAGACTTCCTTTGGTTGTTTCAAAACTAAACTTCCAATGAATAGCTTCCGCACCTGTTCAGGCTCTTTGAGAGACTGACTTCGACATGATGGTGGTGGAACTGGGGAGACTTTAACAATTCTTACCTGGTGGTGTCCACAGGCAGAAAGAACCACATCTTCTTTATCCATTCATCTGTCAATGGACACTGGGGCTGTTTCCATATTTGGCTGTTGTAAATAATGCTGCTATAAACATAGGGGCACATGTATCCATTTGAATTAATATTTTTGTATTTTTTTTTTAAGATTTCATTTATTTATTCGAGAGAGAGAGAGCGAACGAGCACAGGGAGAAACAGAGGGAGGGGGACAAGCAGACGCCATGCTGAGTGCAGAGCCCAACTTGGGGCTTGATTTCAGGACCCTGAGATCATGACCTGAGCCAAAACCAAGAGTTGGACATTTAAGTGACTGAGCCACCTGGGAGCCCGATGCGGGACTCGATCCTGGAAGTCCAGGATCATGACCTGAGCCACAGGCAGCTGCTCAACCAACTGAGCCACCCAGGCACCCCCGGTAAAAGCCTTTTTTGAACCACTCTGGATTTTAATCAGTTTTTGTTCCCCAAGAGGTGTCCAGACTTTCACCATCCAACTAGCATTCCTTTTTTTTTTTTTTGCCTCTCCTTCCCAAATCCTTATCTCCTTTTTTCTGCATGTGGTCACACACTTGGCCTTAAGACTGAGGTCAACCACATGGCAATCTATCAATCATGCCTATGCAATGAAGACCCAAGAAAGACCCTGGTCACTGAAGCTCAAGTGGGTGTCCTAGAATTCATTGGACCTAGAATAACCAAAATGATATTGGAAAAGATGAGCAAAGATAAAGGACTTAAATTACCTGGGCTTTTAAAAATTAATTAATTAATTATGTTGAGAGAGAGAAAGAGTGTGCCAGCAAGGACAGGCAGAGGGAGAAGGAGAGAGAATCGCAAGCAATCTCAGTGCAGAGCCTGATGTGAGGCTCAAATCTCAGGACCTTAAGACCATGACTTGGGTCCAAATCAAGAGTCTGATGCCCAAACAAATGAGCCACCCAAGTGCCTCTTAAATTATCTGTTTTTAATCTTTATAATAAAGTCACAGTAAAAAATAGTGTGGTATTGGTGTTTAGACAAATAGATCAATGCAATAGAGGTTCTAGAAATAGAATTATACATATACGGTAAATCTATTTTCAACAAAAGTGCCAAGGCAATTCATCAACAAAAGGATAATCTTTTCACCAAATGGTGCTGGAATAATGGGATAACCATAGGCAGAAAATAGCCTCAATCTTTATGTCATACCATGTAAAGATATTAACTTGAAATCATATATCTACACATAAGAGCAAAAACTAAAATACAACCAGAATAAAAAAAATAAGAGAAGACCTAGTGACCTTGGGTTCAACAAAGAGGTCTTAAATATGACACTAAACACATGAATTATAAAAGGAAAAATCAAATCAGTTGAACTTCATTGACATGAAAAGTTTTTGTTCTTCTAAAGGCAATATTAAGGGGCTCCTGGGTGGCTCAGTTGGTTAAGTGTCTGCCTTCTGCTCAGCTCATGATCTCAGGGTCCTGGGATCGAGCCCCGCATTGGGCTCTCTGCTCAGCAGAGAGCCTGCTGAGAGCCTGCTTCCTCCTCTCTCTGCCTGCCTCTCTGCCTACTTGTGATCTCTCTCTGTCAAATAAACAAATAAAAGCTTTTAAAAAAATTTTTAAAGGCTATATTAAGAAAATGAAAAGGCAAGCCACATACTGGAAGAAGTTATTTGCAAAACATATATCTGACAAAAGACAAAGGATAAAGAACTCATAATTCAAGAATAAGGCAAGCAATTTTTTAAATGGGCAAAGATATGAACAGAAGAGGATATACAGGTGGCCAATAAGCACGTGAAAAGATGCTTTGTATTATTAGTTACTAGAGAACTTCAAATGAAAACCATGAGACATAACTTCATACCCACCACATTGCTAGCCATAAAAAGACTGACGACACCAAGTGTTGGAAAGGATCCAGAGCAACACTCACTTCCTTAAAAAGTTAAACATTTGGAAGCATATGTCTGCACAAGAACTTGCATTGTATTTATAAATGACATATATATGTATATTTATAAATATATAAATATATATGTATGTTTATTTATATGTATGTATATTTATAGATATATAAATACACAAACATGTATTTGTAATATATATATTTGTATATATATATATATATGAACCCAAGGACCCATTAACATTAAGCAAATGGATAAACCAGTTTTGATTAACCTCTACCAAGGAATATTGCTCAAAAATAGAAACAAATGAGCTATTGATACAGAAGTATGTGGATGAACGTTTAAAGAGCTGAGTTAAAGCAATCAGAGTTCTCTCTCTGAAAAATAAGTATATACTGCATAATTCCATTTACAAAAAATTCTAGAAAATTCTAACTCAACTCTAGTAACAGAAAGCAACTCAGTGGTCACCTGGGACTGGGGTTGAATGGAGGGATGACAAAGGGGCACAAAGAAACTTCTGGGCATGTAGATCTGTTCATTATTATGACTGTGAGGAGATTTCACAGAGGTACATATCTAATAATTTATCAAGTGGTACACTTGATAGAAGTGCAATCTGCGTGTGTCAATTACACCTCAATGAAGCTGTAAAAAATTATTAGTCCTTCATATCTGGTAAAAAAAATTAAAATAAATACAGGCATCATTGACAAAGATAAAAAAGATGATATCTCATCATGGTGAGTGAGTGATGAAGAAGCCAGTTCTGTCTCTAAAAACTCCTGGCCATGGTGAGAGAGCCATTCATGGTCTCTAAGAATGAACCCAGAACCAAATCAGTTGTATTAGAGAAGAGAGGAGATGGGGTTGAGGAGGGGAAGGCACACTAGTCCAGGAAAGAGGGACGAGCTCAGGGAAGAAGCCAACAATCCAAAGGAACCCTGAAGAAGTCATACTGAGTGAGGAAGAAGGGATGGATGCCAGAGAGACTGGACAGTCCGAACAAATGCACAGACTTGGGTGTGCTTTGGGGCGGGGCTCCCGAGTAGCATCACCTCTTCTGGTAGCATGTTTTCTATATGGATATTCAGATCTGTAGTCATACTACCAATCAGAGAAAATAGCGTCTTTCCTAACGTGAGTCCATTTGCACATCCTCATTCTCTGGAAGACTCCAGCCCTTTGATAAGCATTTCATTGTTTATGTAGCAAGCACTGTGATATCTACTTACATCTCCATAGGACCCCAGTGCCTGGGGAAGTTCTTTTTAAACGGAAGGGCCTTTCAAGACAGTTAAGAAAGACTAGTGCTCCTTTGGCTTCCGAAGGTACACTTGTAGCATCCTGGAAGTGCTCAAAGACTTTTCATATAAAGTTTATTTTCTCAGTCATGTAAGAATCACATGTTAAGATAAAATACCTACGATATACAGGAAGAAGGGGAAAACTCCCACGGTCATGTCACACTAACCATCCGTTGTTAACATTTTGACATTTCCTTTGAGGATTTTTTTTTTAAGATTTTATGTATTTATTTGAGAGACAGTGAGAGCATGCACAGGAGTTGGGGGCAGGACAGAGGGAGAGGAAGAAGCAGGCTCCTCACAGAGCATGAAGCCGGAAGTGGGGCTCACCCCAGGACCTGGAGATCATGACCTGAACCCAAGGCAGATGCTCAACCCACTGAGCCACCCAGGCACCCCTACTTGGAGGCTTTTAAGGCACTTTTTAACACAGGGGTGACAAAGATATACATGTTGTTGTTTCTTGCAAAGGGCATTTTTTTGGTCCATAAAGGTAATTAATTAGCTGGGTGTATTTCTACTTTATATCTGGGAATTACATCTGCTCAAGTACAAGAAATTTATCCATTATTTACATTATTAAGCAATGGCCTGCCACTCTTCACGATGCTTGTCGGTTTCATAAAGGACAAAATCAGTTACAGACGGCATTCACCAATAACACATTCAATGCTATTCAATAGTAACTATATTAATATGCTCCTTTTTAAATCAGCTAATGGAAAGTTAAGTGTTAGCAGGGCCTGTTCCCAGATTGAACAAGAGTCATCAGCTTCCTGGTAGTCAACTTTTGGGTTGGAGAGGGTTTTCAATGGAAATGTGTGCATCTGATGAATGCTAATTACATGCTTCCAAATCTTCTTTAGCCAATCCGTTTGCAGCTGTTATCCAAGTTATTTTATAAACGTCTGAAACAGCTGTCAACATTCTGAGGGGGAAGCTCTTCAATCAATGAATTGACAGAAATGCAATACTTAGATTTTTCTGAGCAGAAGGCACGAGAACATAATATACATCTATTTAGTGATGTAGCCAGCAATGAAAGGCAACGATTGATACCGCCATTGTGTTTTAAAGTGTTGAAGAAAATTTTCATGCTCATGGGCATGGAAAGTACATCGTAAGAGTGCCCTACTTGGGGGGAGACCCACAAAGTCAAATGGGATGTTTGAGTGTCCTAAGGATACAAACAATGCAATCTTATTTCCTATCAATAAGAACGCTTCTAGTGGTGTATAGCAACATTGTAAATCATATTTTAATTAAAATTTTAGTACTTGTTGATGTTATTTGTTTATTGTCTCAATAAAACATTTTTAACAGATGACATCTGGACATTTTGCTTAATTTCTCTTTTTTTCTTTCTCTATAAAATTCTTTAGTAAATCTAATTGTCAAGAAATGCATCAGACTGACAGCTCTGGAAAACGAAGCCTTTTACTCAGGCTCAGAATCTGTGTATTGAGAAAAGAACTACCTCGATGCTGCTGCTGGCCTCAATTCCTTACTGAGACTTGAAGGCTCAGGTCCCTTTTAACCTTCAGGTTGCATTCACTTCTTTGCTAAGGTTACAGTCTTCAGGGTGAAAATGAGCATCTCTTACAGAAATGCTTATGTGTCAGAAAGAAGATTGAAGCCCACTATGCCTTTTTACCTGCAACTGGTCCAAAATGATTCTTGAGCTCTTATGACCTCTTTAAAAGTAACCCAATGTTTTCTTTGCATGAGTGGAAGAGAAATCCTGTCTGCCCTGACTTTTCATGGAGCTATGTCCCTGCATGGGCATGTCATGATTTTTCATGCCAGTAACCAAAGAACATAATTAGGACATGTAAGTTTGCCAAAGTCAGCCCAGTTAAGTCATGCTGGCACAATACATATCCTCATCTCTGCAAATTTGATACTAATGATCACATATATGAAAATATTTCGCTATTGGTGCTGTTTCCTAATAGATGAAAATATCAGCAGTTGTGGCATGATAGCCTGGGGCAGTTTTTTGAAAACACACAAAATAATGTTTTAAACTTTCAAAAGTTTAAACATAGAAAGTCTTTTTCATTGACCTTAAAATTTCTTCAAGCGTTGCAGAATAAGTTGGTTCGTTTGTTTCCAATCTCTGTTTCTCTTACCTTCTCTTTCCTCTCTTAACTAACCTACTTCTAGGGTTAGTTACCAGGGAACCATGGGAAGCAGATATCGAGACAAAGATAAGCATGCAAATAGTTTATTTCTGGAAGTGCTCCCTGGAGAAACTAATGAGGTATGAGGGAAGCAAGACAGGGAAAGGGAAAAAGCAAGCGAGGGTATGATCTCATGCAAAGTTCACTGAAGAGAGGAACTAGCCTGACCTGGCAGGGAAACTGGGTTACAAGTTTTGCCTCAGTTTATCCCAACTGCAGGCAAGAAAGCCTGGGCTTTCATTGTCTGCACCAGTCAGCCATGGGCTAGGGGCTTCCCAGAGGAGGCAAGACCTCCCAGGCATTTCCTGCTTTCCGTACTTGTGCCTAAAGTGACTTCAGCCGACCTTGGGCAGACCTCCAAAGAAAGGTGCAGGTGTGGACAGTTACAAGCAAAAGCATACAGAAGCCAAAGGAGGGGTGCAGAAGAATAAAAGAGATCCAACTGAATCTGGCTGAGCCCCAGCTATGTCCAATACACAGAGGAACATTAGACAATATCCCGGAATTGTAAAATGAGGACAGTGCTCATTCAGAAATCATAAGTTTTGTCCTGGAAGAGTACAAAGATGCCTGAGGGGTCATATTTTGAGTGGCATGCTCATTGCCACAAGAGAAAGAGAGCATAGAGCAGAGATTCCCATGCTCGTTAGAATCACCCAGGAGCTTTTAGAACTCCCAAAGGCCAGGACATACCCCGGACCATTCAATCACAATCTCTGGGCCTAGGGCCAGATGGCAGTGTTTTTTCAACATGCAGGCAATGTAAAGAACCTTTGGCATAGAATATGGTCTCAATATCGATGGCGCTTGCAAACGGATATCTATTGCCCTTCCTAATATGGCTTTTGTTCATAGTCTATAAAAAACAAAACAAGCAAACAAACAAAAATCTACTCCTTAATATGATACCATTTTAGTGGGAAAATGTCTTGCTTTGGGCAAAAATATCAGACTATCTCCCTATTAATATGTTATTTAGTATTTATTTAAACATTTAATTGGTGCAGGGACAAGCTAGTCAGAGTTTTGCAGAAATCTGCAAGGAAACATTTCATTGTCTTAAAAATACTAAACAAAGAGAACTATTTTAAGAAATAATAAGAAAGCCACCTTGTATCTTATAAAAATGAAGGGAGGATTCTGGGAAGATGGCAGAGCGGGGAGCACCAGGATCTGTCTCCCCACCTAGACAGTAATTGCACTGGCAGATTCTGTCTGCTATAACTATTTTGGAACTCTGGAGTCTATTGAAGGCTTGCTACTTCCAGGGGAAGTAAATTTTCTGGATGGTAAATTGCACTTAATTTCAGTCAATTTCATTGTAGCAACTACCCATCTCCCATCCTCTGGCCCTACAATAGACAGCTGTGCACATGTTTCAAGAGCAGCTTGCGTACAGCTTGAGGGAGCCAGGGTGGATAATAAGGACTCTGCCTCCAAATATCCGGGATCTGTGCTCTGATCACTGATTGCTGTTTCTGATCACAGAAGAACAGGCGCAGAGTGCAGACACAGAGAGGCATTGTTGCCTTCATCCCTTCACTGTTACAAACCTCTTCTCTTCAGATTGAAATGACTGTCGGAGGATTTAAAGGGCCAAGGTCTTTTAAAATTTTCTTTTGTCTCCCCACCCCACACCTCATTTCCTCTTTTGGGAGCCAGATAGTTAAGCTCTAGGATATTTAAAAGCAACCACATATATAGTGGGGAATTTCGAAAGTCATGCGTGCTCAGGAAAAAGAGCAGGCTCAGAAAAAACTTGAGAAGACCTTTAGTTTATACCTCAGGCTGATCCCCAGGACAGAGCAGCCTACAGCAATCAAAAAAGAAAGACAAACACCCAAATCAGCAAACCCTGGGGAAAGGGAGAATCTGCTTTCCAGAGTTACTTCATTATTTTATTCAAATGCCCAGTTTTCAATAAAACAAAACGACAAGGCATTCAATGAAATAGCAAAGTGTGGCTCGTTTCAAGGGGGTGGGGGGTGGGGAAACAACAGAAACTGTCCCCAAGAAAGACCATATGATGGACCTACTAGACAAAGACTCTAAAACATCTGTTTTAAAGATGCTTAAAGAACTAAAGAGAAAATAAAGAAAATGATGTATAAACAAAACAAAAATAACAGAAAAGATATTTGAAAACCTAAAAAAAGAAAGGAACAGAAATTCTGCAACTGAAAAGTAATAGAACTGACATGAAAAATTCACTAGAGGGATTCAGAGGCAGATTTGAGCAGGCAGAAGAAAGACTCAGTGAGCGTCAGTATGGAAAAATGGAAAATCTCAAGTCTGAGAGAAGAAAAAAAAGATTGAGGAAAAGTGAACAGAGACTGAGGGACTGGTGGGACACCATAACCCAACCAGCATACACATAATGGGCATCTCAAAAGAGAGAAGAGAGACAAAGGGGAAGAGAGATTATTTAAAGAAATAATGGGCCCTAGCTCCCCAAATGCAATGAAAGACATGGTTATAAATGAGAAACTCAATGAAATCCATGCAGAATAAATCTGAAGGAACCACACCAAGACACATTATAATCAAAGTGTTGAAAGTCAAAGATGAGGAAAGAATCTTGACAACAGCAAGACGAGTGGCTCTTAACAAACACGAATCCTCAATGGAATCATCAGCAGACTTGGTTCAGAAACTTTGGAACCGGAGGCAGTGGGCTGATATATTCAAGCTGCTAAGACTGCTGAAGACATCATGCTAAGTGAGATAAGCAGGTCACCAAAAGGCATATAGGTTCCTTAAGTCATCAAATTCACAAGGTAAGGACAGAAAAGAGAATAGTGGTTGTCAGGGTTTGGGAGGGGGGAATGTTTTCTCTAGGTTTGCAAGATGAAAAGAGTTCTGGAGATGGATGGTGGTGATGGTCTAACAACAGCTCAGATGTGCTCAATGCCATTGAACCTACACTTTAAATAGTTAAGACGGTAAATATTACATTATGTGTATGTTACCACAATGAGAAAAAAGAGGGATATTAATATCAAGTTATAAGAGAAAACGTTTATGTGGAAAGGATTATAAGTCAAAGGAGGAAAATGGCCAGGAAAAGAGAAAGGTGGGGGGGGGGGGTATCTCAGCCAATTGATTTTCTAAATTCTTAATTACTCAGTCTTACTTAATATGAACTTGGAGAATAAGCTTGAACTCCTGGCCAAGGAAGTAGTCATGAAACCTGGATACCAATATTTAGGGCAAGTTAGTGTTTGCAGTCATGAAATTATATAAAAAAATCATTGTAGTATTTTTTTCACATTGTTCAGGGTATTTTGATTGTGTGTGTGTGTGTGTGTGTGAAGAAATTGAGAACATCTAAGAAATTTAAGAAATTCCATTTTCACAACCAACCTACCTAGATAATGTTTTATTTTTCCTTTGAAGTATTTTATTTTCATAGGGTTAATAGGGTTTTTTTCTTTCTAAAGATCAAATAACACTTTCCCAATGTTAATATGTGCTTTTGACACTTAAAATATGCAAGCTAGGGTATCCAAACTTGACAGTTCTTGGTATGCTTAAACTCTAATTAGATTGCTGTGAGAATCGAGTGAGGTAAAATACAAAAAAAACCCTTTGAAAAATATAATTTATTGAATAAAGTGTACATTTTGGTCTAGATATGGTTATAAATCTAGTTTTGGAGAAAGACAAATCTTAGTGGAATTTTGTAAAATAAAACATGGAGTTGTGTATAATGAGCAATCCATTTGCTTTAATTAATTCCTAAAGGTGCTGAACTTTGGGTACCTCAATTAAATAATCATTACAATAACTCATTTATGGAGATATGTACACACTGGGTCTTCACGCAGAAGATAATGGAGATGTCTGGACAGAAAATGAAACATCAGTGAAATTTCTTAGGAAATGAAAAAAACCAGGGTTTTAATATAAGTAAAAAAATAAGTAAAAAAAAAATAAACAAACCCTCAAGTATTATGAATATGAAACAAAAGAGAGAAGCATTTACCAAGAAAACGGCAGTTCTCTTTGTTATCCTTCACCCCAAATCACAGAGACAGTCATATGGAGGACATGTTGTTTGGGAAACAGATCTGAGGATCATTATTTTCTAACTCATCATGTTGCCCTCGTCTTGCTTCGAGGTCTAAGATGCCACTTTCTAAGGTTAGAAGGAAGGCATTCTCTGAGGGGTAAAAATCATCAATGGTCCTTTTCTGTAATAAAAGTAGAAATGGATCCAATGGGCAGCCACACTGTTACTGTAGTGGCCAGTACACTTACACTGAGCTACCCAGGCATCAACATAAACGTAGCTGACAGTATACAGAGAAGGTGGACTCGAAAGTGCTCACAAATTCTCAATTTTAGACCTCCTTAAGAAAAGGAAATCAAATGACAGAATTATCAGAGTTATCTAACTGACATCTAACAAAAATTGGAAAATAATCTGTATATGACCCTAGACTCCTGAAGGATGGTGGCAGTACAAAAAAAGCTATTTTATATTTCATGTAATCATTCATTTAACCAAGAAGCGTTTATTGATTGCCTTGTATTGTGCCAGGCACAGCCCAGCTGGGGATATAATATGAACAAAACACACATGGACCCTGTGCTCGAGGGATTTGAAAAGGACTTCAGATTCATCTCATGTAAGCATCTACTAGAGGCATAAGCCCCCTTTGTGATATCCCTATTAAGTGGTTGTTGCAAAAACCTCGTATTAGCTTGCTCAACAGCCCTTCCAATTTCTTTCCTTTCACCAACCTGTATATTCCAGATCCCGGGTACTGTGTGAAACAGGGTTAGGAGTGAGCAGAGCAATTACAAAATTACTTTTCCCCTGTACTGTTAAAGCAGGGAAGTTAAAGACTCCCTTGCAGCTTGAGTTCCAGGGATGCCTTCATTTCCGCTGATCAGAGGTATCCATGTGAGACTGGAATTTGTAACTGGTTTAAGTGGGAGAAGATGAGCAGAGTGTGAGGCATATCCAGTTGGCTGGTGCACCTAATAGCTATGTGGTCCTCAGGGAGATGTTCCTCAAAGTGCAGCTGCGGCTTGATCCACCGGCCCCTTCAATGAGTTTTTGAATACCTGAGTAAATCCCTTTCTGCTGAAACCAGTTAAGAGTGGATACCAGTGCCTGAAAGTGAAACTGACACAGTGTAATTAACCCAAGCTTGTACCTTCTGTCAGGAAGGATTCCTCCTAGCTGCTAGGAAGCTGCAAATCTACAATGAAATCGTGTGTGTGTGTGTGTGTGTGTGTGTGTGTGTGTGTACCAGCGCGCACGCATGCGCGCTTGTGGACACACAATAGAAGATCAAAACTAAAATCTTGTTTCTTTTCTTACATTCTCTCTTTCCAACAACAGGCCAAATGTATTTTAGAAACTTTGGAAGTCCTGCTAACTCATAGTATCAATTCTATCTTCTCCGGCATAACTGTACAAGTCGTTGAATTCTTAAACTGAAGTCTTGATTCTGTTTGCATAAAGAAATACATTTCGCTGATTGGATAAGAAGTTCTAAGAAACATGAATATTTGACAAGTGTGAGCCTTGAGGTCAGCAACCTATGTCTTAAAAGTGCCAGATGTATATATAAGATGACAGGAAATCACGGACTTACCACAGAGGCATAAACATTTGTAAGTTTCAAAGGTCATTAAGAATGTAATTCTAAAAGCTTGGTTTTGAAAATGGATATGCTTATTTCAGGAATCTGTATTTCCCTGGATAAAACTGTTACTTTGAGTCTAAAGTCAAAATAACACCACGCAGGTGTTTACAATCTAATCACAGCAAACTATTCATAAAGAGATGAGATAGTTTAATCAGACAGTAGGCTGTGATATGCTTCTGGAAATTGGACACAACTTCAGATCTTCAGATTTCAGATATGATACTTGATTTTTGAAAACACTTGGAAAATGGGCCAGCAATGTGTCTTCAGTGGAATTTGGAGAAAGGACATGCAAATGCTTAAGTGTCATTTAAGGATAGTGAAGAATAATTTTTAATCGCCTGATCTGATAAATTGAGATAGAAAATCCTACTTGGTAGGTATTATAAAATGGGGTAGGTTAAATGCTTTCGGAGAGGGTTTGAAAGTGATTCTGCAATATGGTAAAGAAATGAGTTAGAAAGTTTTCTTATTTTGATTTACAGCTCTATAAAAGATTTGGGAAATAAAGCCATCTTGATCCATTTGGCAAGAAGTAATGTTTTCCTTCTCAAACTCCCAAATTACTTTGCGGTTCTTTCGTGACCATATCACAGTCTTTCTCGAATGATATTTGTGTAAATATCTTTTTCTGCCTATAAGTTTATAAGCTCCTGAAAGACAGGTATCATATTAATACTCAGATGGTTTCTATCACAGAGCATTGCAAAGTAGGTATCAATACATATTGGGTGATAAAGACACAGTTTTTGTATAGACTGAATTCTCACTTCAATTCCTAAAGTAATAACTTTCCACTTTTCAGCTGGGTGGCGAAGTCAGTAGAGTTCCTAGGCGGATTTATCTATGTCTCCAGATTATGAAATAACCAGTTCCTTGGTTGGCCCTTCTGGTCAAATCCTTTGAGCCCTAGAGCCCCAGCATTCCTAGCTATCTTTGAGTCGGCAAAATCTGAATAGTGCTGGGGTTCATGTTTATATCAGGAAACATTTTTCAAGTTCATGTGTGTTGCAGCCACAGTGGGCAGTACAGAAAGCAAGATAGAATATGAGCATATGTGGGAACAGCCTGAAGTGGGGCTCCAAGAGTGGAGGGGACACGGTGAATGGAGGGTATGTGGTCAACCCAAAGTTTGCACATTTGAACTCAACACACACACACACACACACACACACACACACACCACTGTGCAAACAAAAGAAAATGTATCTGAAGAGCGACGTAGACAGATGTATTCTCATGCCCTTACACAGGAGATGGGATGGGTGAGAAGCGTGAGAGCAACAGACAGAATTAAGCAGGGTTGGATGCTAACCCAAGAGGACAAATGAAATGGGTCCCTGAAGAGATGAACAGCAAGCAGATAGAACATATAAAGGGGAGAGTTAGGGTTCTCAAGACACTCTGGTTAACTAACTCACAATTCTCCTGGGACAGGACATTATATGGAAGTGTGGTTAGGCATGAGTCTTCTGGTACCATGTTGCTCGGCTCCAGACCTCCTTAGCTGTAAGACCCTACACAAATTACTTAACACAGCCATGCTTCAACTTCCTTATGTCTAATATGAGGATAATAATAGTAGCTCCCTCGTAAGGATGTTGCTACGATCCAATGAGGCAAAACTTAGAATAGCCCTCAGCGACTGCCATGTAATATTACACAATACTCTTTCAATTAATATTTTGTGTGTGTTCACTTGCATACGATGTATAATTTATACAGCTCTCTTCCATATTTCTTGGAATTGCGTCTCATGGTCCATAGAAATGCAGATGCAGGCACTTTCTCAGAAATGCTGGCAATATGTTGCTCTTACCTTCACTTCCTCAAAAGCATAAGAATGAAGAATATACTTCAGAACGTCTCTTTTTTTTCAGGCCCAGATGACAATCTTCTACTTATTTACATTTTCAGGCTGCATCAACTTCTTCCCCACAATCCACTTTTAAAATCGACTCCCTGCTGTGTAAAGTGGCACCTCCTCTCTTTGTCCTAAAATAGTCTCTTTATGCCTGGGGAAGTTTATTTTGGCTCTAGTGTTCTGGCATTTGATTATTAAGTCTATATTTATTTTAGCCAGGCCCTCACTGATTTTATTGGTTCCAATTATATTCCTTCCTAACCGTTTTTTGTTTTGTTTTGTTCTGAAATCCCAGTATCTTGACCATATTCAGTCTATAAGGTTGGCTGTTTAGCTCCCGTTTTCTAGACCTTCTTTACTTCTGTTCAGGGCTCATCACAAGGGAGTCCTGTACCGAGTCAAATCCATGCGAAGGGAGGGCATGGATGAAAGAAATACCCAGAACGTCGTAGAACATTTTGTACATGCTACTATTCCTAACATGGAAATCACTTCTAATTCCACCACCCAGAGTATCTACTTCTACTGGCTACTTGCACTTAAAAAAAAAAATGTCTTAATCTATGCAAAATAATTGCAAATATGGTCAAGAAGACACTGGCCCTAAGCACATTGCCGTGAAACTATGTATGTTGGAAATCATTTTCAATGCACAGCAAATGGTGTGATCGATCCACCTTTATGCTCCATGTAAATTTGTTTTATTTTTGATAACGAAGCCTGGAGAAATGATTCTTGAAGCATCATAACAGCCTTGACTGACAGCTCCCTAAGTGCTGTGTCTTTTATAGCAAGCATAATTGACAGCTCGTGGGTAAAGAGCATATGTGGATGGATTGCGTCCACATTGAACGCAGTGGGGGAAAACACCAAAGAAGATATTTGTTCTCTTTGTTATTAATTAAAATGCAATTAATATTATAAAGTATATGCATTTGGGGAGAATAGATTTACTTGCAGGCTGAGATGGATTCAGTTTTTAAACTGTTATAGAAGCTTCATATATAGCAATTAGGTACTAAAATTACCTCTCATAAATATTTTTACACTTCAGTGAAATTTGCATTACTCATTTCCTTATTCCATGTGTACCGCGTATTTAGCTGGTTTAGATAATAAAAACTTTTTAAGTTGTAGATTTAAATTTCACTGAAGATGCGTGCGCACCTGCCTGGGTAGGTTAAGTTGGAAGTCTGGCCCCATTAAAAACATGAATCCTGCAATGTCACTTCTGGACATGTACCCAAAAGGACTGAAAGCTGGGATTCAAATAGACACTTGTGCACAAGTGTTCATAGCACCATTATTCACAATAGCCAGGAGGTGGAAACAACTCACGTGTCCCATGATGGATGGACAGATAGACCGAATGTGGAACCTATGTACAATGGAATACTATTGATCGTTAAAAAGGAATGAAAATCCTAAGACATGCTACCACATGGGTGAAACTTGGAAATGGTATGCTAAGTAAAATAAGGCAGGCCCAAACGGACAAATTCTGTGTGATATCACTTAGCTGTGGTACTTAAAATAGTCAAATACATGAAGACAGAAAGTGGGAGGAGGGTGGTTACCAGGGAGTGGGAAGAGGGAGACTAGGAGGTGTCTGATGGGGACAGAGTTTCAGTTTGGGAAGATTGACACATTCTGGAGACGGATGGTGGTGTTGATTGCCCAACACTGTAACTGTATTTAATGCCACTGAACTATATACACTCAGAATTGTTAAAATGGTAAACTTTATATTATGTATTTTTTAACCACACATGCACAAAAAAGGCACATAGGAATCTGCAGGGTCAGACCAGATGGCCGGGATGAAAGGATACTGACACCAGATGAAATGTAATGGAATCTATTCTCGACAAGAACTGTGAATGATTTGGAAGGCTTTATGCTGGGTCTCACTTCGAGATGTAGTAGGTCTGGACTGGGACTGAAGAATTTGCATTTCTAAGGAATTCCCAGGTGTGTTTTTTATTTATTGCTGCATGACAAATTACCCCATATCATAGTGGCTTCTTTTAAGAACGTACATATATTTTTGCATAATTTCTATGGCCCAGAGTCTAAGATTGGTGTCTCTGGCTCAGGATCTCTAATGAGGTGGTAATCAAACTGTTGGTTGGGGACTGAAGTCATATGAAGACTTGGCTGGAGGACCCAGTTTTAGGATGGCTCACTCCCACCTCTCTTAGCAAGAGACTTTTGTGCCTCCCTAGGCAGATCTCTCCGGATGGCTGTCTCACCACACAGCATCTAAATTCTCCCCAGAGTGGGTGCTTCAAGAGACAGAGAGCAAGCAGGAAGCCAGCTTTTGTGACTAGTATCCAAAGTCTATCCTTCAGAGATAGGTCATTAAATCCAGCTCATCTATTAAAGGAAGGACTTCACCTTTTAAAAGGAGGCATACCAGGGCACCTGGGTGGCTCAGTCAGTTAAGCGTCTACCTTTGGCTTGGGTCATGATCCCGGGGTCCTGGGATCGAGTCCTGCATCAGGCTCCCTGCTCAGTGGGGACTCTGTTTCTCCCTCTGCCCCTCCTCTCACTCATACTCCCTCTTGTGCATGCCTTCTCTCTCAAATAAATAAAATCTTCTCTTAAAAAAAAAAAAAAAGGAGGAGTACCAAAAATTGTAGACGTTTTAAAAAAACAATACACTGGGTATATTCCTGGGGCTGCTGTAAGAAAGTGCTATAAAATTGGTGCCTTAAGCAACAGAAATTTATTATTTCACAATTCTGGAGGCTGGAAGTCTGAGACTTCCTAAAATATTACCATATTGGATTAAGACCCACGGCAATGACCTCTTTTTTACCTGGTTACTTCTGGAACAACTCTTATTTCCAAAAAAGTTCATGTTATGAGGTACTGGGTGTTAGGACTTCATCATCTTCTGAATTGGACGCAATTTAATATACAATGTAATTAGGAATGCTGAGGTTCCTGCTCTGAGGACCATACTTTTGAGAACCACTGATCTCATCCACCCCTCAGTTACACTAATGAGGAACGTAGGTTTTCCATAAGCTAAATGAACCACCAAGTGTCAAAGAGTTTGTGGCAGAGTTCAGACAATAACACATATTTCTTAATCCAAATTCAGTGCACTTTCCATGAACCATGGAGTGTTTGTTCATCTTTGACCTGAAGTTCTCTGAAGAGCTCAGTTATCTGTGGACCCATGAAGACTTTGTGCTTTTTTTAGGCTAAGTTTTTTCACACTGATTCACGAAACTCTAGTTCCAGGAATCTTTTAAAGGTGTGTGTCTGTGTGTGTGTGTGTGCGCGCACGTGTGTGCGTGTGTGTGTGTGTGTGTACGATTTTTCTGGAAATGACATCATTCATCATTAAGCAATCTACACAGGGAGGGGGAAGAAAGAGATGAAGAAGGGATACTGAAGAAGAGAAGAGTAAGGAAATGGGATATGAGAAACACAGGAAAAAGAAATAACAATTGGTACCAATTTACACTCCCGCCATAGCCTGCCACATCTCCTGGTGTGAGTCACGGCAGGAGGTGAGATGAAATCAGCTCTACCTGTTATGTGTATCTATATTTTTAGAAATTCAAGGATAAAATGAACACCTGTATGTCCACCAGTCATCTAAAGACAAAGAACATTAGCAGGAACACTGACACTTCTGTGTGCCCTGCTCACGGCACCCTCTCCCTCCTTCCTGGGTTATTTACTATTCCCAAGTGGGTGTTGATCATGCTCTTGCTTTTCTTTATGGTTTTATGACAGATAGGGATAGACCCTTAAACAATATCTCGCTTCATTTTACGTGGTTTTGAACTTTATGTAAATGGAATCAGACTAGGTAATCAGACTAGGTAAGACTTTTTTTTTCTCTACCTGATGAAACCCATCCATATTGTGTGGTTGTGGTTCATTCATTGTCATTGACATCCATCCATCCTCTGATCAATAAATGGTTACTTTTGCTGTTACAAAAAAGACCCCAGAAAAGAATGTTATGAATATTCTTATGTTTATGCACTGATGTGTGTCTGCTCCTTGGTGACTTAGCCACAGAGACTACACCAGGTGGAGTTGCCTGAGATCATGTGAATCTTCCCAAAGCTATGTCTCCCAGAGCAGGGATAAGGAAGTTCATTTTATTAGGGTTTGGGATGGATATTTAGAGGGGAAGGTTTCATCGTCACTTGCAATGGTCAGGCATAGAGTTATACATTCCCACTCAGAAAACATGTCTATACATATGTTGTATGTTATGCTAATGAGGCTATGTTCCTCTCAGCGTGGGAATTTTAACATTATAATGAAACTCAGATACTTCATGATTCATCTGCCCAGGTGTCTGTTCTGGGGGGAGGGTCGTATTCAAAGGTTTTTTTTTGTTTGTTTTTTGGTTTTTTTTTTCTTGCTCCAGCCATTTGTTATCGCCCTCGACCTGCAAGGACGACAAGACGCCCCAGTTTAGATGCATCTTCTCTCTCTTTATTTCCGCAAGTCTATACACTTATATACGTTTACATGACCAATCAGTGAGCAGGGTACAGGAGGGAGCGAATCAGGCTGTCCACCTAAAGGAACAACTTCGCTAGCAACCAATGCTGTTTACTTCCTCTTTGGGCGTTCTGCTTAGTCTCACGAGGCAATCCTAACCTGGCAACTAGCCAGGCGCCATCTTTTAATGGCGGAGGCCGCCCTGGCCAGGGGCCTGCCTCTGACAATTTGTTATTTTCTAAAAGATAAAAATTTACAGTTAATCAGAGCTTTTAGAAGTTTCTTGAGTTCAGTGGTCTCGCTGATGACATAGATACATGTCTTCTGGTATACTGCCCAAGAATTTATGATAATACAGGCTATATACCTAAGACTGCAATTGATGGATTGTAGGGTATACTCCTTTTAACATCATTGATTGATTGGTTGATTTCAGGAGGTCTGTACTCCCACCAGAAGCATCTACAAGTTATTGCTACCTCACATCTCAGCAGCACTTGTTAGTTCATTTTGACTATAAGCTGACTTTAAAACCAAACCCTCACATTAGATGTGATTCCACCATATTGGACCTTGGGGACTTATGAGCCTTGTGCCTAGGATGCCTGATGCCACTGACATAAGAGGTGTTCAGAAAATGAGAGGAAACTTAAATGAATCTAAGTTTTAGCTGTGTGGTAAAACTAAAAAAAATTTTTTTTACATATTTTAAAAGTTTACCAGCACATTCCTGATTCCAGTCTTTTCTTCTGACTCCAAATTATGTACCTAATGTCAACCTATAATGGTATATTTGTTCCAAACTCAAAGGCTACACAGGAAATTTCATTCATGCAGCAGTCCAAGTGTTGCCCCTAGAGGCAGGAAATGTATTACATTCACTTTACTGTAATCTAATGAAATATTGTAACATGGATTTTAGAAGAAAAAAAAAGAAGAAAAGAAAAAAAGCCCTACAATCCCTCACCTTAATTTCCGAACTTACTTAGTTCTTATATGTTCCAGAATGTCATTATTAAAAAGAAATAGTAAAAATTCTGCTTCCACATATTTATTTGTTTTCTATTTAACTAAATACCCACAACTAAGTTAAAAACCTTTTTGTGACAATGTGTGGGAACTGCTGTCTAAAGGCACCTATTTGAATGAGCTATGAAGTTTTGGTTCCCAAATTTGTGAACCTCTGCCAATTTCTGATGAAAGTTTTACTATTCTAAAAGGTAGTAACAGAACAAGAGTGAGTTTTCAATACAGCAAAATACATTCCATTTAAAAGAATAGTTTTTTTTTCTGGAATTATGTCATTTCTACCTTTTTAATGACTAAATGTGTTTTAAGAAATGATGGTATATGTATTTTCTTGACAACTTTGTGTGTTTGTGTTTTAATTTTACTGATCCTTCCATTCTAAATGTTTGGAAATCCTTTCAGAGCGGCTTACTGCATCATTTAAAAATGTATTTTGTAGAAAAATGTATTTTGTTACTCTCAAGGGCCCACAAGTCTCCGGAAGCAAGTTATACTCATTTTTATTCCATGACGGTGCATTTAATTCTGATTGGGTTTCAAGCGAGGCTTAGTGCTGACACTGTGGGGAGAGGCGCGTAAACATGGCTAAGGCTGTTTCGTCCTCATCTGTGAATGGTTTAGCCTGAGCGTTATACAGTTCAACAATAGAAGTGTGAGCGCCATGGAAAGTAGAGTGGTTTGGCAGTTGCTGGAGGCAGGTGGAGACCCTGGACCCTGAAAACGTGGAAAGGTAGAGAGAAGGGGAAACCCATGGTAGAAAGACATATAAAGCAGCCAAGGCTTGGAGTTCATTCTTCCGTGAGCAAGAATAAGAGCCTCTGTTTTGCGAGTTCTGCCGTTCGAGGAGAGCCGGCTCGAGGTGCAGCCCCAGACAGGGAAGGAAGGGCTGGTTGAAGAGCCACGCGAAAGTCGTACCGAGACTTAAACCACCAGAGAATTCAGCAGCTGCGGGAGAGGAAAGAGGCCAAGCGCTTCAGTTTAGGACTACGACGAGCAAGGGGGTGGAGTCGGACACGCCCCGAGGGCTCACACACCCAACCAGCGACGAGCCGCTCCGCCCTGCAGAACACGCCCCCTGTTTCTTCCCGACAGCTCCCGGAACCCAGCCCCCACCCGCGCCTGCGCAGGCTTTATCAAGTCCTGCCCCTTTGCCCGGCCGCAGGGCTCTCTGGTAGCCAATATGGCGACTCCCTGTGTGTTCTGCGGCGCAGCAGCTTTCTACCGGCTCTTTCTCGGAGGTAGGGTTAGCCTCACCCGGAGACAAGGCGTTTGGAAAGCCGCGGCTGCTGAGTTGCAGACAGATACTGGATTCCAGGTAAGGGAGAAGCACTGGTCCGTGTAGCGCAAAGATGTGGATACGCGGCCGCAACCTTCCTCTGGCGTCTCACGTGCCCTCAGACGGGGACTTAGGGGTCTGGGGTATTTAGTTGAGGTCTGAGGTTGAGAGAGGAGAAATGGTATTGGTTTGCAGCGGCCAGTCCAGGTTGTTTCTGGTTTTCGTAGGGTGCAGTGAGGAAGTTGTCTGCAGGCAGAACTAGAGCCACCCCTCTTCCTTGAGTTGGCTGCCAAGCTAAGGGGAGTCCATGCCTTAGGTGTGGTGGGTCGGGTCCTTCCGGCTGGCCTGCGGTCCAGTGTGGAGGAGGGCCGCGCCAGGGGAGGTAAATGAGAACTGGACTTCTGCAGTAGGCTGGAAGACTTACTGGAGAAAGTCACAGTGGATGAGATGGACAGTGACTTTAAAAGTGCCTTGCATCTGTGCAGTTTCTGTTTTCTTAATTTTCCCCCAAAATCTTGTCTCTGGAGAGATGGAGACCAGAACTTTCACATTTCCTTTACTCCTGAGAGCAGTGAGAAGCCAAGATTTTAGCTTCACGGAACTCAGTTGGGTGATGGTGCCATTTGCTGACATGGGATCTCAAAAGAAGGGAAAAGTTTTGAGAGGGAAGAAAATGAGTTAAGTTTCGGATGTAATTATGTTTATTTTACAGTTTTAATTGGGATGTCCAAGAGGAGATTTCCAGTAGGCCCAAAGATTGACAGGTTTATAGTTCAAGGAGAGATCTGATTTACAAAGCCTCCGTTAACTTGTAGATAGTAATCAAGGCTTTGGAAGTGAATTCAAACACCTAGTGAACGTGTCCTGAATTGTTATAAATGGAGGGACAGGTCCTGAAGGACAGCAGTCAAGAAAGAAGAACATCCTAAAGATTGAGAATGAACTGCTAAAGAAGTAGGTGGAGACCAGACAGTGTGATGTCCTGGAAAACAGGCGAATGTTTTAAGTAGGGAAAGTGATAAACAAGTACCAAATATTGTAAAGAAGTCAAATATTATATAAAAACGATTGAAAAAAGGAATGCTTTTTAAAATTATCTCTCTTTTATATTTTAATCAAATTTTTAAATCTTTTATATTTTAATCTAAATCAACCAGTCCATCTATTCATTTATCCATCACTTATTTTTTAATACTTTAAAAAAGATTTTATTATTTGAAAGAGAGAAAGCATGAGCATGGGAAGACACAGAGGCAGAGGGAGAAGAAGAAGCAGACTCCCTGCTCAGTCGTGGAGCCTTACTTGGGCCTCCAGCCCAGGATCTGAGATCATGACCTGGGCCAAAAAAGAGTTGGATGCTTAACCGACTGAGCCACCCGGGCACCTCTTAATACTCTATTGTTGGAAAATATGTTGAAACTTTCATCTTTTCATGCATCTCTTTTGAGTATGTTTTCCCTGCATATGCTTAGTTAGCTATAAAAGGGGCTGTAGCATATAGAATGTTTTCATTGCTAACACTTTATGTATGTATGTGTGGGGTGGGAGGGGTGCTAACTTTCTTTCCCTCCCTCAGACTCCAGAATCTGTGTATCCTCTGTCTTTCTCTATGATCCTTTTTATCATGTGCATACATATGTGTTAGTGGTAATGGTTGATGGCCATTTATTTTGTTAACGTTTTCTTACCATTAATATGTTAACATTCTGTAATAATTCTTAGGTACTATTCCTTTTATTTGTGTAGAAGAGCATTCCAGTTGGGAGTTTATTGTTGCAAAGTATGTGTACATCTTACATTTGAATAGATATTTCCACAGCTTTCCAGGAAGGCAGTAGCAATCCACACTCCCATCACTGATATATGAGCATGCCCCCTTTTCTACTGGCATTAGCTATTTTTTTCAGGAAGATGGGTGAACAGTGATTTCTCCTTGCTACTTTAATTTTCATCTCCTTGACTAAAATAAAGCTTTTTTTCCCCCTCCATATGGTAAATGTTTACTGAGCACTTTACTTGAGCCAGCCACTGTGAAGTAAACAAATCATTATCAAATAATATATTACCAGACAGTTTTGACGCTTAGCACTCTACAGGGATGATCCTGAAACTGCCGAATCCCCAAATTCCTTTGTAGTGTCACAGCTTATATTTTACCACAAGAAGCGCATCTCACATATAACTAAAGGACTTAACTGACCCCACTCAGACCCTTACTATTACCATATATGTGATTAAAGATATTCATAAAAGTTTTTTTTTTTTGTCTGTGTTAAATATTAATACTCCTTCACTTCTGTATCTAACATTAATAGTTATATTTTTCTTGGGCTACCTGGGTGGCTCTGTCGGTTGGACATCCAACTTGATTTGGGCTTAGGTCAAGATCTCAGGGTCATGGATCAAACCGGGGGGCTGGGGATAGAGCCTGTTTAGGGTTCTCTCTCCCTCTCTCGCTCTGCCCCCCACACCTGCGCACACACAAACATGCTCTCTTTCTCACTCAGGAAAAGAAAAATATAGTTACATTTTTCTTAGGGGCCATATTTCTAAAAGGATGGAATAATAATAGCAAATACATCTCATAGGGTATTTTTGCATTTTTTTATATGTATAAGTGTGTCCTAGGTGGTGATCTAAATAGTAGTTATTACTATGGTTCACAGTCAAAAAAGTGAGAAACACTGATGCCATCTGGAAAAAGAAACAAGTTCCATTAAACTATGATTCCTGTGTGCTTAGTTGGGACCCTAACTAGCAGACTTCCTCTTGTGTACCCATCTTATATACATGCTTTGTATTAATGCCACTACAATTACAAATATCTAAGTGAACCAAATTCAGGATGGAGGAGGGAATCTTATTTGTGAATGGTGAAACTTCAGGTTATAAACCCCTGAATATTGGGGACCTACACACAGTTTACCATAAAGGTTTGCAGAGGTAAGTACAGAAGAGCACAGAAGTGCAGTACCTAGTGCAAATGGGTTGAAATGGGTAGAATGATGGGCAGCTTCTCAAAGGAGATGATACAGTCTTCAGGAGCAGTTAGGAGCTCCATGAAAAAAGAGGTGTTCTGTTCTATGATGATGTTAATAGGTACAGAAGGGACAGAGACCTACAGTCAGTGGATCTAGCAGCAACAACTAATTGGTTATAGCAGTTATAATTGGTGTAGTAATTTGTGCAAGGATGGTGAGAGATAAGAAACTTTGGCAGGGCCCAGATTATGATCTGTTTTGCTATACTAAGGTACTTGCACTTTTTGTTTTGTTTTGTTTTGTTTTTTGTCTTAAACTAGTGAGAGCCGCACTGGCATTATAAGCAGTTGACAGTCATGATGTCCTACAGAGGCTACCCATGGATTCCCAAATCCTCTATCAATATAATGTAAAAATGTTAACTTAGCTTTCTGAAATATTTATGACTTTTTAAAAAAGATTTGTTTATTTTACATACAGAGAGTGTGTGTGAGCACAGGGGAGGTAGGTCAGAGGAAGAGGAAGAGAGAATCCCCGCCCCCCCGCTGAGCACGGAGCCCAACTTGGGGCTCCATCTCAGGACCCTGAGTTAATAACCTGAGCAAAACCAAGAGTGGTATGCTTAACTGACCGAGCCACCCAGGTGCCCTTGATTTTTTTTTTTTTTTAAGATTTATTTTTAAGTAATCTCTGCACCCAGCATGGGACTTGGATTTACATCCCAGACATCAAGAGTTGCATGCTGTTGACTGAGCCAGCTAGGCACCCCTTTGACTTTTATAATAAGGAAAACCAGTAGACCAGTTTCCTGTTTTGAAAGCCAGTTATCAATGATACATCCTTTTAATTTTATTTTCTACCAAACACTTAGTGCTTAAACTTTCCGTGTTCACTGGGTCAATACCCGCCCCCCTTGTTGAATCGGACTGTCTGCCAAGGAATGACCAATAACATTTGGTGGCTTAGTCCTTGTGTATTTTGATTTTATTGTAAAAACATTGTTCTTGTCTTAAGTATCTGTTCTTTCCTTCTTTCATCTTATGGGTGCCTAGAGATTATAATGTCCTGTATTTATCATAGCATACGGCTGGTTTATGATAGGGTCTTAATAAAGTTTACTGATAAATTGCTTAAAAACTCTTTGAAATTAAAAATTGACTTCCATTTGTATCAAATGCTGTCTGCAGCTCGGTAAATTGGTTATGTTTTCCCCTAGGTAACTTTTGAATTTTTTAAAAATCCCATTTTATTAGCAATGGAATTTAAAACCCCTTTGATGGATAAGGTTTTTTTTTTTTTTTTTTTTTTGAGATCTCATCCTGTCCTTTTAAGGATAGAGTTAATGTACTAAATCTACTTTTATTATGCTTCATTGTTGTAAGTAGGATGATGAATTAGTTACTTATTGCTGCCTAACAAGTTACCCCCAAATTCTGCACCTTATAAACAGCACACATATGTTATTTCATGGTTTCTATGGGTCAGGATTGCAGGCACAGCTTTGCCGGGTCTTCCTTCTGGGTCACCCATAACGTAGCATTCCACGTGTTGGCTGTGGCTCTAATTGTCTCGGGGCTGGAGGGTGGAAATCTTCCTCCCAGTTTGTTCATTGTGGGTGTTAGTGGGATTCATATCCTGCAGGCTGTTGGATGGGCTGTTGGCTGGAGGCCACCCTCAGTTCTTGTCACGTGGGTCTCTGTAGTACAGCATACCACATCTGGCTTCCATCAGGTTGATCAGGACAGGAAAGAAAAAGAGGGAGCGCAGTCTTTGTTACATAATCTTAAAGGTGACATTCTGTCACTTTAGTAATATTCTGGTCATTAGAAAGAGGTTACTCCCATCCAAGTACTAACCAGGCCCGACCCTGCTTAGCTTCCGAGATCAGACGAGATCGGGCGCGTTCAGGGTGGTATGGCCGTTACTCAAGCAAGTTACAGAAGACCACGCTCAAGGGGAGGAGATTGAACAACAGAAAGAATACCAATGGTTGGGGGGACACCTGGGTGGGTCAGTGGGTTAAGCCTTTGCCATCGGCTCAGGTTATGGTCTTGGGGTCCTGGGATCGAGCCCCATGTTGGGCAATCCGCTCGGCAGGAGGCCTGCTTCCCTCTCTTTCTCTCCCTGCCTCTGCCTGCTTGTGATCTCTGTCAAATAAATAAATAAAATCTTTAATTAAAAAAAAAAAAGAATACCAATGGTAGAATTACTGGGAGCCATTGAAAGCTGTTTGCAACTATGAAAGACCCACATTTACTTCTTTTTTATGAAATAAGTGTCTTGTGTATTTAGGTCTTTCCCCTAGCTGTAAACCTCTTGAGATACATAGCATAACCTTTGTATCCCTATTCTGATGCGTAGTACAGTGCCCATAGATACCTCCTAGATGCTCACTCATTTCCTGAATTTGAACTTGGGAAGGGTTCTTACATATAGGGATATGTGCATGTGTACATGTGCATATACACATGTGTATACATGTGAACACCTGCCACACTTCTTTTTGCCAGATAGATTGGTAACTTAAGTAAGAAAACTGCAATTTGACCATACTTCGTATTTCCTTCTCTCGGTATGGCAGTGTTCTCATTTTAACACCAACTCGGTTCTGCTTGACAGTTATTTCTGTTAAAATTCTGTAGATAGCCTGGCCCATTGTAGTTGCCCAAATTTGTCAAATGAACTTGTAAAATAGTTTACTTTTTAGAATTTTATTATGAAAAATAAACCATGTTCTGTCAGGCATTTATAAAAATAGAATACTATAATGAACCCTGTGTATAAGTCAGCCGACTTCAATAATTGTAACTGTTTTCCAATCCTGTTTCATCTGTCTCCCTTTTTTTCCTGTGAGCTTTTATATAAATCTCACAATTCCCCATACACACACACACACACACACACACACACACACTTGAATGTGCATCTCTAACAGGCAGTTTTTAAAAGGGGGGAAAAAACCCATCATGGGGGAACCTGGGTGGCTCCAAGTTGGTTAAGCATCTGCCTTCACTTGGGTCCTGATCTCAGGGTCCTGAGATCGAGTCCCTGCATCCAGCTCCCTGCTCAGTGGGGAGTCTGCTTCTCTTTCTCTGCTCTTACCTTCCACTCATGCTATCTCTCTCAAATAAATAAATAAATCTTAAACAACAACAACAACACATAGCTTCCATGCCACTATGCAAATATCTGACAAAATGAACAATAATTTTAATATCATCTATTACCTGTTCCATGTTCAAATTTCTCTGGTTGTCCCAGCAATAATTTTTTATAGTTGGTTTGTTTAAAGTACAATTCAAGCAAAGCCCCTATATTTCATTTGATTGGGAAGTATGTTGAGGCTCTACGTTTTAAAAGTTTGTGGAAAGAATATAAATGGTGAAATTTTGCTCAAGTAGTGTAGTAGATTTCCTTGTTCGTTTAACCTGGTGTCCATTTCCCTTTCACCAGGCACTCCTGTTTTCTCAGGAGGAATGAGTTCCTCCCCATTAGATACAATGGGGAAGAACTGTAATCTGGGGCATCTGACCCAAGGTAGCCTCATTAGATAGTCCCGCGGGTGAGATCCTGAGCAAAGAGCTAAGGAAAGTTGGAATAGCATTTTATCTTAATGGCCACAGACTTCTTGAATGTGTTGTGTATCATTAGAGTACCTGATTTTAGCTGCCTGTTTCAAGTATAGTCCTGGGCACCTCTTAGTCTTCTAAGAAATGTCTCCTTTCCTTAAGCAAAGTCATTTTCTTTTGCTTGCATCTAGAGAATGCTAGTTGATAAAAATATAAACTCATTCAAAAAGGTTACTATCCTTTCTCTCTTGATGTCCTTATATTGTTTCTATCCATGTTTTCTCTAATCTGACTTTAGTCTTTACTTTTCTTTTTTATTCCTCAAAGTATTTTTTCTTTTGCCATTTCTTTTCAAATTAGCAGCAGTTCTTCTTTGTTCCATTTTTATCCAATTGAACAAAAAGGAAACTCCTTAATACTCGTAATATCATTAAAGTAGTGTGTGGCACTGGCATTTGGCCACATTTGGGACATCACTGCTCTGTCAGGATGTGTCTGCTTCTTTGGCAACCTGCTTGATTGAAATTATAGTTGTCTGACCCACTGATTATCTTAAAAAAGAAACAAATCTGTCAAGTTGTATCTATACCAGTCCCTAAAAGCAAAGTGTGAGAAAAATTCACTGTTACAGCTTTTCAGTTGGAAGTAAGTAGAACCTGTAGAAAATTTTGTTGGGGATTTGTACTCAATCAACAAAGCATGTTCTCTCCAGGAATTCTGGCTGTTCCTAGCTAAAGACCTAGTTGATTCACATTTAACCTCATCTTACTTAATGGATTGTACTAATGAATAATGGACTCTTTTGAATGTAAATATTTTTCTGTGAATCATTGCTGGAATAATTTAGAACATTTATAAATCTATTCAGTAATCTGGCATTGATGCTGTGATGGCTTTATAATAAATAGGGATTTCCAGAGTGTCATATTCTCTGGCAATGTATACAAATGTCTTTGAAAAGATCCTAAAGAGATTTTATGAAAAATAGCAAAGTGGGGGCTTTAAAAAAAAAAAAAAAAAAACAACTCTTTCTGAAGTGAACAACAATTTAAAAATTTAGTTTTTTAAGCCTCATTTATATTAGAACTAAGAAAACCGCCACATGTCACAAAGTCTGAAGAATATAGATACAAGATAATTTTAAATCAAGTGAAGAAAATGAATCCTCAAGGCAATAATCAACTCTCTTGCTTGAGGTGATATTAAAGTGTTATTGGAACAAAAGAAAAGGAACAGTGTGGGAAAGAGAGATGAAGAAAACACAAAGGAAATTTACTGAACAAAATGGAAGAATTATTTTAACTATAACTAACTGTCAGGGACATTCTTAAAAGGTTGGGTGAGGGAGAGCCGTATGAAATAGGCTATAAGACAAGATACAATTAAAGAAACGGTTAAGGAAAGATTTATGGAGATAGACCAGTGACATTCAGAGTGACTGCAGAATTAACACTGCAGAAAACAGAAAACCCAAGGAGTAAAGGTTTAACAATCATACAGGATGCAGAACAAAGGGATAAGAAGTAAGACTGAGAGAAGCTGATATGGTTGGAGGACAGAAAAACAGATCATTCCTATGGTCGAAGAAGTAAACAATAAGTGAGAATTCAATGAGTATTACTTTCTGAAGTTGATAGGAGAAATAATTTAAACACTTTCTTAAGAGACTTATAGGTGATCACTATTAAAATCAAAGTAGGCTGTTTGGTATTTAAATTGCTGGATCAAAAGACAAATATAAAAAACTATAGACCATCTAGCAAAAGAAAGAAAACAGGAATGAAAACATAAAAACGATAAAGACAAAATAAGATGAAAAAATGAGACGGTATCTATTAAGTCCATTTAAGTCCATTTAAATAGGATATTCTCATGTATTAAAAAAAGTCAGATTGACTCAAAACCTGAAGTGATTTAAAATTTAAATGAAAAATATGGGTAGTGATATTCCAGGAAAAGGCCAAGAGAAGTTTGAAAGGGTTGCAATATTGTGATTCGGCAATTAAATTCAAGGTAAAAGTATTGCCTGAGAATGGAATACTTTATAATTTGAAGGTACAATTTGCCTTATGATAGAACTCTTCTGAATTAATTAGTACATTGAAGGTACCACTGAAACATACAAAGGAAATATATAGGAAACAGGAAGATAATTAATAAAATATTATAGCTATTCTATGAATATAGATTCAATAACTGTTTTTTTCGTATTATTCTCCTGGCCCACATCCAGTATAAAGGGGTGCTTAAGATTTTTTCTTATTTTCTTCCTTTAATTGTTCTGTCTTCTTTACAACCATTGTATCATCGCTCTTTGAATATGGAGTATTCAGTCCATTAAACCTGTCCCCCCACTTAACTCTGCAGATCCATCTCTTGTCCTGTTTCATAAAAATAATGGCCATAATACATAAGTAATCTTATGCTTTCCCTCACAAACTGTGTTGTTTCTTTGCCTAGTAAAATAGATGTTTCTTACTCTTAACACTAATGCCTGCCATTTCCCCTACTTAGATGGTGTCACATCATGTCCCGTGCTGATTATTAACAAGACGGCATCTCCAGCTCCAGTCTCTCCTGTATACTCACCCACAGAGCCATCTGCTTTGAGGACACTTATATCTCCCAAGATGCCCATCAAGCATCTCAAACTTTTCATGCCCCAAATTGAACTCATCACTTCCCTCCTAATCTTACTCTTTCTTTAGAACTCATTACTTCAGTGAGGGGAAGTCTCCCGTATTCACTGGGAGACTCATTTCTCCTGAGGGCTGTGGTTGGTGATTGGTAAAAAGTGTAGTAGGCTCACCTGTATTATGAATGGATTCTTTTAGTTGTGGACAAAAACATTTTTGTCATATGACTTACAAAACCAGCCTCGTAATCATCCTTTTGGCAGGGGAACATTGGGGACAGCGGCTTTCTCCTCCAAATCCGCAGCTTTGCCATGATTCTTGGGGCAGACAGGCATTTTCTCTTCACTTTGAACATGGGAAGCAACATCTTCCCATGTTCAAAGAAAACATGGAATCATTTAAAAAAAAAAAAAAAACCAGAAGCAAACCCTGGAAAAAGTAAAAATAGAGTAAGATGGCAAAACTTATAATGAGGATTTGGTGCTGTTGGCACTGGCAGTGGGGAAAGATAGCAGGGGTGTACAAAGACGCTGTAATAGGGCAGGCTCACTGTATGTAAGCAAGTTTGAGTCGTGTTTTACTAATTGATAGCGACACTATATATTTATAAAGCATCTTAAGATTCTCAATTAATGGAATACCTGGATGGCTCAGTCAGTTAAGCATCTGCCTTTAGTTCAGATTATCATTGCAGGGTCCTGGGATCAAGTCCTACATCAGGCTCCTTGCTAGGAGGGGAGCCTGCTTCTCCCTCTGACCCTCCCCCTGCTCGTGCTCCCTCTCTCTCTCTCTCTCAGATAAATAAATATAATCTTAAAAAAAGAAGATTCTTAATTAATAATATAAAGAGAGAAAGTTCTTTGTGCTCCCCTGAGGAAAAATAAACTAGATGGTTTCATGGGATTTTAAATGGCCCTATCTTATTTAAGAGTAACAAGAAATCATTTTATCACTGTTTAGATTTGTGAGCATTTAAGAACATAATTTTTACTGTTAATAGGGTATTATAATATTTGTCCTGTATTTTTTTCTTCTGCTTTTTATTGTTACTGTGGTGACAAATTATCATAGTCACTTAAATCTCTGGTTCTCAAAGGGTTGGGGAATGGATGAGGCAGGGATGGGTTGGTGACGGTGTGTGCCAGAGAAAATTTATGTTAATAAAAAGAAAAGTGAAGGAGTTACTAAGAATTATAGTTCTTAAGGTCTGAATTGCTTAAGAGTGTTTAAAATTGTTGAGGCTGGGATGAAAGTAGAGAACCACAGATTAAGATTTTGAGAAAAGCCAGGACCAGAAATATCTGTTCTAGTTATATCCAGCCACTGAATGTGGCTGAACAGTCATTTGAAAACATTTTTCTGGTTCTTTAGCACCCTTTCTTGTAGGTGAACTGTTAATGCCTTGAGGGGAAATTCCTAGTGCTACAGCATAAAAGGATCAACAGCAGCAATTGGGATATCATTACTGATAGTTTAAAAGGATGGGAAAGCCCTTATTTCTGTAAGTTAGTGTATTGAACCAAGTTAATGATAAATCTTGTCAGTGCTTAGTGAAGCAGTTTCTTCCCTGTATCAACTTAAAGGACCACAGAATAGTCTCAAGCTAAGCTAAACTATTATTTTGAGGCCCTGAAAGATGGGCCATGTTTGTACTTTACAACAAGGTGACTTCCAGTAAGTAGCCAAAGTGTGCTGTCCCCCAGTACATGCTTCTTCCTTCTCTTGTCTTCTGCCTGCTCAGTTCTGTCTGCATGTGCATTTGCCTCTTTTTGAGGGAGTGTCATTTTACTTTTCATTGCCTGTGTGTCAAATATCACAACTAGTTGACATTGGCCAAGTGCTATCAAATGGGGATGTTTGTAGTAGATAAGGAGGTAGCATATCACTTACATATTTGGGCTTTTGGGGGTTTTAATGTGTTGAAATGCCAGTAAACTGTAAGCAGAGGCTTTTAAAAGCAAGCTTTTATAAGTGGAGTACAATTTCCAGTGGCTTTCTTAACAATCCTTTTTACCTGTTTCCAGACTCTTGGCAACTGAGTACTATAATAAAGAGAACTGTTTGAACATCCTGTTTCATTTAGAGGTGGTAGCCTAAAGATAATCTTTAATTTAAAATCTTTTCTCTTTTTGTTTATATTTTTTGCTAGATATTAAGGCTAAGGCACACCACAGGTGTCACAACAAAGAAAAATGTTGCAGCCTTAAGACGTGAAACTTACACAGTGGATTTTATTAAAAAGCAAATTGAAGAGTTCAACATAGGAAAGAGACATTTAGCCAACATGATGGGAGAAGATCCAGAAACTTTCACGCAAGAGGACATTGACGTAAGTGCAGTTGTCGGTTGGGAAGGTAATTGCTGTAGAGTTTCTTTATGATTTATTTATTTTAGAGGGAACGAGAGAGCATGCTAGCGGGGAGGGGCAGAGGGTGAGGGAAAGTTTAAGCGGACTCTGTGCTGGGCTCGGAGCCTGAGGCAGGGCTCGATCTCATGACCCTGAGATCACGACCTGAGACAAGACCAAGAGTTTTGTCTTAACCGACTGTGCTACCCCAGGTGCCCCTAGCTCTGTGTTAGTTTTCATCAAACTGTCAGAATAAGGACAACTACCACTATGCATTGCAAGTTGGAACCAAGGTTTCAAAGAGAGATGCTACTTTGTATTTTAAGCATTATGAATCATAGCAAGTTTTAGATTTTAATCAGAAATGGATAATTTTCTTGATTCAAGGTCTTAGGAGCCACTGTGAATGCTCATACACAATTTGGAAACATTTATCCTATTGTGGAGTCTTAAACTCCGCTTTCTTACAAAATGGTAAAACAGATGGTGATGAAAATATAGTGAAGTTTATAGAAATCCCATCAGTAAACCTGAGTTGAGTGTTTTTTATTATCTTAACTAAAATATTTGAATTTTCAAAGTCAGGGCATGTTCTAAATGATTTGAGAATTAAAGTTAGAACTCTGTTATTATTCCACTCTTGAGTTGTTCTAACCGTGATAAAAGTAGTAATAATAAATAATACTTTTATCTTTAAAAAAAAAAAAACTTTTTGTCAAACATCCCAACATACCTAGCAAAGATACTTAAGTTTAACCACTTTGAAGTTTGTTGTAACTTTTTACAATTTTATTTTGAATTCCAGTGTAGTTAATGTGCAATGTTGTATTAGTTTCAGGTATACCATATAGTGGTTCCACACTTGCCACACATCACCCAGTGCTCTTCACAAGTGCCCTCCTTAATCTCCATCACCTAGTTCACCCAGCCCCTTCACCCCCTCCCCTCTGATAACCATCAGTTTGTTCTGTATAGTTTAGAGTCTATTTCTTGGTTTGTCTCTCTCTCTCTCTTTTTTCCTTTGCTCATGTTTTGTGGGGGTTTTTTTGTTTTTTGTTTTTTTGGTTTCCTAAAAGTGAAATCAGATCATATTTGTTTTTCTCTGACTTCTTTCACTCAGCATTACACTCTACCTCCATCCATGTCATTGCAAATGGCAAGATTTCATTCTTTTTTAAGACTGAATAATATTCCAGTGTGGAGAGAGAGAGGTGTGTGTGTGTGTGCGTGTGCGCATGCACAACATTTGGACTGCTTCTGTGATTTGGCTATTTTAAGTAATACTGTTATAAACATAGGGATGTATGTATCCCTTTGAATTCGTGTTTTTGGTTTTTGGTTTTCTGTTTTTTGTTTGGTAAATACTCAGTAGTGTGATTGCTAGATCATGGGGTTGTTCTATTTTTAACTTTTTAAGGGACCTCCATACTGTTTTCACAGTGGCTACCCAGTTTGCATTCCCACCAACAGGGCACGAGAGTTCCTTTTTCTCCGCATCCGCATCCTTGTCAACACCTATTGTTTCTTGTGTTGTTGATTTTAGCCATTCAGACAGGTGTGAGGTGACATCTCATTGTAGTTTTGATTTGCATTTCCTTGATAAGGAGTAATGTTGGAGCATCTCTTCATGTGTCTATTGGCCATCTGGATGTCTTATTTCGAAGAATGTCTGTTCATATTTTCTGCCTATTGTTAATTGGATTATTTGCTTTTTGGGTGTTGAGTTGTGTATGATCTTTATATGTAATATATATATGAGATATAAAGAACGTACATTTGTGTTTATATATATAATCCCCCCCCCACACACACTCTAATCCTTTATCAGATATGTCATTTACAAATACCTTCTCCCATTCTGTAGGTTGCTTTTTGGTTTTGCTGATTGTTTGCTTCTATGTACCGAAGTTTTTTATTTTGATGTAGAGCCATTAATTTAATTTTGCTTTGTTTCCTTTGCCTCAGGAAACATATCTAGAAAAATGGTGCTATGGCCGATGTCAGAGAAATTACTGCCTGTGCTCTCCTAGGATTTTTATGGCTTCAGTTCTCACATTTAGGTCTTTAATCCATTTTGAATATATTTTTGTGTATGGTGAAAGAAGGCAGTCCAGTTTTATTCTTTTGCATGTGGCTGTCCAGTTTTCCTAACACCATTTGTTTAAGATGCTGTCTTTTTCCCATGGGATACTCTTTCCTGTTTTGTTGAAGATTAATTGATCATGTAGCCGTGGGTTTATTTCTGGGTTTTCTGTTCTATTCCATTCCATCTATGTGTCTGTTTTTGTGCCAGTATCATACTGTTTTGATTACTACAGTTTTGTAATATAATTTGAAGTCTGGACTTGTGATACCCCCAGCTTTGTTTTTCTTTTTCAAAATTTCTTTGGCTATGCAGGGTCTTTTGTGGCTCCATATAAATTTTAGGATTTTTTTGTTCTAGTTCTGTGAAAAATGCTATTGGTACTTTGATAGGGACTGTGTTAAATGCGTAGATTGCTTTGGGTATTATAGACAGTTTAGCAGTGTTTGTTATTCTAGTCCATGAGCATGGAGTGTCTTTCCATTTCTTGGTGTCATCTTCAATTTATCAGTGTTCATCAGTGTTTTGTAATTTTCAGGGTATAGGTCTTTCACCTCTTCGGTTAGGTTTATTCCTTGGTATCGTATAATTTTTGGTGCAGTTGTACATGGGGTTGTTTTCATAATTTTTCTTTTTTCTGCTTTATTATCAGCATATGGAAATGCAACAGATTTCTACACATTTGTATCCTGTAACTTGACTGAATTCATTTATCAGTCCTTGTAGTTTTTTGGTGGAGTCTTTAGGGTTTTCCATATGTAGTATTATGTCATCTACAAATAGTGAAAGTTTTACTATTTCCTTACAGATGCCTTTTTTCTTTCTGTTGTCTAATTGCTGTAGCTACAACTTCCAGTACGATATTGAATGAAAGTGGTGAGAGTTGACATCCTTGTCTTGCTCCTGACCTTAGGGGAAAAGCTCTCAGTTCTTCCCTGATGAGTATAATGATATCTGTAGGTTTTCATTTATGGCCTTTATTATGTTGAGGTATATTCTTTCTAAACCTGCCTTATTAAGGACTTTTATTATGACTGGATGTTGTGCTTTGTTACTTTTTCTTCATCTATTGAGATGGTCATATGGCTTTTATCCTTTCTTTTATTGATGTGATGTATCATGTTGTTTGATTGTGAATATTGAACACCCTTGCATCTGGGAATAAATCCATCACTTAATTGTGGTGAATGATTTTTTTAATGCATTGTTGGATTTGGTTTGATTGTATTTTTTTTTTTTAAGATTTTATTTGACAGACAGATTTTTAAGATTTTATTTGACAGACAGAGATCACAAGTAAGCAGAGAGGCAGGCAGTGAGAGAGGAGGAAGCAGGCTCACCGCTGAGCAGAGTGCCCAGTGGGGGGCTAGATCCCAGGACCCTGGGATCATGACCTGAGCCAAAGGCAGAGGCTTTAACCCACTGAGCCACCCAGGTACCCTGGTTTGATAGTATTTGTTGTGATTTTTGCATCTGATACTGATCTATAGTTTTCTTATATGTGTCTCTGTCTCATTTTAATATCTGGGTAATACTTGGCCTCGTTCAATAGAGTTGGTAGGTGTTTTCCTCTATTTTAGAAGAGTTTGCGAATAGTTGGTATTAATTCTCTAAACGTTTGGTTGAAATCATTTGGCCCTGGGATTTTTTGGGGTAGTTTTTTTTTATATTACTGTTTGCATTTAAAACTGGTTGTGTGCCTGGCTAGCTCAGTCGGTAGAGCATGAGACTCTTAAAACTGGTCCGTTGTCCTCTCCCTGTGACTTGTGTGTCCCTGAGTAACTCTTTTGAGCAAGAGGATTCTACTACCCAACTGAGTTTACTACATTTTTGGGTGTACATGGAGCATATTTAGCTCATTGAAAGAAATAGAATTGTTCAATGGTTTTGTAATTCTGTCTGAGAAGATAACCATTTTCATAGCATATTAAAAACTGTTTGGGGGGCGCCTGGGTGGCTCAGTGGGTTAAGCCGCTGCCTTCGGCTCAGGTCATGATCTCAGTGTCCTGGGATCGAGCCCCGCATCAGGCCCTCTGCTCAGCGGGGAGCCTGCTTCCCCCTCTATCTCTGCCTGCCTCTCTGCCTACTTGTGATCTCTCTCTCTGTCAAATAAAATAAATAAAATCTTTAAAAAAAAAAAAAAAAACTGTTTGGTTAGTTCAGTGCTTGGATCTTTAATCAGAATTATTTGTTTGGGCTGTTAAAAATATTTTCAAGATGATTTAACTTCCAGGTAGTCGACATGGCCTATAATTTAATTCATTTACCTGGTTGAAAGCCTAGGCTCACTGTATAATTTTCACATTGGTAATTTAGGTGCCATTGTATTACTATTACCTTTACTATTACTATTAAATGCTGTAAGTAAAATCTACCATAATTTAAATCCTTCACTCCTTCTCTGATTGCCTTCGTCACACAAATCTTCCATCCCACCTAAGACTGTGTGTTGAGAACAATAGGAAGTACTGTTGAACATACTGGTTTATCATGGAGTGATTGACACTGGAGGTGGTGTCATACACACAGGTTGAGATCTTGTCTCACCCAGCCTAAATGCCTACGAGGAAGTGTTAGCCCCTTTCCTTGACACCAGTGACGTAATTCTGCTGTGTTAGTAATTGATCTGCCTCACTTAAGTCTCACATTTTATATCAATGAACTCTTTGGGCATTTTATTAAATTTAGTGGACTCTCTTTGGCGTCTAAGTAGATGTAAAAGCAAAAGAGGACAGTGACAGCCAACTGTTACCAAAGTGCTAAAATTACATACCCATTGTGGTTCCTGGTTTTGTGTCTTCAAAACTCTTACCTTTGTTTGAGATTTGGCTATTGGTGTAACCTGAAAAAGAGTATATAGCTAATGAGTCTTAGGTAGTGTTCTCATACTAACAGAATGCTTAGTTATTTCCAAAGACAAAGCCAAATAATTTGATATCCAAAACCAGGAAAATATAGCTAATGAGTCTCAGGTAGTGTTCTCATACTAACAGAATGCTTAGTTATTTCCAAAGACAAAACCAAATAATTTGATATCTAAAACCAGGAAAATATTTTAAGCTTCCAGATAATTTTTGGAAGAACATCATGATTGCGTTTCTATATTTAGAGCTTGTAATTCTTTCGTAATGTGTTTGGCTTTTAATACAGAATTTAAAACCAGGTACAGTAATTTTTCTCTTACTTTATGTGTGATCAGAAAATTAGATATTCCACACAAGTGAAGTTTCCAGAAAAGGGAAACCTATTTTTAATTGTTACTTGTAATGAAAAATATCACCATTTATTGAAAACCTCCTATATACATTCAAGATGCTATCTGGGAACCTGGTTTACATTACCAGATTCAGTCTTTAGAAAAACATTATGGGGTTGGTATTTATTGTTATAAATAGGAATCCAGAGCTATACAAGGTCTTCCTATATGCAAAGTCTGTTTTTCCACACTTTCAAAGATTAATTTTTTGGGTAATGTTTTCTAAAATAGGGTTCTCCCCCAACCTTGTTAGTTGAGTACAGTGAGTATAATTTAACCTTACAGTGCCTCAGGATTTTCCTTTTAGTGTGGTTGTTAAGCTGATACCCTGGCTGGGGCTCGTAGTTTCTGTTTGTCCCTGTACTGACTGATTCCTGACATATCCTTTCCTGTCAGGATGTCTGCGTGTGTCTGCCTCTGGCAGCTCTCGCCTTCCAGGCTTCTAGCATAACTAAACTTTAGGCCCTGTGAATTAAAATGTAAGAGCCCTTGGACTTGGCGTCAGGACCTGTGTGCCCTTCCTACTAAGTAAAATCATGAATTTAGGTCATCTATTTTAGCTCTTCATGGGCTTTTTTTTTTTTTTTTTTTTTTGGTGGATTTCTAGGTTTAGAACTTTATTCCAGAAGGTTGAAATTGAATAGAAATCTGGCCCCTGGCTTTACTGAGTCCAGCATATAGAACATGTGAAAATTACACCCGGCTAATCTTACATGTTAGTGTTCTTTCAGTTACAAAGGCTTTTAAAAAGAGTACAAATGTGAGTTGGTAAAATAGAAAGGATATGACATAAAATTTTGTGAATAAAAATAATTGTCATTTTTAATATTTACTTAAAAGTTAACATTATTTAGAAGTTTATTATTAAAGCTCCAGCATTGTGTATCTGCTAGAATTGTTTCTACAAAATTACTTTTTTATATTTAATGCTCAGTCTTGGTATTGCATTTATATGAAAAGTTATTTTTGGTTTGTGAAACAATGAATTAACTGGAAAGAAATTAGTCATGGGCAAGTACAGATTTTCCCCATTTCAAGATAGTTTCATCTTTGCCTAATATTTTAAGTTCTTTTGAAAAGAAACCACCTATTGCAATTTCCCACTGAACCACTATGATGCCCCTGACCACCTGTGGGAGATATGGCCGAAGGAAAGCGGATGCCCCCTTGTTGGCAGTGAGTAGTATATACGGTGACACACATATACAGGTGTCCATGTATACAATATACTCCCATTGCTGCAAGTGCTGACATGCATGCCGTTTTGAAAATGTATCTTAATGCTGTGGTTCTCAACTTCCATTCCTCAGCCTTTCACAGGTTGCTGCCAAGTGTTGATCAGTGTGTAAAAAATATTTTTGACTCTCACCCTATAGTTACCATGAAGAGAACTGAACCATCAGATTGAACATTGCACCCGAGTGGATTCTGTAACTCAGCTCAAAGTGGTTACAGTCTGGCCAAGGGAAGACTCTGCATGTTTGAAGACTGTAAAGAAATCAGCCCCAGAGCCTATAACAGAGGCGGGGCTGCAGCGATTTCCCTCAGTGACCCAAAGGGAAAGCCTTGTCCGGTGACCCTGTAACATGTTATTAAGCTGGAGCAGACACTGGGTGACAGCAATTTCGAAATCTGCTGTCAGTGTAGAAGAAAGTTGAGAACCACTGCTGTTTGCATTTTCCTTTTTGAATGAAGTGATAGCAGTTACCAATTTTAAGTTGGAGACATCTCACTTGCATTAAGTTTTATGGATACAAAATTGCACTTGCATTTACTAATGTCTTTATTTGGGAATTAAAGTTGAGTTCTCCATAACTATAGAATTTCAGGAAAAAAGCCAGCAAATTGATATATAACACTGCTGAAGTCTACCAATTACTTTTTAATTGGTATTATAGACCTCATTCTGAAACCAGAATGTTTTATTCTCCTAAGTGTGAATATGCTGTATGAAGTTTCTCTAATTGATTTGCTGTGCCCATTCCATTTGATGTATCATTTTTCACAATATTTCATAATTTGTGCTCACTTCTAATGAACAGAGTCGTTAGGACAGGCATGTCTAAGTGCAACTGACAGCTAACATTAGGTGCCAGATGCAGTTTATAAAGCTATGTAGAACTGTAGAGAACAGTTTAAATAAATTAGCACCTGTACATTAGTCTCACTTGCTGGTAATTTATAAGCGAATCAGTAGAGATGACATTTAGGTAAGTCATTGATCAAGTTAACAGCTGCAGACCCACTGCCCAGCTGGGATACCTAATTAATAGAGATTGCATTCCTGACCCAGTGCTCCTCCTGGGTTGAGCCTGCAATCCTTTTATACTTTGATTTAAGCCTAAGAATGTAGTTAAATACTTTGCCTTCATTTTAGGGAACCCATGAATTCCCTGTATTCTAGTTAAAAATCTGAAAATGTAGGAATCATATACACAAAGGAGAATTGCCATAGTCCATGATTTATTTGGATTAATTTTTTTTTTAATTTATATTCTTTATTTTTGTCAGCATTTTTTTGTTTTAGATCCAGGCAAGCAGTACTATGGTCTAATAAATTTTTTAAGTTTCCTATACTTACCGTTAAATGTATACTCCACTTTTTTATTTCCAAAAGAAGTATGGCTTTTTTTGTTTGTTTGTTATTGTGACAACAAATAACAACCGTTGAACCCTACTTCAAATATGAAACGACTTTTTCAAGTGTGACATAAGTTTAAAATACCTAAGAACTTAGCCACGTTGAATTCCATACAAATTTCAGAACTTAATATAGGAAATACTAAGCTAGAACTTATTATAGGAAAATGCTCTTTTTTTTCTCTCTCTCTCTCCCTCCGGCTCAGAGTTTCTTCTGACTGAACTTCAGACTGAAAGAGTAAGTCATCAACAACTTCAAAATCAGAGTAAGGCAATGATTTGGTGTTTGCATACCAGTGTTAAACTACAGTCTACATCTGGAATCTGGTTCCTAGTCTGAGAAAATGTTCTTTTGAAACACAAATGCTAACCTAAAACAAATAACAACATTAGGTTAGTAATACTGTTTCCAAGCTTCTTGAGGAGTTGAGTCCCAACTGATAGACAGTTGGCCCTTGAACAGCGCAGGGGTTAGGGATACTGACCCCCTTTAAAGTCAAAATCCACATGTAACTTTTGACTCCCAACACTTAACTACTTACTAAAAGGCTACTGTTACCTGGAAGCCTTACTGATAACATAAGCAGTTGATAACACGTATTTTGCATGTGAGGTCTATTACATACTGTATAATCACAATAAAGCAAGCTAGAGAAAAAAATGTTACTAAGAAAATCATAAGGAAAATACATTTACAGTACTGTGCTATTTATCAAAAAAAATCAACACAAAAACATCTATGAATAAATTTGATGTTTAAAATTTCTAAAAAAAAAAAAAATCCGCACATACATGAACCCTCAGAAGTTCAAACTGTTGTTCATGGGACAAATGCATCGATTTTTGACTTTTGTCTTTGTGGAAGAACTGGGTGCTTCTCAGTTTACATAACCAGATAATTAGGAAATTTGTTAGTTCTTTTGTTGAAAAACATAGTCTAAGCGGGCAGAACCACAATTCACATGTGAAATGCCCAGTTTCCTCTAATTTTAAGATACTTGAAGACCTAGGCCATGTCTTGCTGGTGCGTCTCTAGCGCCTGCTAAGTGCCCAATGCACCTGGGAATTCGAGAACATTATAGTTGATAGATGGGTTAACATTAGCAGAGAGTCAAGTATTTCTCTCGTCACCTTCCTCCTCTGATTTTCTGGTTGACTTAATTTCATCTTATCAAAATATTTAAGTTCTGCACTTTTACCATCCTAATACAGATATTTTTGAATTATATCAGGAAAATTGCTTAAAAATGACAAGTATTTTAACACTTTCTTTGCCTGCCTTTTTTTTTGTTTTGTTTTGTTTTGTTTTGTTTTGTTTTCTGGTACTTCTGCTCCTTTCCCAACTAAATTTTTACCTTAATTAAAAATTTTATGGGAAAAGCCCTTATGCCGCTAACCACTTTTGTTACTTACTTTTTATTATAATTCTCTTCTTTGAAATACCATCTACAGCTTTATGTTGAACTGGGAATAGTATTTTCCTGTTGGGTATTTTGGAAAGCCCCAAAGACTCAAGACATCAGCCTTTGAAATGTTTTTCCAGTTTGGGCCAGAGGCTGTCAGTTGTAAGGAGTGAGGATATTGTCTACCACCTACAAGGAAAGCTTGAGGAAGTCTCTTGAGCCTGTGGCTATTAATAGAAATCAACTGAGGAAGCCAAAGGGGCAAATTTAGTGGGGTATGGAGGGAGGTGGAGGGTTAAATGCCATATTTGGAAGGGCTTGCACAAATGCCTTTCTACTAAAATAAGGTGTGAAGTCACTAGAGCCTAACAGACTACTTTATGGTGTGGGATGTGCCGGCCACTGAGCTAACCTCTCCTCGCCTGACCTTGAATTAAAACCAAGTAATCCTGGTCAGGAAAGGCATAATCTTATCATTGGGGCTCCTAGGGTAAGAAGATGGTGTGAAAGGCAGGAAGCAGTAAGGCTGTTGTGCTACCTGATGGGTCTTGCTCCCACTGCAGAGACCAGTGCCCTCATAGCTAATGCAGAGCTTCTAGTAGTTAACAGGAGATGCCGGACTTTAGTGAGGCCATGCCGGTGAGGTTGGTTCTGGAACAGCAGACTGTAGCACACATGTTCTCATACTTGGCAAATGTGCAGAATGTCCAGAAGCCATGTCCCTACTAGCACCAGGCTTTGGAGAGAAAGTTGACACGTGCTTTCCTCCCCTCACCATTCCTGCCTCTGACATGGTGGTGGGGACAGTTACTGTGGACCTGGACTGAAGGCCCTGCAGAGTCTGGCTTGGAGTGTTCCCTGGAGGGCATGTTGCAGACAAGGCTCTGTCCTCATGGGCTCTGGAGGATACCTTGTTCCTTCAGGTAGGCGTTCCGAGGCTTTAAGAAAGAAGTGGATGCTTGTCATTTTTGTTGTTAGTTTGGTTGGTTTTTTTGGTTTGTTTTTTGACAGTTTGGTTTTGTTTTGTTTCCACTTTTTCTAGGAGAAAGGAGATGCACAACAAGCGGGAATTTTCAGTGTTGGTCACAACTGGATATTTATGTCTTTTTCTTTCCCATAGCAAGTTAAGATTAATATGGAAGGTGGGAGGAGGACAGTGAGAGCTGTCCTGAATCAATAAACATTGCAAGAAGACTCATTGGGTATCTGGAGTCTTTTGTGATGTTACTTTCATTTTGTCCCATATGAGTACTTGTATGTATATTATACCTATATTTTCCTGCAACTTACTGTATGTAAATGTTTCTACTTCCTACCCCCAGCTCTGAAATCCAGGCTGAAATGAGGTATAAAATCCAAGTGCTCTTGCCTTAGACACAGGAAGTTAAAGTCATTCTGGTTAGTAGAATAGGGCCTCAGTAGTTCCAAGAGAGAAGTCAGGAAATTCAGCTTTCTACGTGGTTTCCATAATACTGAGTTCTCCATTCAAACCCTCAGGGAATCAAATCACAAATCTGAAGTATTAAAATGCTCTCACTTCATAAAGAGAAAAAGAGGGATGGCTATCATGACCAGATTCATTCTAGAAATTTCTATTCAAAGACAATTTGGTTGTTAATATTCTCTGTTATGAATGTGGGTATTTGTTGGGTAGAGCAGTAAAATTAAATCACAGATCTTATAACTTTGTACCAATTTAATGGAGTTTGAAAACCTTGCTGAGATACACAGTAGTAACATCAGTGCAAGACTGTCATGCTGCATGAGAGCTTTGGTTAAAATAGTCTAGAGCTGTGTGGTTGCCACTAGCTGTGTGGAATTGTTTGAAGTTAGTTAATACTAACTAACATTAACATTTAGTTCCTTAGTCTAATTCCTTAGTTGTACTCGCCATATGTCAAATGCACAGTAACCACATGGGCTACATATCATATCAGCCCACAGATTATCGGACATTTCCTTTGTTGGAGAAAGTTCTTCTGGACTGTTTAACCAGAGGATTGCTCCGTGATCTCCCCATAAGTAAGAATTTGTATTTTTTTGCCTTGTGTTATTTGAAAGAAAGGAAATACTTTGGAAGTAAAAGTAATATTCTGCAGTTTCATTTTTATATTGTTTTTCAATGACATGATTCTAAATATCCGAAGAATTGGTTTTGAAAACAGTTCAAAAATACACTGTAAGAATAAATAGAAATTTAGAAATGTAGGAAATGGTTGCTTTTACCTGACTGAAACAACAGGTTTACTAAAACAATTTCAGTTGTTTGGTTATTCAATTATAAACGAGCAAAAGCTTCATGACTTATATGTGTGTGTATATATGTATATATGTCTATGTATACATACATACGTATATGTATTTATGTATGTATATTACATGGGAGTAGGAACCAAAATTGAAAAACTGAAATAGTCTAAGCCAATAGCGATAGCCATAAACACTAATTTGTATGCTTTTTCTTATAAAAATTTCAGTCATACAGAAGAGAGGAAATAATTGTATAATGCATACCATGTAACCATCACCTAGTTTAAATAACATTTTGCCATATTTGCTCCCCCTGTATATTTTGTGGCTAAACTGTTTTTTTTTTCCTTTCTTCCTTTCTTCTTTTTCTTTTTTTTTTTTTTTTTGTTTCTTAGTTTCTTTTCTCCTTCCTTCCTTCCTTCCTTCCTTCCTTCCTTCCTTCCTTCTTTCTTTCTTAGAACATGGGGAGGGTATGGTGGTGGGACCAGAGGGAGAGGGAGAAGCAGACTCCCCACTGAGCAGGAAGCCTGACCTGGGGCTTGATACTAGGACCCAGAGGTCATGACCTGAGTCTAACTGACTGAGTCTCCCAGGTGCCGCTGAACTATTTTCTTTTAAAGTCAGTTACAAACGTTATGATACTTTACCCCTACATACTTGAGTATACATCTCCAAAAAGTTGGGATATTTTCCTATATAACCACAATACCATTATCACATTTACCAAATTTAATTTTAATATAGTCTGAGCATGGGACTCAGTATGGCTGAGTATATGACCGAGTATGGGATCATTTGTATATTAATCTGTATTTAAATTTCCCTAATTGTCTATAAAGTGTTACATAGTCTAGTTGATTCACTCAAGGACTGTGCACTCAGTTTGCTTCTTTATTTACCCTTTGCGTACTGTTTTCCCCTGCCACCTATTGTCTTGCTTTCTGTGGTTTCGATTACCCATCCAGAAGCAGATGATCTGCCTTCTGTCATATCAGAAGATCACTAGTAGTCTAACGTTACATCACAGTGCCTCCATCATTCGCTTCACATTATCTCATCACATACGCATTTTAGCATCTCATACCATCACAAGAAGATGTTAGTACAGTACAATAAAGTATTTTGGAAAAGAGACCACATTCACATAACTTTATTACAGTATATTGTTATTTGTTAACCTCTTACTGTATCGAATTTATAAATTAACCTTTATCATAGACATGTATGTATAGGGAAAAGCATAGTATATATAGGGTTCAGTACTGTCTGCGGCTTTAGGCAGCTGCTGAGGGTCTTGGAACGTATCATCCGCAAGTAAGGGGAACTATGATACCTGCCGATGTTCTCCCTCTGGGGTGGGCAACGGTGACTAAGAAACCAAGGTCCTTTGCCTTCGAGAGCACCTTCTACATATGACCAAGGTAAAATCCAAAGAACTGGTAACAGGGCCTGGGAGAAAGAACTTTGAGGAGGCAAAAGTAAGTTATTTGAGGAGCAGCTATGAATGTGCTTTTAGGATACTTAAGAGGAGCAATCCTAAAGACAACTGACAGTTGGGAGTGGTTTGGAAACTAAAGAAATAGATTTAGCCTCTCTGCATGAATTTGCTTGACAGAAGAAGAATCAGAGATGGAGCTCTGAGGGAACTAGCTTTTAAGGGAGGAGCAGAGCTGTGTTTACAAGAGACCATGGAAGAACTTGGAGAGAGGTAGGAGGAGAACATGGCTGTGAGTGGGAAAACAGCAACCTTCTGTGGTAGAGACCTGGCTGTAGGTCATGAGGTTCCAGAGGAAGGCTTGGTGAGCCCAAGCAATTGCAGGGTCAGAATTTGGGCTGAAGAGTAAGGTCGTTGAGAAAGTGGTTGTGTGCTTCTAAGGATAGAAATGGGAATTGAGGGGGGTTTATTGGCCTGGGTGACACTGGGAGTCTTGTGTAGGTGGCTCACACCCAGGGCAGGAATTGGTATGTAAATGAAAGGAGGTGAGCATCAGCCTTTGTGATTGCTGCAAGAAGTGTGGAAGTTCAAGCCAGGAGGAAGGATGAGGAGAAAATAACAGACTGGCCAGTGATCTTCTCAAGTTTCTAGAGAGACGTGAGAGCTCTGTCCATTGTGACTGACGTCATAGGGAAGGAGACAAATGTGGAGAGCACTCCCACAGGTGTAAACAAAGAAGGGAAATGACAGAGCCCTTGGGGAGTCAGGGGAGGTTGCATTTGAGCTAGGTCTCAAAAGAGAAGCAGGAAAATGTTAGATGGAACAATGGTATTCCAGGCAGAGAAAACAGTATGTAAAAGACCTGACTTGGCAAGGGACAAGTGACTGCTAAGAAGTCAGATGAAAAGTATTGCTGAAAAAAAGCTCGTGACCACTTCCCTTGGTTCCATCTGTGTAACCTAGAAATAGCTGCAGCACAGGTCCTGTAAAATATCCTTTTACTAAGCCATGTTATTCCATGTGTACTGTGACAGTGACCCCGGTAATTGAGATTATGTATGCATCTGTCTCTGCTGCTAGAATGTGGTCAGGAACTATAGCTTCCTAAACTCACAGAGTCCCTGTAACTTAGGTACAATGAGTATTTGTTGAATAAAATTGGTCGAGGTAAAACTGATTCACAGTAAATGGTCAATTTATTTTCCTTTGAGCATAGTTAGGCTATTCTCCTAATTTTACCTCTAACTAGGTGAATGTCCTTGATGCCAGTGGAGAAGTAAATCCGTTTTCTGAGAGACCTAGGTTGGCTCCCTGACCTCGGCGGGGAAGAGCACATTCAGATACTAAATTTCAGGAGGTCCAGGTTCTTATCTTTGCCACTTTAAGTCTTAATACAAAATAATGTGGAAAGTGTTTCACATAGAACATTTTCGTATAGCTAACATTTGTCTAGTGCCTGTGGGGTGCTGTGCTTTTGCAAATACCTTATTTCATCCCCACAACAACTAGATAAAGCCGATGTTCTCACAAGTTAAAATCACTGGGAATGGTGTTCCTGGAGAATATTTTTGTGGTTATAGGACGTAGTAAAGGTCTTACGTTACTTAGATATTTAGCACTCTCTGTTGTGAATTCTGAAGTGCAGCGAGAGTAAGGGTTTTTACTCTGTTACAGCACATGGTGCTCTGCTCCAAACATTGCAGCTTCATGCACACACTCAAAATTCTCTTCTTCCTATAAATTCTTTTTTTTTTTTTTAAAAAAACGGTATTCACCTACTTGAGTTTTAACAACTGCAGTCCCAGAAAGCCAACAAAATTATTTTTTCATAAAATCCAGGTAGTCCTTTGTTAGCCTCAGAATTTGTAAGAAATCTCTTCAGAGTGCCCGTAGTAGGTAAATGGAAGTGCTGCCTTAGGTGGTGGTCGCACTCTCCCTTGCATGCTGGACGGATGACGAAATGTACATTCCTACTGTGCCTTTCCTGTTTTGTATCTACTTTTTGGTTAAAAAGTAACCAGTTTATGACTAATACATCATAAGTCCCCTGGAATTAGAAAACCTATTCCTCATAATTTGGTGAAAAAGATGTAATACGGATTTGGAGGGATAACTCTTTTATGTTCTGTATCTTCATTCATTCTTTTTTCTGCCATCCTTTGTTTTTTCTTATTTTAACTGAGCCTGTGATTTTGCTGTTTATCTAACATGGTGTCTTACTCTATGGACCTTTTCCACAGTACTTAGTACAAAACCTAATGTAATTTGGTACAAATATAATATAGTTGGTACAGTATAGCAGAGCACCTTGTACATGCCCTGTCAGTAATTAGTAATAGAGTATATAATATAGTATAATATAGTTAATACAATACAGTGTAGTTGGTTGTGTTATTATTATCACCTACAGTACCTGGGTGACTTAGTTGGTTAAGCATCTGACTCTTGGTTTTGGCTCAGGTCATGATCTCAGGGTCATGAGATTGAGCCCTGTGTCATGCTCATGGTCAGCGCCAAGTCTGCTTCCTCTCCCTCTGCTCCTGCCCACCCCCTCTGCATTGCACATTCTTTCTAAAATAAATAAAATCAACATTATCATCTAATATAATGAGGAATTATGAATTAATAAATACGTGTTTTTTCTTAGCTGAGGTTTTTGGGTTTTTGTTGTTGTTTTTAAGGCAGTGCTACTTTTTCTGATCCTTCTAGGAAATTTGAGAATATTTCTACCAAAATCTGTACTAACTTTTTTTTAAGTCAATACAGAGATTGCCTGTAAGACCTAGACACCCTTTGCAGTCAGTTCCTTATTTTCAAGTTCTATTGATTAAATTCCTCGTGACTTGTGTATGTCTTAGTTTTCATGAGAAATCTGCTGTGAGTTGAAATTCTTTACATTTTTTTTTTTAAAGATTTTATTTATTTTATTTGACAGAGAGATCACAAGTAGGCAGAGAGGCAGGCAGAGACAGAGGGGGAAGCAGGCTCCCCGCCGAGCAGAGGGCCCGATGCGGGGCTCGATCCCAGGACACTGAGATCATGACCTGAGCTGAAGGAAGCGGCCCAATCCACTGAGCCACCCAGGCGCCCCATGAAATTCTTTACATTTTCATTGCTTTCTTGAACTCTTTCATTGTTCATGTAGTACTAGTAATTTTTATATTTGAAAATGATACCAGGGACAGCTTGAACCTGATTCAAAAGTTGGTTGGACTTTCAGCCGTGTAATCCTGGCATGCTTACCCCAGGCTGCAGAGTTGTACATCAGTCTTCCATGCTGTTATTCTCACCCAGGCCTTGAGTCAGTAGCCCCTTGGCTAAGATGTCTGACCAGCCTTGGGAGTGCCATGGCTGATTGTGGGAACCAGGCCTGAAGGCTAGCTGGGCTACTACAGGTGCTGTAGGCTCATGGTGGCCCTGCGGAGACAGGTTAGATTGGGAAAGATCTGATGGACTTACTTTTTAATTTTTAACATTTTTCATCTTTTTATTTTCAAATTTTTCAAATATCCAGAAAACTTGAATATTCGGTGAATATAAAGACACTTGCACATACATACCTTTCACATAGATTTGACAGTTAACATTTTGCCACATTCCCTTTCTCTCTGTATATATAAAACTTATTTGGAGTGAGTTGAAAATGCAGTATCATTACACCTAACTCCTAAATGTATCCGCATTTACTTTAGCCCTACATACATGCATCCTTCATACCATTTTTCCATGGTAACCACGTTTATACCTAGTACAATTAACAGTAAATCTGTAACACTCTATAATCTATAGTCTATACTTAAATTTCGTCAGTTTTCCCTAAAATGTCTTTATAGCTAGCTAGTTTTGTAGAATCCAGACCACTTGTCTTACATGGTTGTCTACATTCTGGCTTTCTGCTTGCTCCTGGTGATTAGATTTAGAATGTATAAAGGGTAATACTTGTGTGATATTGTATACTTCTTGTTCCCTCACACCAGGAGGTATATAATGAGCTTGTCCCACTATTGATTGTACATCTGACCCCTTGGTTAATGTGGTGACCACCGACCTCTTTATTGTAAAAGTGATTTTTTTCCCTTCATAACTAAGTCATCTGTAGGGTGATTATTTGAAGTCCATTTGAATATTCTAGGCCCCAGTAACCTTTTAGCCAATGACTTTATCATCCACTGGTGATCCTTGGCTGAAATTGAAGATTACTTTGGAGGTTATAAAACGGTGATTTTCTACATCTTTCATTCCTTCTACTTTTAATAACTGGTATTGTTTCATAAAGAGGCCTTCCTTTTCTCCTTGCTTCCTACCTCAGAACCCTGGAGAGAGTGAGAGAGAGAGAGAGAGTGAGTGAGAGAGAGACAGTGAGTGAGAGTGTGTGTGTGTGTGTGTGTGTAGAGGCATACTCTGCAACATGTATGTATTGAGTATGTTTCCAGGCATTGTCATTGTTCTTTTTGATGTTCACATTGTCGCAAGTGTGGTCCGTGGAAGCTTCTTGAAGCTGGTTTCTCTGTCCTTTCGAGCACTTCCTTGTTTTCTGGCACAGGAAGGTGTCTCAGGCTTATTCTTTACTTTCCCTGCCTTAGGCCTAGGATTAATCCTTTTCCTGAGATGCTCTATTCTTTATACTAGGAAACTGTATTTAGAAACCAAGATTTGGTTGCTAGAGTCCACTCCTTGATTCTAGAGTTTCATTAAGCCTGTGCTCTTTGAGGGGACAGAACTAAAAAGTAATCTCTTTTAAATATTATAGGAATAATCCAGGAAATAATATTTTTTAAAGATCCCAAGTATGTTTTGGTTTGTCTAATTCAAACTTAACATTACATTTCTTTTATGTTTGTATCCTCTCTCCTGAGTAACATCTTGGTCACCATAAAATTGATACCTTTATTTACTTTATGCTAGAACAGACACAAAATGTTTCAGAATTTTAATATTAATATTACTAACAATAAGCCTTCTGAGTAAAGTTGAAGAATTCTTTGGCTGTTGTGGTGTTTTGTTGTTGTTGTTTTTGTCATTAGAAATTAGGTTTGTATAGGGCACCTGGGTGGCTCAGTTGTTTAAGCCTCTGCCTTCAGCTCAGCCTATGATCCTAGGGTTCTGGGATCCAGCCTCACATCGGGCTCCCTACTCAGTGGGGAGCCTGCTTCTCCCTCTCCCCACCGCCCCTGCTTGTGTTCTCTCTCTCTCTCTCTCTCTCTCTCTCTCTCTGTCAAATAAATAAAATCTTTAAAAAGGAAAGAAATGAGGTTTGTTTATTTTGTTTATATTAAGTTTTAGAGTTTCTTTTGAAAATGTTGGTCTTTAATACATACAGCATATTTGTGCTTCCAAGTTCAGCTGAATAAAGGCATCCCCAGGAAAGCCTTACTCATCCCCGTAGCCCTCACCCTACTGCCGCCTACTCCTTAATAAATGATCATTTTTATTTGTTTACACTGTACCGTTCCTTGTGGAATGAAACCTATGTATATTTTCCCCATTCCTATATGTATTTTCTTATTTTTTTTTTCTTGTACCAAAGGTCACACTCTAAGCACATTTCCCTTGTGTCTTGCTTTTATCAATCCTTTTTTATGCTAGAGTGCTTGGTGGCATGGACATGCCATCATTTATGCCCCCAACCTTGGAGTGGGGGTTCTAATATTTTGCGGTTGTAAATCAGCGAATAACCTGTGATGGTGTTGGTTTTGCCTGTGGAGGTGTAGCTTATATAGAGGAATTCGCCATGTTTTCTTCTCATACTTGTTTGATTTTCTGTGTTCGACCATCTGACCCATCTGCGGCTTATCCTTGTATATGGTGTCGGGTTTGCGTCCACTTTTATCTTTTTCCAAATGGCAATCAGTTGTCTCAACATCACTTATTAAAAAGTCCACCTTTTCTCCCTCAGAGAAGGAAAGGCAGAGTCGTCCCTGGCTTTAAAAAAGAAAAAAAAAATGTTCACAAAATTAGCACTCTGCTGTGTGATCGAAGGGTTTCTTAAGTGTCCATTTTATTGCCAGAAGCCCAAATGGGAAAATGAAGCTTGACTCAGAGACACAGATGGGCTCCCTAAGATAACTGAATTGATAAGCCCCAGGTTACAGACCCCTGACTTTCGGGGGTGGAATCCGGTCTTAGCACTTTGCGTGGGAGGGCACAGAGGCCCATCCTGAGAACAGCTTCTCCACAGAGCAGCGCTGTGTCTGCGTGAGCTGCCAGTTCATTTAGAGTTCAGATGCAGTGCTAATAAGATCCAAGGCCACAGACTTCTCATCTGATACCATTCGAGAGAAAGGAAAACGCGTGTGCTTTGCTTTTGATTGTGAGGAGTGGTGTTGGCGAAGACACTGGCATGGCTTACACAGTTGTTCTCAAGTTGGTGGCAGTCCTGGGAGGTGGAGGGCTTTTGGAAATGTGTGCGGGCAAGATTTGTCACAGGTGCTAGGGTTATTACCAGCAGAGATGGTGGAGAAGGGCCAGGGCTGTTAAGTGACCTACAGGACAGGGAAGGGCAAGGCTGCCTACTACGGAGTTGTCACACTCAGAATGCCAGTAGTGTCCCCATTGAGAGACAGACATTTCAGAGAACCCGGTTGGGAAAATGTAGTATAAAAACCTCTCAAAACTTCCTAGGAAGAGTTCAGAGAGCATCTAAAAACACTGGGGCTGTCGCGGTGGGTGAGGCTTGGAGCCTGCTCTTCTCAGTATTCGGTCTCTGATATTCGCACTGCTAACAGGGAGTCCAAAGTGGGGCTCCTGAGCACATTACCACAGAGGTTGTAGAGGGGCACCTCTCGTTTGCTTTTGAAAGAGGGATTTGGGGACACCTGGGTGGCTCAGTCCATTAAGCCACTGCCTTCTTCGGCTCGGATCATGGTTCCAGGGTCCTGGGATTGAGCCCCGCATTGGGCTCCTTGCTTGGCAGGGAGCCTGCTTCTCTCTCTGCCTCTGCCTGCTTATGCTCGCTCCCTCGTGCTCTCTCTCTCTCTGACAAATAAATAAATAAAAATCTTGAAAAATAATAATAAAAAACAAAAGAGGGATTTGTGGGAGCACATGCATATTTGAAACTGACACTTGAAAATTGTTAATAACCAGTTTAATAGTGACAAATAATTTTTCTCTGGGGGATGTGTATGTGGTCATTTTTTTCTCCTGTTTAAAAGATTATGAGATCTCTGGCATGTACTAAGCACTCAGAAAGTATTAGTCATAACATTAACTTGTGTTTATAACAGTTGTTAATTAACCTTTGTGTATATTTTCAGAGAGCTATTGCTTACCTTTTTCCGAGTGGTTTGTTTGAGAAGCAAGCCAGGCCAGTAATGAAGGTAATTCTCTTCACTAATATTTTTAAAATTTCACTTAGGTCTGTAATATGTTACAGTAATTAATGCACTGTAATTTATTTTACAGCATCCTGAACAGATTTTTCCAAAACAAAGAGGTAAGTAAGTTTGCTCCTAATAAATGAGCAGTAGCTTTGCACAGTGGCAGTATTGTAGCCAATGAGGTTTATCTGAGGCGCGATTATTGCTGATTATTGCTAATTGAAGAATGAATGAGCAGTGCTTCCTTCACTGCAATGTCAGGTTACGTATCAGCAGCCACCCACATATGGTGGGGACATGCCCCTGTGTCATGGCAGTTGTGAGGCTGGTCAGCAATATTTTATAACTAATAATAAATGACTAGAATTTACAAATTATTTCTTTTTAATTAAATGATATTACAATTAGATCAGGTTAGAATTTATGCCTATACTAGTGTTACACTCATTTATCTGCATTCTAAGATGCCGTTTTGAGGAAGAGTTTGGTATAGATCTGCTGGAGACTAATTCACCTTTATTCAAAAATGGAAAATTTTTGTTCATTTTGGAAGCACTGAGTATAGACCCTCCCACCCCCCATCCCCCCCACTGCCACCCCCGCTCTTTCCTTTGTTGATATAATTCCATTGTCTTTTGTCTTTTATTGTTTCTGATAAGCAGTTAGCCATCATCCTGTCTGGCCTTCTCTTTTCTCTGATTTCTTCTAAGATTTTCTCTTTATCTCTTAACTGTGTAAAATTAAATTTGAAGAAAACATACATCAGGCTTTAAGGTTGCCAGGAAATAATAATTACTGTTTTCCAATTTACATTAAAAGAAAGCCTATTAGCCAGTGTTGACTGGTGGTAATTATCGGTTTAATTTAAAAAGCTAAAGCTAGGGTGGCTCAGTGGGTTAAGCCTTGGACTCTTGATCTTAGCTCAGGTCTTGATCTCAGGGTCATGAGTTCAAGCCCTACACTGGGCTCCATGCTGGGCATTGAGCCTAATTTAAAAAAACAACAACAAAAGATTTTAAGTACTAAAGCTAGAAATTACTTCTTTAAAACGCTCAGTATAAATTTATACTTATTCATCAATCTCTTGCTATAATAACTCTAGATGGTTTTCTTTCTTTCAGTAGGTATCTATTTCTCCCAATTCCTTTTATCCCCATTATCAAAGTTTTTTAGTTTTGGTTTCCTCACAGTGGAACAAAGAACTTAAATTTCTAAGAAATCTAAATGCAGAATATTTCTGTATTTCTACAGATTTTTCCTCTAACCACAATGAAGTGGAACAGACTTTTTTTTTTTAGAAGCTTGCCTTTCAGTTTTTCTGAAGCATTCAATTTCGTTTTCACAGCACCAAAAATTGTCTTTTCTATTTCTACTCATATATCATCTGCTTATATAGTACTTAATTCACGTAATTACAGAAATAAATACAATTGTAATAAATAGATTGGGAATGGACACAGCTGACTCTTCCAAAGCATTTAACTCTGCAGCAAAGATGTGTAGATTTCATAGAGAAGAGCCTGGTAGCCACAAATTCTTACTGTACAGGCTGCATTACTCAGTCTCTTTTAGAGCTGATTCAGTAGAGATTGGTAAGAGAGCAGATATTTCAATAAAAAAATGTATTTCTTTTGCACTGATATATCTGCTAAGTCTTAACCTGTGTTCAGAGCTAGGCACTCTTTTTTTTTCCCTTAAGATTTTATTTATTTATTTGAAGGAGAGTGAGCAAGAGAGAGAGAGCGTGAGCAGGGCAGAGGGAAAAGCAGACCCCCTGCCAAGAAGGGAGCCCGATGTGGGGCTCGATTCCAGGACCCTGGGACCATGACCCGAGCTGAAGGCAGAAACTTAACTGACTGAAAGCCACCCAGAGGCACCCAGAGCTAGATGTTCTTTCATTCTACTTCTCTACTTCGCTCTTTGAAATGATAACTTTTCTTTTGAATCTTGTTAAAAAAATTAGGGGCCCTTTTATAAATGAATTGTCTTTCATATTTCTTCATTTCTCTGACATAGTTGATTATAAACTATAACATCATTTCAACTGAGAGCTCTTGGGGAGATAATAAACGAAGGCTGTGTTACAAGTGCACATCCGTTTTAAAGATGCAGCTCAAGTTTATCGAAGTAGAACTGTATATACAGGACATAGAAACTTAATGGCTTTTTCTGTAAATGTGGTAACTGATTTTTTTTTTGTTTTTAGTAGCTTCTCTATATATCAGCCTCACAGGCTCCTCACTTACATCTCCTGTCTCTTTGTCTCTTTGCATCTCTTGTATATCTGTGCCTTTAAAACTGTTCTTTCAAATCATACCAGCTTCTCAGTATTAGAAATTTGTCATTACTATCAGCTAGAATGTAACAACTGAAACTTCCAGACATCCCTGCAAAATGCTTCTGTTATTTTGTCAGTATTGGTGGGGTTTTATTACATACTGCAGTTAACTATATTTAGACAGAATTCCTTTAGAATTAGCAAAATATTTTTTGCCACCTACCTACCAATTTTGCTATACTTTGTAAACATAAGACAGACTAATTTTTATGTTAAAAAATCAGCAAAATTTAGATTTGAATAGATTATGATGCTTGTAAAGTGCCACCACTTCCTTTATTAAAAGATGGAAGCTTCCAGATTGAGTTAACATAAAAATCTTACTCTACTGTTTAAGGCAAGTGATAAAAATGTCAGAAAAACAAAGATATATGCCAGATTGATGACAGACGCAAGGAATAGCACCTAACGAGATGAAATGGAATTCAGGGGGGTTGAGGAGTGGTTCGATGAGACAAGAATGTTAATTGATATTGATAGAATCTAATATCCTTTAAGTGGATTTGATGACCATGAACCTTTTTGTACCATGCATTTAGCATTGAAATGTTTGTAGCAAAAGCTGTTAAATAAGGCTCTAAAGAATTTGAATAACACAGCATGATTTTATAGCTTACACATACAGGTACAAAAATATATTTTTCTGTATAGATGCTAATGGAATATTAATAGAATTATGATGTAAGAGGTCATAGAGAAAATCTAACAAGTTCCAAAAATGTAGAAATTATATAGGTTAGATCCTCTGACTTCAGATCACTAGAACCATAAAACTGTTGGATTAAAGAGGAAACCAGAATTGAAATTACAGATTATTTAGAAATGTAGAAAGATGAGAACAGTTCATATCAAACCCTATGGGATATAGGCAGGTATTATGCAGAGGCAAACATAGTTAATAGACATTAACAGAGACTGGAAATAAATGAACTCAGTATTCATTTCAAGAAAGTAGGAAAGGAATGAAATTGATGAATGAAGAAATTTTAAAGATGAGGCAGGATAAATGAAGCCAACTAGTTCTTTGAAAAAGCCAGTGAAATTGATCAACATCTGGCAAGTCTGGTCAAGGAAAAAAAACATAAACGGACAATATTAATCATTTTCAATAATATTCAGAAGATATTTTTATCTATTTATTTTTACTAATTTTTAAAGGTTTTATTTATTTGACAGAGAAAGACTCAACGAGAGATGGAACACAAGCAGGAGGAGTGGGAGAGGGAGAAACAGGCTTCCCGCTGAGCAGGGAGCCCGATGTGGGGCTCAGTCCCAGGACCCTGGGATCATGACCTGAGCCGAAGGCAGATGCCCAATGACTGAGCCATCCAGGCATCCCTTCAGAGGATATTTTTGAAGTAAAGATTGTTGTGGGTAGCTTTATTCTAATTAATTTGAAAAATATCCTAATTAATAACTAGAATTTATTGAAACTTCGAGTGGGCCAGGCGCAGTTCTGAGTGCTTTGTATTTGCTCATAATCTTCATAACAGTTTCATTAAGTAGATACTGTTACATGTCCCATTTTACAGATAAAGGAATTAAAACCTGGAGAGTAATCTACCAAAAACACAGCTGGGAAGTGGCTGAGGCAGAGCCTCAAACAGCTAGATAAATAGCAGATTATTCTGAACACCCAAGAAGTCAGTCTGAGAGAACAGAACTACAGGTCTACAAGGAAGTGGCTGAAGCAAGATATAGGTAGGCCCTAACAATCTCAACTGCAAAGCACTGCCACACTTCCCTGATTCTCAAACAGGTAGTAATAATCTTAGGGAGAATACTGGTTAGACTAAAAGCTGGGAAAGTCAGAGGTGATCAGAGATCTAATCAGAGAGGCACCAGGCCCAGAGGTTCTGTAAGTGAGTTCTGTCATACTTGAGAAAGCTTGAACTTTTACGTTATGTGAACTGTTGCAGAGCAGAAAGATAACAAAACCTTCAGGTTCATTTTAAAGGCTCAGACAATTACTAGATCTGGATACGAATTGCATAAAAACTTGTAGTCTGTTCTCACTAAATAAAATGATAGCAAATGAAATAAAGAAATATAAATATAAATAAATATAAATAAATATATAATTAATAAATAAATGATATATATTATATAAATATATATTTAATATAAATATTTATATTTATTTATATAATATATAAACACATAATATGTAAATGTATAAGTAATATATAAACATACTTATATATTATGTATAATATATTTATAATAAATATATGAATATTATATAAATAAATGTATTATTTCTATTTATTTAAATTATACTAATATAATATAAAATATACTTGTTTATAAATAAATAAATATAAATATAAATAAAATATTAAGAGAAAATACCAGAAGACCTTTTTACTCCCAGGAATATTAGGATGGTTTAACATTAGGAATTTATTAATGAGTTGCTTGAGTCAGGAAGTAAATATTTTCATAGATGAAGAAAAGGTCATTAAACAAAATTCAGCATTTTTTGATGAAACTCTTAAACTAGAACTAAAAAGAAACTTTATTAGTTTGAGAAAAACTATCATGAGAAACAAACACATTAAATTAAAAAGCATGGCACTGGAATTACTTTATCTTATGTCCAGGAATAAGATCAGTATGCCTGCACTTGCCTGTGGTATTCGGTATTATTTTGAAAGGCTTAACCAGTGTGATTAAAAAAGGCACAGAGGTTAGGAATAAGTCAGTTATTATTCATAGATGTTAAGATTGCCCACCTAGAAAAAACAGACCACAAACTAAAAACCATATTAGAATTACAGTAGAATATCCTTATTTGGATATCTGAATATTGAAAATATTTAAACTATGTGAGTTGTAATTTTTTTTAATGATACTCTTTTTTTTAAAGAGTTTTATTTTAGATAGGGCACACATGAAAGAGAGCGAGCACTTGCAGGGAGTGGGGGAGAGCAACAAAGGGGGATGGGAGAGGGAAGAGGGGAAAGACTCAAGTAGACTCTATGCTGAGTCTAACTTGGGGCTCTGTCTCAGAACCCTGAGATCATGACCTGAGCCGAAATCAAGAGTTGGACGCTTAACCGATTGAGCCACCCAGGTGCCCCTTAAGTGGTACTCTTATAAAAGCATGCCACAGTATAGGTGAAGGGCAAAGTGCTAATTGTACAGAGATAATATGAGCATCCTGCCGATTGACAACATGGTGGCCAAACCCACACAAAGCAGTATGGAATGGCGTGTAATGATGATTTAAGTAACACAATGGTCACATGGGTAACAAATAAATTGCGATTTTTCTCACCTATATTTTGGTGGACAGGAGCTGTTTCAGAAACATTGAATTCCAGCTTTACAAATACATATCTACATATGCACATAGAAAAATAGGTATCTGGGTGTATTCTATTTTTTCAACATTTCTTTGTATACACTTCATCTGTTCTAATTTTACATCTATAATTAAATTATTAAACTTCTGTTAAAGTTTCCCTTGTCATCTCTTGGTTGAATGGAGTTCATCTTCTAGTAGATTCTTCAAAGAGAGGTCATAGATTACAAAATTTCTTGAGCACTGACGTGTTTAAAATTATTTTCCTATAGCCTTGATACTTGAAGAACAGCTAGGCTAGAGGGAAAAATCTTTGGTTCACACTTTCTTGAGTTTCTTAGAAGTGCTGCGCTATTGTTGTCCTGCTTTGTCTGTTGTTCTTGAGAAGTCTCAGATCAGTCCAGCTATTCTTTCCTTATAAGTCATTTAATCTTTTTTCCTGGTGGTCGTAAGGATTCTTTACCTTTGTTTAGTAGCTTTGTGGAAGTATGACATTGAGTTGATTATGAAAAGTTAGCTTATTGTGCTGGCAGTGAGCTCTTTCGGTATTGTAGATTCAAGTTCTTTATATCCAGGAAGGTTTTTTTAATAGTTTAAAATATTAGTTCTGTTTCACTTTGTTTTGCCCCTTGGGACTCCAGTTATGTAATTTTTATTCCTTCTTTGGTTGTTTTCTAGTCTGTCTTTCTGACTCATCTTCATTTTTTCTTTGTCTCATTTTCATTTTCTTGATGGTCTTTGTAGTTTTTCCTCCAGTGTCCTTTATTATGTTTTCAATCTATTTCTTCTTCTAATCTATTTCTTCTTTTAATCTATTTCTTCTATATAAGTCAGTCTACATTTCTGATGATTTTAGCTTTTTTCCTAATTCTTCTCTGAGTTTAATCAAGTTTCATTACTTTCAGTTTTTTTGTCCATTATGGGCTCATATTTTGAAGATTTGATGCAGACTATCCTCCAGTAAACGCAAATGCTTGTTTGAAAATATTTAATTCAGTTTGGAGTGTTGCATTTCACTTTCCTTCTGTTTTGTCATTGGTTTTACTAAGGATGATTTTCTTCAGCTGAGCATTTGGGTTATTCTCATTTTCTGTTTTATTTTTGTAGCAGTCTTTAAAAAATAAATGGGACAAGGCATCCACATTTCTGTGGACAGAAGTGTCCCCCCCCCCCCTTTTTTTAAAGATTTACCTATTTTAGAGAGAATTAGCACAGGTGGGAGGGGTAAGGAGAGAGAGAGAGAATGCATCTCAAGCAGACTCTGCACTGAGACTAGAGCCCAACACAGGGCTTAATCCCATGACCCCAAGGCAATGACCTGAGCTGAAACCAAGAACTGGGCACCCAACCAGCTGTGCCACACAGGTGCCCCAGAAGTATCCTATTTCTTAATCCACTCATGGAATGTAAAAAAAAAAAAAAAAAAAAAAATAGAGTGTATCCAGAACATGACAGAATTGGGTCAAGACTTAAAGGTTCATTATGATTTTGGAATTAAGAAGTTCACACTCTAGAATAGAATTAAAGTTGTTAGTTGAAGGATAAACATACAACTATCAAATAATGGATAATATTATGTCCTTAAGTCACAAAAAAATGAAAAGGACAAAGATCGGTAAATTACCTATTTTAAAATTCAAAACTTCTCTTTGGAAAAAAGGCAGTATAAATTTAAAAAGCAAGCATCAGGGATACCTGGATGGCTCAGTCAGTTAAGCATCCGACAAAGTAAGCAAAGGGGAAAATAGTCAATTCATAAGTGAGAATACAAGTAACCAGTAAACATAAGAATTATCAGATCAGAAACAGTGTTTTATAAAACAATGATAAATCATTATCACTTACCAGATTAGAAATTGTGAATAGTATGTGTTAGCAAAGAATTAGAAACAGTCTAAATGTTCACTAAATAGGGTAGCTAACTAAATGTCGGAGAATCTACTGTGAAGTAATGTGCTGATAATCAAGAGAGAGCTAGTTCCAGGGGTTTTGAGTGGCTCGGTCTCGGTTAAGCAGCCAGCTCTTGATTTTGGCTTGGTCATGATCTCAGGGTTGTGCGGTCGAGCCTTGTATCAGGCTCCGCACAGACACTGGAGCCTACTTAAAATTTTCTCTCCCTCTCCATCTACCCCTACTCCTCACTCCTCACTCACGCGTTTCTGCTCACTCTCTCCCACTCCCTCTCTTTCACTCCCCAAATTGAAAGAGAAAAAGGCAGCTCCAGTTGCATTAGTACAAATGAGACACACTGTTGGGTGAGAAAAGGAAGTGAAAATGGTGTAGTGTTGTCTTAGTCCATTCAGGTTACTATACACTGGGTGGCTTACAAACCAAAGAAATGTATTTCTCCTAGTTCTGGAGGCTGGAAGTCCAAAATCAAGAAATCTATTCACTTCAAGAGCCCACTTCCTGGTTCATGGACAGCTGTCTTTCCCTGTGTTCTTACAAGGGGGCCTAGGATCTCTGGGGTTCCTTCTGTGACTGCACTCATCCTATTTATGATGGCTTTGCCCGTATGACCTGATCGCCTTCCAGAGGCCCCATACCAAAATACCAGCACATGGAGGATTAGGCTCCAACATGAATTTTGGGGGCAGGGGAAGACAAATAGTCTGTAAGAAGTAAATAATGTAAATACAGCTTAATACCATTTGTGTTTTTAAAAAACATGCAGACAGTCCTCTGTATATCAGTAGGTAGGTAGACATAGGTAAATAAATTGAAAGAGTCTAGAACAATCAATTTCAGACTTGTCTGTGGCAAGGGAATTCTGGTATTTAATCTTTATAAAAACAGTGGACAAAAGAAGTACTCAGAGGGAAATTGATAGCATTGTGAAAGTGTATAGTAGAAAAGAAGATCTAAAAATCACTTGTCTAAGCTTCCATCTTAGGAAACTTGACAAAGAAGAGCAAATTAAATCTGAAGTAAGCAGAAGAAAAAACGATAAAAATCATAGCAGAAGTCAGTGAAGTTGAAAACAAGAAATCAGTGAAGAAAATCAACAAAAACCGGTTCTTTGATAATAGATTTTATACGTCAGTTTTATTTTATCAATAAAATCGATGAGCCTCTAGTCAGGCTAGCTGAAAGAAGGGAGCATGGACACAGATGATTAGTACTGGAAATGAAAGAAAGGATACTGCTACAGATCAGGGACATTAAAAAGACCATTAAGGAATACCATGAACAACTCTATGCCTCCAGATGTGATGACCTATAAGAAATGGACCAATTCCTTGTAGGTTAGGTACAATCTGCCAGAACTTACACCAGAAGTAGACAATTTGAATAAGCTTAAATCAATTAAAGAAATTGAATCAGTAATTAATAACCCAGAAGACTGAGGTTTGGCTATGGCTTTTTATGTACAACACCAAAGGAGAAGCTGGATTTCATTAAAATTCACATTTTCTGCTGTGAGAAAGACCCTGTCCAAAGAATGAAAAGACAAGCCACAGATTGTAGAAATATTTGGAAAAGATGTATTTGATAAAGAACTGTTAACCAAAATATACAAGGAATTTAATCTTAAACTCAACAGTAAGAAAACCAATGACCCAATTTAAGAATTGGTCAAAGTTCTTAATAGATAACACAGAAGGTATATACATGGTAAACATGAAAAGATGCTTCACCTCAGGGAAATGCCAATTAAAGCAACAGTGAGATACCACTACAGGCCTTTTAGAATGGCCAAAGTCCAAAACACTGACACCACCAAATTGTGCCAAGGATGATGAGCAACAGGAGCTCTCATTCATCACTGATGGAGATGCAGAAATGGTACAGCCACTTTGAAAGAAAGTTCGGCGGTTTCTTACAAAACTAAACATAACTCTTCCCATACGATCCAGCATTTGTGTTCCTTGGTATTTGTCCAAAGCGGTTAAACACTTAGGTCCACCCAGAAACCTGTAGAAAGGTGTATAGCAGCTTGATTCATAATTGCCAAAACTTGAAAGTAACCAAGATGTCCTTCTGCATTTGAATGGGTAATGAAACTGTGGTACGTAGAGATGATGGGATATTCTTCAGCACTAAAAAGAAGGGTGCTGTCAAGCCATGAGAAGACATGGAGGAGACTTAAATGCAAATGTCCGAGGGAAAGAAGCCAATCTGAAAAGGCTACCTACTATATTCTACGTATATGACATTCTAGAAAAGGCTAAATTACAGAAACGGTGGAAAGGTCAGTGGTTGCCAGTGGTTAAGGGGAGTAGGTGGAGCACAGAGGATCCTTAGGGCACTGAAACCACTCTGTATGATATTATAGTACTGGATCCAAAGTCACCAAGTGTACAGGAGTGAACCCTGTTAACTGTGGACTTAGGGTGATAATAATTCTCCAGAGAGAGTAGATTCATCACTTGTAACAAAGGTACCACACTGTCAGGGGATGTTTTATGATGGATGTGGTTATGCATATTTGGGGGCAAAGATGGTATATGGGAAATCTCTACCTTCCTCTCAACTTTGCTGTGAACTGCTCTTAAAAAAAAGAAAAAAAGCGTTGAAAAAATAGTGAAAGAAGGGCATATCGCTTAAAATTAATTTTATAGAAAACATAGTTAAATGAAGGGACAGTATCAAGAACACTACAAACTAAAATACAGGTAAAACTTAGAAAAATATACATGAATTTTTATGTAGAAAATTAGGAAAATTATTATGTAGTAAATATGAAAATTAATAAAATTATAAACCTCATAGGTGAAAGTCTGAATAGCTAGAAAAAAGATTTCATGTTCTGTAAGGAAAGATATTGGAAAGTTACTTCCTTAAAAATTAACAAATGTAGTATAGTTTTGTTTTGTTTTTAAGATTTTATTATTTATTTGACACAGAGAAACACACAGCCAGAGAAGGAACACAAGCAGGGGGAGTGGGAGAGGGAGAACAGGCTTCCCAGAGCAGGGATCCCGATGTGGGGCTCGATCGCAGGACCCTGGGATCGTGACCCGAACAGAAGGCAAATGAATAACAACTGAGCAACACAGGAGCCCCCGAACGTAATATAATTTTAATCAAAGTCCCAGTAGGACTTTTGGGAGATATTTATAAGCTTAATTTGAAAGGGTAAATGTGTAAGAAGCAGAGAGAACTTTTTAAAAAGAAATAAGGGTAATGTAGGAACCTTACCCTATCAGCTATCAAATGCAGCAAAAGCTTATTTTAGTCCAAGGGTGGTGGTGTTGCAGTGTCCTGACAGACCAATGGACCAGATTAGAGTATTCAGCATCAGCATGTTTGTTAATGTCATTTTTTGTGAATTCTAAGAGAGTTTTTCAGTTTTAACATTTTTGACCACAGGATTAATTTTACAATTAATGTAAACCATGATGTTCAGCATTTTCTCCTTCCTTCTTTGTATAAGACACATGATGGGGCATCTTAAAATCTGTGACATCTTGGATTGAATGAAATATTATGAAATCAAGTATATACACACGGACTTCTATATACTCACACACAAAATGAGGCCCACTCAAAAACCCCTCCCAAGTTTTACAGTAGAGTCTTATGTGCAGCAATGATATTTGTCTTTCTTAGGCACTTTCTGACTCCTTTAACACTACATACAATGCAAATGGATTGCATAGTGAAGTTACAACTATTGGAAAATATGCAGGATTTCATGAAGTTTGAGAATGATGTTGGAGAAGTATTTAATTTATCCACTGCCTTTGGCATATAAGAATCTAGTTTTCTTTTTCAAGCTAAAATCCCTGTCAAGACTTTTCTTCAGAATTTATTATGAAATTTTGGTCTTTGTTTTAAATATATTCACTTAAAGTGTCCTGTGTGTAATGTCAGTTACCCTCAGAAGCAGAAATATCCTACTTATTGTACAGGTGGTATTTCAACACAAGAGCGTAGTGGGGCATCTGGATGGGAACAGTCAGTTAAGCGTTTGACTCTTGGTCTTGGCTCAGTTCGTGATCTCGAGGTCATGAGATCGAGCCCCACTTTGGGCTCCGTTCTCAGAATGGAGTGTACTTAAGATTCACTTCTTCCTTTGCCTCTCCCCCCTGTTCGTGCTTGCTTGAGTGCACTCTCTTTCTCTCTAAAATTAATCTTAAAAACAACAACAACAACAAAAAAAAACCTTGACTCAGCGGGAGAGTGTAGTATCAAAAAACTGATGGGACAAAGACTCTCTTTGCTGCACAAGGTAATAACTTGGATTCTGCCTGATGAACATAGATTTCAAATAGATGAAATTTCTGAGCACGAAAAAAAAATAAAAATTCCAGAAGAAAATATAGGAAAATAGTTTTTAGAAATCCCAAAGTCTTAAAGCATGCTCTCTCCATAGAAGTGATATTGTCCCTGAGGGGACATAAATGGATTCATAGGAGGTGAGTAAAGGCTGAACTGCTAGAATGTTTATGACCCTCCAAAGGACCTCTGTATACATCAACAGATCTATGGTATATTTGTGATATTGAAGTTTCATGGGGAGGGAGGCAATTAAAGAAAAAGATGTCTAGCGAGGCTCACTTAGTAGGGGTGATAGTGAGAAACAGCCAATAAACCATGCTCTAGAGAAAAGTGACAGATTCTACAGTATGCATATATTTTAAACTTCTTGACTATGAAAGACACTGGAAACCAAAGTAAAAGGTGGGTGACAAAGGATTTCAACACATTAAGGCTGTCTGTGTTTGTCTCACATACCCTCCCCATGGGGGGGTAAAAAAAAAGATAAAGGACCTCATTCCTTTTAAAAAAAAAAATGCTTTCTCTAAAAAAAAATTTTTTTTAAGAAGTGAGTGTTAGATTGGGAGAAAAGAGTTTTCAACTTCTGTAATTGACAGAGGAGTGTACCTTTAACATATTGAAGTTCCCACAAATGGTTAACCAAGAAACAACAGTAGAAATAAGGGCAAAGGATGTGGAGTCAGGTTTGGTTTATTTACTACAGTGAGTCCATTCCTCAGTTTGTTTGGTGCTTATTAGATGTGAATGACCATCTGTATTTCAAAAGGAATTACACATAACACCTTGTGGGGGCCCTTCTGTTTTAGACATTTGAGTTCTAAGAGGTGTGTTACCACAGAGTTGGATCAAATAATGTGGCATGGAAAAATCCATTTAGTTTTTTCTTTGTTATTTTATGCCTTTTCCTAATTTCCTGAATGTATGACATCATTGACTTTATCAGTGTCCCTTTTTAAGAATATGGAGTGTGTTGTATTTTTAGCCAAACCTAAATTCTTTGTTCTAACAAGATGATTTTTTGCTATTTTATGTGTGTTTATTTAAAACAAGTTCTAGAAATTCTCATGATGAACTGCACAGGAATATTTTATCAGTTATGAACAGTTTTATGTTAATGAGTGTGAAATATTAAATATCCTAAATAGTTTCCAGCATGTTAAACATGCTGAACCAAATACTAAAATTCCAAATATTAACGCTGTTTTGTCATTAAAGTTAATCAGGATTGTAGACATGTCTCCTAACTTCAGCTAAATATACCTATAAATTTTTATTTTTGCTTATTTTCATTTCACTTTTTATTAGCGATCCAGTGGGGAGAAGATGGCCGTCCATTTCATTTTCTCTTTTATACCGGCAAACAGTCGTATTATTCATTAATGCATGTAAGTATATTACATCGATGATTAATAATATGAACTGTAAGCTTAAGTGACTGTAGCAGAGATCTTGCTCAGCTTCAGGATTTACCTAGTATGTTTCAGACTGAGCAAAATTAAGATCTCTAGAGGTAAGGCAGTATGTCGAAAGACTTTATATCTTACTAACTCATTTTTGCTAAAGGTAAATAAACACCATAGAATTTATATCTGAATGTCTGGTTTTAAAATGCTGGTATTTAAAATTGAGATCATTTTTTGGAGGTGGGTGCTCCGCTCAGTCATAAGGCACGCACGTGCGTGGAGGGTAAGGCTGCTGTCAGGGGCTGTAAGGCGTTTGCCATGGGCAAATTGTTGTCTGTACTTTTTGTTTATCCTATACAGTTTTTGCCTTTCAGAGGCGAATGCAGCATTATGAGTCTAGAATTTGTGCCCTCCAAAGACCTAAGAAATGGTTTTATTACACGTTGACTTGCAACTGCGTTTGAGTGTACCGGGAGCAGCTTTTTCTCGTTGTTGTTTCAGTGCTCTGAGTGACTGATAGCATGCAAATTTGGGGGTTCCCTAGGGTATTACGAATAAAATGGCTAGCTGCTAATACCCAGTTTTGGACAACAGAACCTATCTTGCTTTAAGAACATGGTGTCAAGTTTTATTTTCTTCATTATACGGTTTTTAAAAAATTGCAAAAACATGCACCGGGCTTCCCCGGCCTCAGTCAGCTTTCAGGTTGCTTGAATCCCAGGCACACATTCACTCGGCTTTTTTAGAACTCTCTGGTGTTTATTTGTGCTCCACAAACCCAAAGGACAAAATCCCCACTTGTCAGGTACATTTATTTCTTGGGGAAAAAAAAGAAAACCTTCTTTTCGCTTTTTGTTGACCTTGGGCAAATGAGCTTCTTGCCCTGGCAGAAATGAAATGAATGATAAATGTAGAGTGTGTCTTTGCTGACTAATGGAGCTGCGGCTGGCTCTCCGCCGAGCCTCCCCCGCAGCCCGAGGCTGCCCGAGGACCCCTGCTGTTCATTTAAATAGGTATGTCAAATCTGCCTCCAAACGCCGCTGGTTTGATCTGTGGTAATATTTGTGAAGGTTCCATATGGACTTGAGCCCCCTGCAGTGCTAAGAAATAATGTACAACGCTTCATGGTGCAGACGCAAATTTTCTCTGAAAAGGGATGCAATGCTGCGTTTTAGCTGTCGGAGGGGATGATGGAGCTGACGTGCTAGGCCTGTCAACTTGTTACACGGATGGGTTGCACGCAGCGAAGCTGTGGAAAATCTGTGCCTTTTAACTTTTCTACTTAATCACGGTTGTAGCATTGCCTTTAGACTGTATGCTACATTAATTCTCTTCCTGCCTTCTGCCTTTCATCCCGAGTTTCACGGAAAAAAGTAAAGTATGCAGGTCTTGTAGGGGAGCCTTATCAAACAGCTGTCAGCTGACAAGCCATTTGCATTTGTTTGGGCTGAAACTGAGCAACCCAAGGGCAAGATATTTTGTTGCATTCCATCATAATGAAGAAATTACACATTGTAGAAGGGTCCTAACATCGGTTTGGGTTGGTTTCTGTGTTTTAGGAAGGTACTGCTCAAGAAAACGGTCGGTTTCACTACCGTAGTCTAACTGAAGATGTCAAATTACAACTGATTAATAAAGGGTTTTCTTTTGTTGTTGTTGTTTTGTTCTGAGTAATACAGTTTCTGTTACATAGATCTGAGTTCTTCAGGCTTTTCTGTTCTAGTTCAACTCTGTAGTTTAGGTCTGTTCATTGTGTCGGGTGTTTTGACTCCCCAGGCAGTGTGGGGCTTAGCATTTGCTGCAGTGCTTATCGGAACAGTTTGCATGTATGAATGACAGATTGTTTGGTTTGACCTGAGTGTTTTAATTCAAATCATTAATAAAATCTTGTGTTTCTAAATCAACTTTTTATGGAATCTTAAAGTAAATGTATGCGTGGAAAAAAAGGACAAATGCTTTCCTAAATCTGCGCCCATCAGCTTCCTGTATGGCCGATGCTCTTAACAGCTGTGGTCGTGCCAGCCTCGTTTCCTAGATGGTGCAGGTTGATCACCCTCCTAGAGACCCTCTGCTACTCTGAAGCACTGTGACTAAATATCCACTGGTCACTTTACACTTTTGTAGGGAAGCCAGGCATCGGGTATAAAGAAAAAAAGGATAAAACTTGAAACTGCTTCATGTGTTGGCTCACTCCTTTGTTCTGCCTCCTCTTGGGGTGGGGAGGGCAGTGAGGATGCCATTCGATTCTGTGGGAGAGTGATCCCACTGCAACAAGGAGTCGACCCCCAAAGACTGTGGCAGGCCTTAAACACTTGGAAGTGTATCTTTGACGTTGCCATTTCTTTTGATACAGGTTCTTACCATGTGACACCGTAAAAAGACCCTAAGGCAAACTAGGTTTTCTGGTTAGCTAACTGTAATTTTGTGAGGCATGGCAGTTGTGGGCCAAGCTTTTTGACAAACAAACAAACAAAAAACCTCATGGGTCTCAAATATGTGTGCAATTCTGGCCAGGAGACCTTTCTGACATCAGTTAACCTTTTTGTCTTCTGTAATAATGCCAGTTCCTCTTTTTCGTATTTAGTCACTGTTGGTGTAGTAGGCTTATGTATTACCTCACAGCAACTAATACAAGAGAGTCCCTGTGTGGCTTATACTTAAGGATAACCTCCAGTGCTTTAGTGAACACTGTTTCCAATTGGCCTGTCATCAGTCCATCCGGTCTTCGTGGAGAAGCAGGGAGGTTTTTGAGGGAAGATGAGGACGAGAAGAAAGAAGCAATTTATTGTTCCTGCCCAGATGTGAAGTGTGATAGATGTGAAGTGGAGTGGAGGAAACGTGCTGATCCGTAGCGGTCTCAGCTTTTGTAAATGTGTTACTTTCCAAAGGTTGTTGCCCCCCTTCCTTGGGATTGCCTTTCTCCTATGGATATAATATATGTCTTCAGGTTCCTGGGAAAGTCCGTATAAACCCACTTACTTATTTTACACTGTAGTGGATGTGGGATACATATGTAATGTAAAAAGTATAGGACTGAACAAACAAGTAGTGTCTTAAGGAGTAAAAAATAGTTTAAGTAAAAAGAAGTAAGAGACTTAAGAAGTTTCTCAGAAGGTCCTTGAGTACTGAAAAGGGAGCTCCACGCTTGATGGCTTTGGCTCATCTGTCTTTTCTCACCGGAAATGGATGGCTTTCCATTTCCTTAATGGCCATATGATGAGTAGAACTTGTATACTTCTCAGACATGATTTAGAGTTTGAGTTTAGGGTTTCAGGAGCAGAAGGAATGAACAGAGGGAGAAGAAGAGAAGTTTCCTGCAACAACTGAGCCGAAGTGTAAAGGAAAGGGAAGACTTTTTAAAGAGGATAAAGGTATGTGTGCACTAAAGAAAATGCTATGCCATGGCGCAGCTGAGCTGTGAATAGCCTTGGTCTAGATGAGGGAGAAAGCCATGTGTGCACAGTCAAGGGACAGGGTGGAAGGGTGGTCTGTCTGCCCTTGGGGCCTGCCAGTCTGGCGGGGGCAGGGGGGTGGCTCCCCTTGCCCACAGCAGCTGGAGCCTTTCCCGGCTGGCCACGCTAGTGATAAAGAAGGTTTTACCCATGAGCAAGACATTTACAACCTGGACAGCCATGGCTGAGTTTGGGTAAGGCCTTTACTTGTAGGAAAAATGTTAATTCAGGTTTACTCATTAATATATACACATTCTTGAAAAATTTTAAATTCACTCACTATAAGCAAATTGAAAATTATTTAAAATTCATTACGGGAAGGGATTATTTGACTCTAAAGTGGAAACCTTTTATAAAATTTGATTCATTTAGTCTGGGCTTGTCTACTGCAGCCTTTCCCAAAGTTTGCTAAGAAACACAGTTAATAAAATATTCTTCATGACAAAGGTTCTGCCATGAAGTGAGTTTGGCAGTGCTGCCCCTTGAGTCCTGGGAAACTCCACCAGGAGCTACGGGATAGCATTATAAAGTGTGGCAGTAAAGAAGCCTGTTGCGGTAACCTACTGCTGCTCAAACATTGAGTCACGGAACCTTTGCTGCCCGGAGCCCCTATTAATGTTCCATGAGACCAGTGCTTGGAAAAGGCCGTACAGACATTTAAGAAATCAGTTATCAAATACCTTGGGCATTTGCTGACATTTCATACAAACTCCCTCACTCCAATTTCTGTGATACAGTTGTGCATCTCTTTTTGATGCAGTTTTTACTGCTCCAGGAGTTGAGCTTCTTAAATCTATAAGCCTCATTTATATTTTAGGATTCACTTTATAGTAAACAGTGGAATATTTTCAAAGGATTTCTGTAAATTGAAGGAATTACATGGCAACAGATGAAATCTGTTCCCAAAAAAGTTGGAAGTTAAGGAATAAATAGATCATTATATATTATTTAAACTACTCTGCTGAAGTGAAAAGAAAAAGGTTAAAATTTGAAAGAAAACCAAGTAATTCTAATCCTGATAACTTATGCATAAATGGGATTCATTTGCCTTTTGAAAGAAGCCTGGCTTATTTAGAAATTATCTGGTTTATTTTAAATGACTTAAGTAACCGTCTGTGTTCATAAAGCATGAGAACAACAGCCCTAGAAGTGACTTCACTATGTGAAGATCCCAGACTTCAAGAAACAAAAGTCCTGGGACTTAGTGCCACAGAACTCTTACGTAGTTTGCATCATCTTTGTAACCTTGTGGTGACTATTTAAAATCTCTGATTTCGTGCCCTTATCTTTTAAAAATGGAGTTAAAACAGTGATCCTTCTCTAAATGAGGTATTATGAAATAACTCCTTAAAACTGCAGAGTGCTGATTTTTAAAAAGCTGCAGGGTGGTGGTGACATATTTCTGCCTGCTCTGTTAAGGCTATATATGCAGTGTATTGTATTCACAAAGTGATAGCAAAGGGTGTGTGATATGTCACTTGAAACATTAGATAAATAGCAGTAACTGTGATAAATGAATTCCGTATTATGTTTATTTCATTTTATTTCATTTATATGCCAGTAGCCAAAAATTGGGATGATTGCTACTTAGGAAATCTGATTTTCTGTGATTTTTTTTTTTTCCACAAATGCATATTTTAAGTCCATTACTTTCCTCTTACTTAACTAGTATCTAAGATTTACTGTCAGTTCACTGTTGTATGTTTTGGGTATCATTTGGGTATCATAGACTTCTATACCACCCCCACAAGAAATTTTATTTGTTTACCCTTCCTAAAATTGGAATTTCTACATGATTAACATAGCCAAAACAGATTTGAGAAGGATACTAAAAAATCATATTGCTCATGCTCTTGGAAGGATTTCGTTTAAGCATCCCTTTTCTGTAACCTGAGCATCTGGTATTTTCAAATTAGGCACCTTCTAAATTTGACTCATACATTATGGAAATCTGATGACATGAGGGGTGGATAGGCTTGCTTTGATTTTATGAAATATTAATCATAGCTGTGATTAATGATTCAGCATTTCACATCTGGGTTATTCCTGTCATATTTGAAAATTATACTATTAAATACTGTATATAAACTTAGTATGGGTGGGGTCACGCTAATTCTCTAGTGTCCTTTAAAAATTAAGTGGAAACTTAACAATATACCAGAAGCTACCAGTGATAATCTGTGATGCTGACAGTTCCTGACATATTTTATACCCTCTGGGATTTTTTGATGCAGGTTAGTACACATCTCTTCAGGGAGCTAAAGCTATAGACTCTACTTTCCAGAGAGCTGTTGTCTCTAACAGATAGAATCTCTAGAGTGGTCTTATTATATAGAAGAGAAAGAATAAATAGAAATGGTCCACCAGTAAAAGTGTTTCCATTGTTAGACTCTTGAATGCCATCCCTCCCCCCTGCTGTCATTTCTTGACCATTACCATGGGTCAGGCACTGAGCTAAATATTGATGCATGTTTTCCTATTTAAAGAAATGTATGGGGTGCCTTAATGAGAATTATGTAGTTCGATGGATTACAACCATCAAAGTGTAAGCATCTGCTGTAAATGAATTTACCATGTTTGAAATTTGACATGTACTGGTTTTGGCTGGTTTTCTCATAGTACACATTTTTTCTGATTATCTCACTTGCACTATTTACAAATGATTATGGAGCTAAATATAACCATGGAAGGTAATGGCACAGTGAAAAAAAAAATGTGAAGAAGAGCATGGACTTAAAGTTGGTCCAGAGTCATTGGAAAATGATGATTACTTTAGCAGTCCACAAGTGACTCAAAATTTGATGATGAGGCAGGTTCATTATTATTACTGTTTTCATAGTTGCTGTAGTTATTCCAGAAATTAACAGCCTTACAAACCAGAGAAGGCATCTTATTACTGTTGGTGGTGTTCTCTAGGATTTGGTTTGTTTGTTTGTTTGTTTGTTTGGCTGGCTGGATTTGAAAGATACTACATCTCTGGCTTCCGTACCCTCAGAACGTCCAGATTCGAGCGGACCAGAGAGACCTGTTCTGTTCCCCAGATCCCCAAGGTGTAGCAGTGTGGCTGGGCCCGGCCTGCCAACAGCCTGGGGCCAGGTGTACAGAGAGATGCAGTGTGCGTGGAGTCTGTCTACTTCTTGTGGGTTCTTGTTTCTTCCTTTATTTTACCTGGTCAGAGCATTTGAGAATTCCTTTCTAGAAACAGGTGTACAGAAATTTTTTCGATACAGTATCCAGTTGGGGTCACAACCGAGTACCTTAGCTTTCTAAAATGAGTTATAAGTCAAATGAGACTTAACCAGTTCTTGGGAGATAAATTACACAACCAGTCAAATGAGGCTTACCAATTCTTTGGAGATAAATTGTAGAGTTTTAAGTTGAGTAGCAGGTATACATATTACATGTGGATGGTTCACATTCATTTTTGCTTTCTTGGGGGTAGACTGTTGTAGTTCTGTTGCCACAGGCAATGGATTTGTACTATGGATATAGCTGTAGAGACTGTTACACTTAATAATGAACAAGAGAATAGAATTAACTGAATTTTTCCCTTTGTTATGTTATGTTGTACTAGGCTCCTGGTACGTCTAGTGTTTAGATCCAAAAGTCAGTGTATGTAACTTGGAGTCATTAAAACAGATCAGTGGGCCCACCCCAGAGGTTCCTCATCTGAAAGTCTGGGTTGGGGCCTGAGAAATTACGGCTTTAACCAGTTCTACTCTTGTGCTGCTGCTGCTTCCCTGGGAACTGACCTTTGCAGTTACCGAACTGGTGATGCTTTCACTTTGTTTGAGATCCCCATGTACGCAGTTAATGTATGCATGCTCGTATAGACAGAGACCTGTGCAAAGAGACACTTTCCATTTTTTTAGAGCAAACTTCCTGAGCAACCTTGTGAATTTTACGGCAGCTTAATCAGAGCCCACAAGAAGTTGCCCTTCCAAAATCGGCAATTACTAAGACTGGGATATGGATTGACATGTCTACAGTAACTGGTTGTTACTTCATTATTGGACAGTAGCTGGTGATATTGGAAGGTGACATGATCAGCAAGGGTAAAAATGTCATTTATATCATCTCTGTCATTTATATCATCTCTGGCTCATCCTTTGAAAATGTTACTCATTAGGTATCAGTGTGGTAGATTATGTTAAATCTTAAGTGAATACACACATACTGCATGTGAGTCCTCAGTGAACACTTGTTCAGTCAAAAAACTAGGAGACAACTTGCATGATTCTACTTTTGTAAACTGATTTCCTGGAAAATATTTTATTGATACTGTTCATTGCCAGATTATTGCATTTTACAAGTTCTAACAAAATGGCAGTTTCTCCCTGTTTATATTACAAGTTAACAAGTGACATACATTTACAAGACTTTGTTGGGAAGTAAATTAATGGAAAGAAATCAAATAATAAAACAAATATAACAGAAAACTTTTTAAGATATAGACTAACATGGTGAGGACTTAAATATTATATAAATACTGAATATTAGATAAGTAGTTCAGCTGTAAATACCATAACTTTGCTGGTTAATTCCCTGAATTTAAAGTGCATATTGCTGTATAAATTTAACAGGATAATTTTTTGTCCTGTTTGAGGAACTTAAAGAAAAATAGTTTATAGCTTTCTTTTGTGCTTACCAACCTCACTGGAGTTTTGTTTTTTTTTTTTTTTTTTTAAGATTTTATTTATTTATTTGACAGAAAGAGATCATAAGTCGGCAGAGAGTCAGGCAGAGAGAGAGAGAGAGAGAAGCAGGCTCCCGCTGAGCAAAGAGCCCGATGCGGGGCTCGATCCCAGGACACTGAGATCATGACCTGAGCCGAAGGCAGCGGCCCAATCCACTGAGCCACCCAGGCGCCCCTGGAGTTTTTTTTTAATAGAGTTCTTTATAGAGTAAATATCTTACAGAATTATTTAAAAAACGGTTAATGTATGCTATTGTGTATTATACTAAATTCTCATTGAAATTACACCACTGTCCTTTAGTTTGAGAAACAGTATAATTAAAAAGTATTTTCAGTATTATTTGCTGTGCAGCCAGATTCTGTGAGGAGGTCCCTTCTGAACTGAGGAATGCTCACAGGGAAAATATGAAGTAGAAGTCATAATGTACCAGAGCTCTTATTTTAGCACATGTATTTTATTTGCCACAGGAAGCATATGGAAAGCTACTAGAAGCAGAAAAACGTCAGAGTCAGTTGCAAGCCAAAGGTCTATTTTCAGAAAAAACTGAAACCAAGTAAGTTCTTCTCTTGCATTAGAATACATGAAAATTTTGAATGAAAAACATGCCACTTGTCATTGGTGGTATTTAGTATTTAGGCATACTTAAAGTTTACAAGTATGTTCCCTGTTTCAGCATTAATCATTAAACTTAGGGGTCAAAATAACAGGTGAGTTTTTTGTGAGTTTTTGGGAGGAAGTAGATGTAACTGCTGTTATTTTTATCTTCATTCCAGATTTATGAATTAAATGGCACTTATATTTGAAGATGAGGTCTTCAGAATTTTTGTTTATATAGCTGTGTATTTACTAAAATGCCAAAAACAAGGCCTATAAATGTTAAGATTTGGACTTCCATTGGACAGACAGGGATAGGATAGATCTGTCAGCTGGGTGATTTTGGGCTGCTGCTTCACTTACTACTACTTTTTTTTTTTTTTAGATTTTATTTATTTGGCAGAGAGAGATCACAAGTAGGCAGAGGGGCGAGTAGAGAGAGAGAGGGAGGAGGAAATAGGCTCCCTGCCTAGCAGAGAGCCTGATGCGGGACTTGATCCCAGGATCCTGAGATCATGACCTGAGCCGAAGACAGAGGCTTAACCCACTGAGCCACCCAGGCAGCCCCCACTTACTACTTCTTATGCAGAAGACACAAGTCTTCGAGAATCCCTTTTCAAAATTGTACACACGACCGCTAGCTCTTTACTTGGACTTGATGATTACTTTATTCCACAGGCAGGCCAACTCTGTGTCCGTTGCTTCTCCTTTGAGGTAAATAGTGAAAAATAAGTGCAGTGTTAATTTTTAAGAAACCTGGTATCTTGGTGTATCAGATGAGTTCCACAAGAGCATGTTTAAGTCCTCCAGCAAAACATTTGCTAGACTTGGTGTCTTTTTTAAAGTAGAGTGAGGGAATGAAATAACACTTCTCAAAAATAGTTCACTTGGGTGAAATTTTAATGCTCTGGAATACAAAAATTTGTTTCCCAATCAAGAATTGCTACTACATGTGGGATCTTTTGTGATAGAACTCTAATTGCATGGTTAATTTAAAAGAGAATATATGTGATATTTTAACAGAGACCTGATTGGCAGCAGATGGCTGATTAAGGAGGAACTAGAAGAAATGTTAGTGGAAAAACTATCAGATCAAGATGTGAGTAATTAATCTTTTAAATTTAAGGGGACCTTGTACAGTAAGAATGTAGACAATTGCTGTATTTAGGATCTCACAGCAATGTTTCTCAGGGGCAGGTGTTCGTTAAGACAGTTCCCTTTCTGAAACATATTTATAGTCATTTTCTGCCATGGGGCCTTATTGCGGTCAGGAAGGTGACATGCCTGCTGTCCAGATCCTCCTATCCATAAGTGCCCTTGCAGTCCTCTGCCAGCGGTTCTTGGGAAACGTGGCAGGTGTCATTTTTCATCTCCTTCAGTAAAGCAGAGAGCTAATTTTACAAGCTAATAATGACAAGTGTAAGGAGTTATCACAGGTTAAGTAGAAAAAGAAGAGAGCACATGGTTGCCTTTGTGCAGTTTGCCGCTCCCTGGCCTACTTGTGTGTAGTTTCTAAAAGGGCGGTATTTTCCATCTTGGAATCTGCGAAACCACCTATGTCAGAATCACTTAAATGCAGCCAGAAAACTGATTAGAAAATGCAGTTTCCTAAGATTCAGCCCTCGCTCAGAATTTCCAGGGGTGTCACCCAGGAATTCATATTTTTAACCAGCTCCCCAGGTGAGTCTTCTACCCTATAAAGTTTGGGCTTTAGGTTTTAATTGGAGTGCTCTTTTGCTAAGTGCTCTAATATGTGCCAGTATTATCTGAGGAAATTTGATGGTTTTAAATATGTTGATGTGCTAAATTTAGATTATTTGTAGAATATTTGAGTGTAAGTTTCACAAATTGTTCCAAGAAGGGTTTTTCCTTCCATGGCACTGGCTAACATTGTTAGTACCTTGCCACCCATGTTGATTCTAAGTCATGTATTTAAATTGCTCTTTTTCTCGTTTAACATATTGGAGAAATTAATGATTTGGAAATGTTGCAATTTGCTTAACAAGGTGTCAGGCATTTGTTGAGTGGTAGATCTGGAGTTAATTTCTAATATCCTAACTGCCAAGTCACTATTGCTGCATTTGGATCTAACTGAAAAATCTCTCTTTGCTTCTTCATTTAGTGTATCATTTCATTGTTTCCTGTGTTTTTTGGTTGCTTTGATTTTTTTTTTTTTTTTTAAATAATGCAAGTATGGCTTTTGTTTCTTGGTTCTGTTTTTCCATTTTGAAAACATCCCAAGGACTTTTTTCAGAGGTGTGCAACTGGGAAGACAAAACAAATATATGCATTTTCTGTATATACACGTAATGATATGTATATATCTCTTATGCATAGACAGTAGATAAGTAGATGATAGTCTGCTATACTTTTGGGGTACTGGATAGCAGAAGAAATCCTGAAGCTGCTGGCTGGTATCAAGATGAGGAAGGTAGGGACTTCTTCCCCTAGCGCATTAGAAAGGCCGTGCCAGACTTGTAGCTACCCCTCTGTATGCTCATGGTCAGTGTGCAGTAGAATTGAGAGAACTGCTGAGAGCAGAGGGCACAGGCCTGGAAATGGAGGGAAAGAACAGAGCTGTGTCAGTCCAGGAACCGCAGGTGGCGAAGTCTGTCACCCTTACCTAGAAAATTCCCCTTTTTTATTGTGACAGCACGGGAAACAGTAATTGAAGCAATCTTTTTAAACTTACTGTTGAGATTTCTCCATGTTTCAGGTTATTAATGGCAGATGTTCATGATAAAGTCAGAGGCGACAGAGGCATATGATTTTTAGGGTTGACAGAAACACAAATAAGGTTATCAAAAATTGGGTCTCACACTCCACATTAACTAAGGATCTCGAGTATTAGTTGTCTCCTTCTGCATAAACACTTTAGAATGATTACTCTGGCGTCTAATTTTAAGGGGTTAATACCAAGTTGTTTACTTTCTAATCACATGTTCGAGAACTATTAAAAAAAACGCACAGAGTAGCAGCGATAATTTATTTCAAGAGGTTGCCCTTTAAGTCAAGTATCTCTTGAATTTTTAAATAGCTTGATTGTTCGGTTTTAAAGGAAATCATAAACATTAAAGTAACACAGCTTGAACAGCTAAAGATATATTTGCCAAATGTATTATGAAATATAATTTAAGAGGTGCATTTTCTCGAAATCAAAACTCTCCCCATTTTACTATACATAACTGGAAATTATTTTTAAACCTCCTCTTGATCCGGCTAATAAAAGAGTAGAAATTACACTTGAAGATCATCTAAATATTTTTTGAAAATGAATTTAAACCTTAATTTCATGTAATTATAATACAGAGAAACTGATTTTTCTTTGCTTGGTAAGTCTCTTTTGTTTCTCAAAAGAAAAGATTGGGCACTGAGGGCTACACAGGGAGGCGCGGCGTCTGCATGCTGTGTTTTAAAAGCAGCATGAAGGTGCGGGAGTGTCATCCTGTCAAAATTCATCAGGAAAAGCAACATTGGAAAGATCAGGTATACAAAAATAGAAAAAATTTAGCAAATGCAATTACACTTGCATCTTCTAATGAATTTTGATTTTATTGTCTGCAGTATGCACAGTTCATTCGGCTGCTAGAAAGGTTATTGACACTGCACTGTGGTGCCGAAGAAGAATTTGTACAGAGATTCCGTAGGAGTGTAACTATTCAATCAAAAAAACACCTGATTGAACCTGTGCAGTATGACGAGCAAGGAATGGCCTTCAGCACCAGCGAAGGTAATGACATTCTGTGGGGAGAAAATAAATTTCGTGAAAACTGAGAAACGACAATTATTTTTACGTGCTATCACTCCCTGGTATTCAGTTGATTCATTTGGTTTTTTTGGTTTTTTGTTTTTGTTTTTTTGCTACTGCTACATTGGATATTCTAATTCTTAAGACTGTTGAAGTTTCAAAAATCTGAACCTTCTCATGTCCCAAGAAAAAATGTGGATGCGTACCTACCCCATCATGTTAACACTTTTTATTTTTACAGATTTATGCGAAATCTTTTTATTTTCACATTTTCAACTACCAGAAACAAAAACTATTTGTAGTAAAGGTTTCCCCTGTAAAATGCTCAGGGAACCTGCTTATCAGATACCAAAACTATGAGACCTGAAAACTTGAGGCCATCAACCTCGCATGTTCCTTGGAGCCACGCAGACATTCATTCTGACACAGCTCTTAAGGCCTGGCCTAATAAATAATAAACCTTCAACTCTTCCTTTGGCACTTCAAAGAAATGGGACCTTTGCTGGGGATTCTTTTCATTTCTACCAGTTATATTGTATCATACTACTCATATTTTGTTTAAGTTCTATGATTAGATATATCCTTATTATCAAAGAAGACCACTGTAAATTGGTTGTTTTTCTAAAGTAAGGTTAATAAATATGAATTACTTCATCACTTGTTGAAACTAATTTTAAATGATTGTGGTATTCCTAAAATAGAGTTGAGGAACAAAATTACCCCATAGTAAGCACTATTACATTGATTATGGTGTACTTTGCCTGTTTTATTTTTGTTTGACTTGTAATACTCGTAGAACTTTCCTACATATAGTGTAATAGTATATTGTCCTTCTGGGGAAGAAAATCTAATGTCATTTTACCTATCTCGGAACATTCGCCTTGAAGATTTTTACTAATAGAAATTTTATATTTACAAAGGTAAAAGAAAGAGCGCAAAAGCAGAAGCAGTTGTTTATGAGCATGGAAGTGGAAGAATAAAAGTAAATGGAATTGATTACCTGCTTTACTTTCCAGTGACACAAGACAGGTTTGTTTCTCGTTTTGCGTTTGCGTTTTGTCTTTATATTTATTAAAAAGGCTTGTGATTTTCTGATTATATATTTCTGAATGATGTAATTAATTTAAATCAAACTAGCTAGAGGGAAGCTGTCACTATCTTTTTTATGCCATTTACCAGATTTTGAAAAGGCCTCTGTAGAATTCCTCATTAATTGAATCTTCCTGTCTCCATCAGATCCTACTGGAAGTTGAGTATTTTAGATGTATCTTTTTGTCTGAAATGCAGACTGAGCCAAAATGAGAGGAGAATCGAGTCCCACCTTCTGTTTCCCTAGCTGGAGGGCATATGTGCACAAAGCAACACAGACCAACCTTGGCCCTTAACAGCATAAATACCAGAAAAAATCTGCTTTATCACTCTGAATTTTTTTCCTACTCAGAGGAAACTGATTACATATTGAGCAAGCAAAGAAACCTGACGTTGATGTGTTAAAATAAGAGCTCATCAGGCTTTGCTTTAGTTCCCGGTGCCAAATATGGCAGTTTTATTTTTTGAGCTTTGTATCCCGTGGAGAAATAGACATTAATCATAAATAAGTATTACAATTCATGTCCTCTAAATATGCTCATCTTCGATCTCTGTGAATCACTATCTAAAGGCCTCTTTTGGAGACGGTTATTATTTTTCTAGTAGTTACTGTCATTATCCACAAGTAACACAAGTTCTGCATGATTAGGCCCACCTCCATAATCTTCCTGTTTCCTGAATGTGTAGTGCACTATTTAGGGTGAAAAGGGGCAAAAGCTCTGCTGATCTCAGTGCTTATGTAAGGAAAAGAGGACGCTGTTAATGTTGTGGAAGTTTCTGGACTGAATAATGACTTTGGGAAATGTATGTTTATTTCATTGGTATGTGTGTCTGCGTCGAGGAGTAACCCACTCTAACTCCATTCAAATGAAGTAGACTAATTCTTCGATCCTTCTCACAGAGAGAGGGGTAGAGGAAGCTCTTCTTTCCCTTAAAAGCCAGAGAGAGGCCCGGAACGTCAGCACAGAAAACCGCTTGGGGAAATGGCATTTGACCAGTTAGTTTGCTTTCAGATATAACTCCTGATGATTTAACCATAAATCTCAGTTATGGCTTGATCTCATCATTCAGTGGTATCCTTAGAACGTATTTTCCAATTTGAATTCAGCAGGCATTTATTAAGGACTGTTGGTGTATACCATCTTGTGAAGTTGTGAAGACAGAGCTATTTAGGATATTATATCATTCATCAAGAGACTTCCTCTCTGACTGGGAAGCCTAAGTCAAGAGTCTTGGCAGAAATGGGCACCAGGACCGTCTCATCATGTTAAAGTGGTTGTAGGGATTGGGCATGGCTATCAAGTGATCTCGCTTCTAGTTCTGTCTTCTAGCGTAGGAGAGTTGGACTTGATCTCTCCAGTGCTCACCTGTAAGTCAGCTGGATGACTAGCTAGCTGTCTTTGCAGAGTCCTTTCTTCAGGCTCTTTGCACAAATAGATCATTGGGAATGAACGTTGACTGTGTTGCCTTCCCAGTGTTATCAGAAAATTCTTGTTCATTCATTCCTTCCTTCACTTATACAACAGACATTTATTACTAAGTGCCCAGTACTGTGGAATACAAAGATTAATAACCCTTCTGATTTGGAAAGGCCTTTGCTCTGTCAGCCAACCACTAATGCAACTCTTGATCATCTGTCCCAAAGAAATATGTTCCTCACACAGCACTAGCCATGTAATAAGGGAGATAAGGTTAGCATTCTCAGCAATTGAAGAAAAATCAAAAAGATCATGCATTTGTACATATGCTGAATTATAAGCTTTTGAATTGGTGCCATAAGGAGTTCTGTTCCGAGTGGATAGAAATGAGATTGTTTTATATTTTTTTTCAAAATAACTTTGAGTAGATAATAAAGAGCAAAATAGATCTGATTTTTTAAAGTTAGGATTCCATTGGAGACGCCCGAGAGCAGAGGAAGACTGTTTTTGCACAGATTTGTTTGTAGTCCAGATTAGTTAAATCAATAGCTATATACAATCATCTTCAATTGTTATCCTTTGGATCACACTTACATATAAATTTTCTTCCTCAGTGTGCACCGACTTCCCAACTGTCCAGACCCTTCTGGGTGGTCTGTCTTACCTTGACCCCTGGCTCAGTCACTCTAGTGTATCTGGAGTAGATTAGAGAATGTGTTTTTTCTGAATTTGTCACTATTTCTTTATATAAGCATTTGTTAGGGAATCTTAGAATTTTAGGAATTAACACAGGTAAGTTTTTAAGCTGCCAAACAAGTGGGTGACCAGAACTGCTCAGTAATGTCACTTATATCACTAACCATTTACTGTGTCAGACAACCCAGAAACCCCCACACACTCGTCCACATGGCAATCTCATAGATTCTGTCTTGGCCTGTCTTGCCCTGCTGGAAAAGTGGAATGGTGGAATTACTTTATCAGTCTCTAATTTTCTTTAGTTATTTTGATTTTATGGCTATTAGAACAGTTCTGTTTTTTATAAAATTCCTATTTTTTATTTGGTTTGCTTTATTAAAAAAAAACAGTGTGGATTTATGTAGTTTCGAGCCCGTGTTGTCATTTCATCCCTGTTAAAACAGCATTCCTGTTGCAGATTCTCATTAACCGTGGAAGGTTTTGTTCATCTGTAGCTTGAGGAGTAACACTTGAATGTCCTTTCCGTATCTTTCAGCATCACTGTGGTATAATAAGCTTTTTTATTCAGGGCCTAGAAAGCTACACTGTCAGAAAAAGCAAGTCCTTGCACAACAAATCGGCTTTTCCTAAATCTTCATTAGAGATATTCGGGCAAAATAGCAAGATCAACGTACGTGACAGAGACAGTGGTGACTGGACCAGGGACATAAATAGTGCTCAACAGACACTTGCTGGTTGAGCAAGAGAAGGTCTGGGGCCACGTTCTCTCTGAATTCCACTGTCCACTCCTGGGGTGCCTGCAGGGCCCAGCCAGGCATGGACTGCCGAGGGCAGCGGACTGGCTGGCACTGTGTCGCCTGACACTGTGTGCTGTGTCGCCTGGCCCTGCCACTTCAGGAACCAGTCATAGGAAGAGGTGTTTTGGGGGGTGGGGAGGGGGAGGAGTTGAATGTGGTTCTAATAACTACACAAAGCATGTCAGGATTTGTCCTACATCACACAGGTATGTAATGGGACAGTTGGTTTAGTGACTGTAACTGGCATTCGATAACTTATCACCGAATCCAGGGAGATGCCACTGATTAGTGGAATTTCCCAGCTCTGAGACTTCTTTACAAGATTATTTTCAAGCTTCGCATGGTTCTCATGAGAGAAAAGGGTTCAACTGTGAGAGGGTGTGTATTGCTCTATCCAGGAAGAAGACGACGACATGTGGCTGTCTGCAGAGCTTTCTCGACGTCAGAAACACCAGGAGGTGTTCCTGTTAGGGGTGACTGAAGCAGGCACACCGGTGTGCCTGATACGCTTTCTGTGAATGTTGACAGTGCGAGTAGCGGAGAACACAACTATCTCGATAGTGAGCTGCCTTTGCTTGCGATGTGTTCCAGAGAACAGTTGATGTTCCCCTTCCACTTCCTCGATCGACTTGGAAAACACGACACGACATGCACGGTCTCGGGCGGTGGGCGGTCATCCCAGGCTGGAGCCATACGTCTGGCGGTGGCCAGAGCCTTGTGCAGTTTTGTCACTGAGGAAGAGGTCGAGTGGATGAGACAAGGTAGGAGCTGCGGAGAGGGTGGTTGTCTCCACCCTGTCTGGGAGTGCTCGCTGGTTCTCGCGCCAGTTCCCCGAAATCAGAAAAGATTCCATTAACTACACGGGCCTGCCCTTGGCTGGCTTCCCTTCTCTATGTTCCAGAGCCGTACCCGCGCTTTTCTGTGCTGGGTTCTGTGAGGGGAATTTGAATTAGGAAAAGAAACAGAGCCCTCCCAACATCAGGGAAACTTTCCTTTGGCCTCCATGGCCTAGCCACTGAGCCAGGGTCCGAGCGCCGCTCTGTGGTGATGGATAACAGACGGGTCAGTGACTGTTTTTGTTTCATCACAGGACTTGTGTTAGATGTGATGATGAAGCCCATACTGTAGCTTTCCAACATTTTTGGAGATTTCTTTTTTCCACTGTGATATGACTGAGTACTGGGTGACTCTGTCACCTCGCCACAAGTACAAGCATCCATGGCGCAGGAAAGGACAGGCCATCAGTTCGCTCGTTAGGGTGCTGCTTTCAACACTTCTGATGCAGCCTGTCTTCGGACCATTGGCCAACGGGAGAGAACACTGGGGGCTCTACTAACCAGCTGTGTGGCCCGGGCGAGTCACCGAGCCACTGGGCCATGCAGCGCCTCTCTGGGCAAGGAAGAAGGCCAGTCTCCTCCCGCGTGAGCCGCTGCACTGCAGAGGCGCCACTTCCAGCTTAGGCTGCTTGACTCCTGAAGTGTCTAAAAACCCATTCGCTTATAAACAATTCACTGTTTTGTAGGGTTCATGTCTGGTCATTCTAGTAACTTGTAGGACCTTATTTCATAATTCTGCCAGGTTGACCTAGTGGGCATACTGAAAAGTAATAAAGCATTATTACTTACAATTCAAACTGGAAGTTAGACAGGTCTTGTCTGCATTTTGTCCAAAATATTTATTCTATGCCCTTTTAAAGACAAGTAAATGCAAAAACTTAGGGGTATATAACAAGTGGTTGAAGTTTGCCTTTGCTTTCCTCCCATTCAAATACTCCTAATAAGATACCCACAGCTTGTCTACAGGGAGGAGAAGTGCTTAGTGTAAAGAGTAAAAAAGACAAGGAAAACTATGGTCTGTTTACATATTTATCAATGCATCGTAAGAGCTTTCTCATCACTGCTATTCTTGAAATCTGTGGTTCTGGCCACCTCAGGGGCATGTTACTCGGGGCGTCTGCTGAGAGAAACTCATCACTTGCCTAGAAATCATATTCACTCTTTGGTTAGGAGAGTGAACGCTTCTAGAAGTTTGTTAAGTCATACTGTATATGTATGTTTGTATATTCATGTTCTTAAGTCTACAGTGTCCATCTACTTCCTCTTACTTTGCTGTATAGTGTCTTTTTCTGCTTCTGGTCTGTGTTAGAACTTTCACATCAGTAATAATAAGCAGGCAGTATCAGTGCAGTCATAGTGAATAGTGACCGTGCACCCAAGAGCAGACTTCTCTTTAGTCGAACGGCTTAAAAAACCTACAAGGAGCCATAGGCCTCCTAGGAGAAGAACAGACTCAAATGATGTAGCTGGTGTTGGTCTCCGAAATGGGGGAACCATCCTAAAAGAGTGAGAGCAAACTGCTGTCCTGACGCTTACACCGGGCTGGTAAATTATTACAGGTCTGCTTGCTTTCCTGCTAGGCAGTGTGCATTTTCCATGGTTCATAAAGACTTCTCTTTCTCCACCGCAGCTGGACTGCTGACTGCCGATCCACGTGTCCGAGAACGGAAGAAGCCAGGCCAGGAGGGAGCCCGCAGAAAGTTTACCTGGAAGAAGCGCTAAGTGTTCTTTCACGGGCAAGGAGAGGAAACGCCGTGTATATGTGCCTGGCATGCGGCAGACATACAATAAATATTTGCTGGCCGGTATGAGGGCAACACTATCAGGCATTTGAGTTGGGAGAGGATTTATTTTTAAATGCTATTTTGTAAAGGTTACCTTGTAAACATAATTTTTAAAAAATATTTAACTTCATTCTGCTGCTTTATTTTTTAAACTTTCTCAGAAGGTAGTTTTTTTAGAAGCATGATTCATAGAATCTTGGCATATTAGATCTGAAAGGAACATTCAACAGCATATAGTCAACTGAGTAACCTCAGTTTGCGGATGAGAAGGCCCAGCCTCCAAAACGAAAGGACCTGAGAGCTACACTGCTAACTTAATGAAAGAACTCATTTCTCCTGATTCTCTTGTTTTCCTCTACAGCCATTGTTACAACATGAGAGGTGAGAATGCTTGTTGAGAATGAGGTCGGTTGTGGGAGTCTGTCAGGAGCCAGAAAGGGCTGAACTGCCGAGTGTCCCAAGGAGCAGCCACTACTCTACTGTTTGTAGGAGTTCGGCTCTGAGAGGCTACATAGAAGCAATACCGTGTGGTATTGTCTACTCCAGCTTACTTCCCCAAACAGGTTGGGTACAGGCTTTCAGCTAGATGATGACTTAGTTCTGAGGATCTAAGGTGGTGATTATGGTGTGTGATTCTGTATTCTATAATGGAAATTTGCCTAGTAGATCTGAAGCACTGTCACCAAAAAAAAAAAAAAAAAAAGTGTTGGGGGGTAACTAGGAGGTGACGGGTGGGTTAATTAACTGGATGGTAGGAACCTTTCACAACCCATGGATACATACAAGTAGTCCCCCCCACCCCATCCACAGGTATACATCCCAAGGCCCCCAGTGGACTCCTGAAACCACAGATAGTACTGAACCTGATATAGGACAGGTTTTCTTCTTCTATCCATGAATATCTATGATAAAGTTTAATTTATATATAAGGCATAGTAAGAAATTAACAACAATAATTAGTAATCAAATAGAACAGTTGTAACAGTATACTGTAATAAAAGTTATGTGAATGTGGTAGCTCTCAGAATACCCTGTTGTCCTGTACTCACCCTCCTCATGGTGGTGTGAGATGGTGAACTGCCCACAGGGAGGAGGTGAGGTAAGGGGAAGGACGTGAGCCCTGGGGCACAGCATTAGGCCCCTTCCAACCCTCTGACAATCCAGCAGGAGGAGCAGTATTTGCTTGCAGACTCTGGTTGACCTTGGGTATCTGAAAGTACAGATGGGCCGGGGGGTAGGGGAGGCAGGTGGGGACTACTGCAGATCAGATCATCACATTGTACATTTTAAATACATTACAACTTTGTGCGTTCTACCTCAGTAAAGCTGGAAAGGTAAGCCAGGTGAAATTAACAGTGAAGTCTACACCGCTTCCTGCTGTAGCATAAGCAAGATGCTGAACCTGGGGGAGCGCTTCCCCAGCCCATGGAGGGCTCAGCAGAGGTGCCTGTGGAAGGAGATGCGGAGGCTCTGAAGGACGGTGGGTAGGCCAGGAGTTCACAGAGGCGGAACAGCAAGGGGAGGACCCAGGTGGCAAGTTCTAGACTGCAGGTCGCCCAGAGACTGCCACACCCTGGCTGTTTGCAGGGTAGGGGTGGGGAGGGCTGCGTCCCTGGGGTGGGCTCTGTGATCGCCTCCATTGGGTCGGAAAGACCATAGACAGGTGTCTGCCTACAGCTGGACTCCTCGGTCAGAGCTAAGTATTAAATTGAAGAGTTTGTTACAGGATTTCAAAAGTTATTTAATATAAGAAACTTGGATTTTAACTTTGTTTTAATTGTGCAATAGGTTTTTTTTGGGGGGAAGGTAATTGGTGACAGGTGCCTTAAATCCATTTTAATATGGTTTTAATAAAAACAATACTTCAAAAATTAGATCCTTGATGTTCAGTTGTCCTTTCTCTAGGACAACTGATTTTTTAGTAAGTTTGTTTTTTAAAATGCATACATACACTGGAAATCCTTACACCATACGGTAATCCGAGGAAAACGAGGGCATATGCACCCCCGCATTGTACCCAGTGCATTGTTCATCTCGGATGGCATTGTAGGCAACGTGCTCAGGTTCTCTACAGCATTCTTTGTGGAGTTGGGGCAGTTTCTGTTCCGCTTCTGTCAGAGCGTGCTGTCACCTCGACGAGCAGGAACTGACGAGCAGTCCCGCCATTGTGTGGCACGGGTCCGCTGAGGTCTCGGCGAGCACCCGCCAGTGCTTCTCGTGGAGGAGACATCTGGGGGGTGGGGATGACCAGGGTGCTGGTGCAGGGAAGCCAGTAACAGAGCCACGGGCCAGGGCCCTAGAGGACAGGAGACTTGGCTGAGACAGGAGCAAGGGCAGGTGGCGGCAGTGCAGACCCCGGCAACAGGAGAAAGACAGGCGAAAAGCAAGTCCACGGGTGTTCGGGGTGGGGGGGGGCACAGCAGGTGGGGGTGCTGCTGCTGTGGAGGGTGCGGTGCAGGTTTGGGGCAACCTGGGACATCACAGAGCAGTGTCTGTGCTTGCTGCCCACGGGGCATGCCTGAGCCTGGTTTCTCTCCTTCAAGGAAATAGCCATGAAGATTGAGATTAGAACAAGGATTTCAAACTATAAGCAACATGACTCTGAAATATTTTAACTGTTAGGTAAGATCATAACAAACAGTACAGTTGACTTTTTTTTTTTTTTTAAGATTTTATTTGACAGAGATCGCAAGTAGACAGGCAGCCAAAGAGAGAAAGAGGAAGCAGGCTTCCTGCTGAGCAGAGAGCCCGATGTGAGGCTCGACCCAGGACCCTGGAATCATGACCCGAGCCGAAGGCAGAGGCTTTAACCCACTGAGCCACCCAGGTGCCCAACAGTTGACCTTTGAGCTGCATTGGTCTACTTATATCTGGATTTTTTTTCCCCCCAGTAAGTACAGTACTGTGTATGTTAGGATTTTCTTAACACTTCTTCTAGCTTTATTATAGAAATATATAATACACAAAATTCATAGTAAACTATTTGTTATGGGTAAGTCTTCCCGTCAACAGTAAGCTATTAGTAGTTATGTTTGGGAGAGTCAGAAGTCCTATATGGAAAAAAAAAAAAAAAAGAAGTCCTATATGGATTTTCTACTGCACAGGGATTGGCCCCTGAACCCCCACACTATACGAGGGTCAGCCTGTAACAAAAAGTGTGTTAGGTCCCACCTCCCTGTGAGGCAGCTCTCAGGAACCTCCAAGGGAGAGTATCTACCTCAGGAAGATCAGAGTTGTTGCAGGAGCAGGAGGGACTCGAAGTAGGGGACCCATCAGGAGGCCGCTGTGACTGAAGGAAGGGGGACCAGAATGGGGGTGGGTGTGCAGAATGTCCCAGAGCGGGCCGGAGCAGAGCTTGGTGATTGGCTGTAGGAGGCAGGGGCAGATACAAGTAGGAGAGCAAGCAGGTAGTGCAGAGAATGCAACTATAGGAAGGGCAGTTGGCGACAGAGGGGACAGTGACACCAGAGGGGCTGGGATGGAGTTTCAGGTGTTTGGGGATAATTGGAAATGAGGGGCTGTAACTCAGAAGGGGCATCAGGCCAGTGGCTGGGTTGGGAGGCTAGTACCTGGTGACACATTGGAAACATGGCTGGAACCAGCAAGGAGGGATGTGTGGCAGGAAGAAGGAGAAACAAAAGAGAAGTTTAAAGCCAGAAGCAGGACCAGTGACAGTGGAGGAAGGAGGAAGTCAGGGGCTGACCAGAGAGGCTCCTGGAGAAGGAAGCTGCCTGTGCTGGTGGACAGTTGGGGCTCTGTGTGTGCAGCAGATCGCAGTCTGCCCTGCCAGCTCCACTTGTCCTTTGGTGAGGATCACATAAGACAGAGTGGGACAGCCCTGGCTGTCCACTCGGGAGCTGTGCCCTCAGAGTGCAGGGATCAGGCCACCAAGGAAGATGATTAGAGCTGGTCCAGGCACTGGTTTCTTTGCTCAGCTTGAGGCTAGCTCTTCGGCAAACAAGTGGTTAGGGCAGGAGCTGGGCACTGAGCTTTCCAGGCTCTGATTCTTGACCTCGGACTGAGCTTTCCAGGCTCTGATTCTTGACCTCGGCCACCTTGCTCAGAAACTTGAGTGTGTTCTGAACACCCACTATGTATGCAGCGTTGAGAAGAACTGATAAGAACTTTTTTTAAATAGGCATTTGACAAGATGATTGCCTTCAGATAATAGTTTAGTGCTAATGTTTCTGTAGTCCTTTCTCCGTGCCAAGTACTGTTCTGAGTACTTTACAAATGAGAACGTGTTGAATCCTCACAGCAACCCTGATAGATAGTCGCTGAGAAAAATCATGCCCAGGGACATTATTACATCACTTCCCCAAAGTTGCACAGTGAGAGAGTGGCCAAGCGACATTGGACTCTCGAGCCATCATCACATCAGAGAGGGGTGTCACTGCCGTGCCATCAAGATGGGATCCCTGGGAGGACAATGAGTGGGCCAGGGGCCTGTAGCAGAAGCTTCCAGGTGAGCTGTGAACAGCAGTGTGAGTCCAGGGATGAAGCCTGAGGAAACTGAGGACTCCCCCAGTTTGCCTACACCTCCCCCAGCCTACACCTCTGGGTATCACTGGGTTATCTCAGTGTAACTCCTAAGTAGTACTCCCTTTGGCTCCCCATGCCTTGGGGCATGCATGAAACCTCAGAATCCTTCCCGAGGTTTTGATGGGCATTGGTCCATCGCGCTCACAAGATGCCCAGGGGGGCCCTTCTCTGTCATGGTAGGAACCACGGATATAAAAAGGGTTTTGGGTTTTAGTCTCGTTTTTGTCTGTTTTTAGGAAAATAAGCCTGGGCTCTGCTCGAAGCACTGAAAGCTGTGGGTGAGGCCAAGCGGATGCGGTAGATGCTGGTGAGGGGTGCTGTGCCAGGTGGGGGAGAGGGTTGGGGAGAGAGGTCCATGGGCCTCTACCCAATACACCTTCCAAAGGCAGCGTGTAGGGTTTTCATCACAAACTTGCAGGATAAAGTAAGTACAAGGCCACCCTGAGTGGTGGTACGAGGAAGCTTCAGGACACAGTCCCTGGAGGCCATGTGTGACCTCGGGCAAGCCGACCTCCTCCCACCTCGACTGCTCATTCCTGACGTGGGGAGAACAGCAGCACACCTCCGAGGACCGCCACAGGAAGTGCTCTGTAAACATTGGTTATTCTCATGGAAACAATCCCTCTTTCACCTTCTCCCATGGGTGAAACAAAAGTTCATGGTGATCCGCGAGCTCGCAAGAGGGCTAGAGGAGAGGCACTGGTATGAGCCAGTGGTCTGCGAAAGGAAGGAGCAGGTCCTTGGGTACAAGTCTCTGCCTTCTGTAGCACCGACTTCATGGGCCACCCAGAGAAAACTCGAACGCGGTGGCGCAAACGGGGGAGCAATTTGGTGTTGCCAACCGAGTGTCTCCTTGTCGTGTCTGTGAGTATCAAGGCCGGACTAGATTCAGGAACCTTCCAGTGTCGGGTGCGTGCAGCCTCAGGAGGGGCTCAGAGCCATAGCCGCTGCCAACCAGCAAGGTAGGACGGGCGTTTCCGAAGAGCAGTCAGTAGGTTGGTTTTACAAATACTGATGCTACGTGCCCTGCATGGGCTGTAACACGGTCCCCAGAATTAACAGGCGAGGAACCAAAAAAGTGGAAGCTGTCATCCCCTTCACAGAAATGACTGCCCCTTCAGTGAACAAACTCATGAAAAAACAACGGAAGTTTCTCTTAGCCTACGTCTGTGGCGGAAACTGCGCATTATTAAGAAAGACAGTCTTGGGGCGCCTGGGTGGCTCAGTGGGTTAAGCCGCTGCCTTCGGCTCAGGTCATGATCTCAGGGTCCTGGGATCGAGTCCCGCATCGGGCTCTCTGCTCAGCAGAGAGCCTGCTTCCCTCTCTCTCTCTGCCTGCCTCTCCATCTACTTGTGATTTCTCTCTGTCAAATAAATAAAATCTTAAAAAAAAAAAAAAAAAGAAAGACAGTCTCTGAACACTAACCAGTAAAAACGACTGAAGCTCAGTACTGTGTGCAGAGTCTTACCAAAGAATGTTTGCTGCCATTTCACAGAGAAAAGATTGCGAGTTATTGCCGAGGAGCCAAGTGTTGGAAAAGATTTTAAAAGAATTCAAGTCCTATCATTGTATTGCTTTCCCTTCAGCCACAGATTATTAGCTTTTTAAACTTAAAATCATCAATAAAATTAGTGATATGTACATGAACAATTGAGTTAATGTAACAATTGAGTATTTCATTAGGATTAGAAGGCACTTCAAGTCTCACCATGTAAATCACATAAATGATTTATGGAACAGAGACCTGTAGTAAGAGACCCGTGGTAAGTCTTGACATCCTGGGGCCTTTGCTGACCAGGGCGGGACCTGCCGCCAGCCCACCTCCTGTATGCAAACCAGGCAGCCCCGTGTGCACACCCCCAGCCACCTGCTGTGTCCACCGGCCCTTATTGCCTCAAAGCCACACGCCTTACAACAAGGGACAGCCTCTGTGTCCCAGAGCCCTCCGAAATGAGCCTCCCCTAAGCCTGCTTACACCATCTCATGCACTCCATCCCTGAGAAAGCATAATAAAAACCAGGTTTTCCCCCTTGCTCTTTCTCCTTCCTAGCCATCTCTGGCTCTTTTCTGCGTGGCCCTGTGTGGTGTGGCATGGCCCCCTCCACCGAACAGTCTGGGGGCAGTCACCTGATCTGATGGCCTCCCTGTACCTGAATCATAATAAAATCTCCACTTCAAATGAGGTCTCAGCCTCAAAAGGCCCCATTACACTCTGACTGTTCTAGGGTTGTTATCCCTTTCCTGTGTTACCGCTCAATTTCTATTCGCTGTTTACCTACCGTGGTGATGTCAAGTTCCCTCCAGGAAATGTTTTTAAGAGAATTGAGAATACCCCTTTATTGCTGGGGCAGGGGGTAAATCCCTATTACTTTTCATTAAATCACTGCTGCTTACGCTTTCTTGAACAAAAGCTAGAACCACTTTGGGGCCCTCTATGAAATCTGTTCATGAGAAATCTAGATGGATTCCTTTTACCTTTTCCCACCACCTGGCTGTATTTCTCCCCAAAAGACTGAAACCTCTCCAGGGCAGCCAGCCTTACCATAGGAGATCTCTGCCTCCAGGTCAGGCAGAAAAAATACACACCAAGCTCTGCACCACTGTAGGCAACCTTCTGGTAAGTGCTCCCCATCCTGGCTTCTGGAAGCAACACTTCTCTCACGGCGTCCCCCGCTCTTATGTGGAATTTCTCCTTTGCAATTTTAGAGCATTGCTCCTCCGAAGGGAGGGGAGGAAGTGGCTAAGAAAAGGCAGATTTTCCTAGTAGGGTCTAATAGATGAAGTTAAGGGAGCCGAGGACCCATGTCAGTCATATGAGAACTCTCCTGGTCCCAGGCCACAAATGTCCCAAACTTGGAACATCTTTCACCTGCAAAGAGGGTTTCTCAGAAAGCTCTCAGGGAACCTGGCCTATTTGCATGAAGAGGTGTCCAGCTATTCTGCAGGAAGGGGGAGCAGCCCCTCGGGCCTCCAGGATGCAGGGTTCCCAGAACTCCCCATCTGTGCCCTCTGCCTCCTTCCCTTCTTGCATAACTGCTGCTCCTGCGGGTGAGAAACACTCCCACCAACTCTCAAACCTCACATCTCACCTGGCCCTCAAGGTGCTTCCATTGAGGCTGGGAAACCACACTCAAGCCCACCTCCAGCTGGCTCCAGGGAGCTGGGGTGGTGTAGGAACTCTGGCCTCTCCCACAGCAGCATGCAGATGGAGCAGGAGAAGGGGCAGCTTGGGGGCACCTGGGTGGCTCAACCTTCAAACCTGAAGGCTCAGGACATGAGCTCAGGGTCCTGGGATCGAGTCCCACGTCGGGCTCCCTGCTCAGCAGGGAATCTGCTTCTCCCTCTCCCCCGGCTGTTTCCCATGCTTATGTGCTTGCTAATAAATGTTTTTTAATCTTAAGAGAAAAAGGGGGGGCAGCTGGAAGCCAGCAGGTCCTATCCCCACCCCACAAGGCAGCACTCACACACAAAAGGACCACGCTCACAGGTGTTATCCCAGGTTGTCCTAAAATAGAAATCGTCATTGCAGGTCTGTAGAGACTGTCTACGTGCTCTCCCTACCACCCAGTGGTCAGGGGGCCTCTCCCCACCTTTCTGGGCCAATTTCTTCCTTACAACACTCTCCCACCAGCCATCTGAGGTGCCCGGGCCTGGCCCCGCTGCCCCCACGGGCTCCCCTCTGCTTCCACAATACCTGCCCCTTGGAGCAGTCACAGCACTCAATAGTGAGTTTCTGCTTGTGTGTTTATCTCCCACCAGTGAGATAAAGCTCCACAAAGGCAGGGAGACTGTTCAGCTTATCTTCAGAGCCCCAGGGCCTGGCTCCCAGGATGGGTGGGAATAAATGTTGGCCAGAGTTCAAGGCCTTCCTTACTGATGCCTCATAGAATATGGTCTATCACAAAAGGAGCAATGTGCCAGCTGGTGCAGCCTGGCCCCTTCTGTCCCTCTAAGCACTCCTTTGGTGCCAGCAATAAGGGTTATAAAAAGCCAAGTCAGAATTCTGGGGCTGTGAGAGGAGTCAGAGCTGAGGACCGGGCCAGGGCAAAGGCCCGAGGGGACAGCTGCAGCCTCCACATACTGAGCCCGGTGGGGCCTGGTGCATAATAGGTGCTCAGGAAACCTGACTGCCTTTACCAAGCCTCAGCTTTCTAGTCTGAAATATGGAGCCACTGGCTCTGCTTTCCAGGGTCCTATGGACCCCCGGCAAACTTGAGCAAAATCTCAAGTCTCTGGTGTGGACATGTCCTGGAGAATGGGAGGGGCAGAGGTGTGATGGGGTTCAGGGTAGGCTCTCCCCAGATAGGTATGTTGATGATTTTGCATGAAAGCAATTTAAGAGGAAGCCAGTGCAAGGACACTTGGGCCCTTCTTGGTCCCCTGAAAGTAGGAAATGTCCCCCACCCCCCACCATCCCTGCACCTGGAGGGTAGAAGGCATCCTGATTGCCCAAGGAGCACCCTCGGGGCCACCAACGCTGGATGAACAAACCTTGTTGCTTCTTCGCTAATTTGCTACCCCAAGCCCAACCCCCTTACCTGTTCCCATAAATAATCATCTGTTTCAAAGGCTTTGGGCACTTTGGGAGTTTCCTATTTCTGTGACCCACCCCCATATGGACAAAATTAAAGTTTTTCTCCTGTTCCTCTGTCTTCCTCTGTTTCGTGTCAGTGGAATTAGGAGGCCAGCCACAGAACCTGGAAGGGAGGAAACAACGTTCTTCCTCTCTAGGGTGCTGGCGCCCAGGGTGGGGACCTCGGCTGGCCAGGAGGCTGCCCCCACCACCACCCGCCACCCACCACCCTGGGGCTGTCATGGCTGAGCTCTGGGACCCCTGACAAGTGCTGACAGACGTGAAATTCCTCCCAGGTCAGCCTGCTCTGCCTGCAGGGTCCCATAGACGCACAACGGTGAGAGCCCTCTTCCCGGCAGGAGAAAATAACCTGCGTGCCTTCGCTCCTTGGGTAAAGGTTGGTTAGGGGTACCTTTGTTCTCTACTGATTCTGTTCCCCCCCTCAGGCGGTCATGGTTTTCTTTTGGCCGTCTCTTAGGTCCTTTGTCACAGGGAAGAAACCCATAGGGTGTGACGCAGGCACAGGCCCCATCAGCCTGCTCTATGAGCGGCCGGCCTCACACTGAGGAGATCATGCTTCTCGCCAGACTGGCCTCTACTTAGAACCACTTTGCTGTGGATCCTCTCTCAATGTCCACAACAGCCAAACTCTGGAAAGAACCTAGATGTCCATCAACAGATAAGGAAGATGTGGTACATAGACACAATGGAACATTATGCAGCCATCAAAAGACCCCTGAAATCTTGCCATTTGCAATGATGTGGATGGAACTACAGGGTATTATGCTGAGTGAAATAAGTCAATCAGAGAAAGACAATTATCATATGATCTCTCCGATATGAGGAATTTGAGAGGCTGGGCAGGGGTGTCGTGGGGGGAAAGGAGGGAAAAGTGAAACAAGATGGGACCAGGGAGGGAGAGAAAACATAAGAGACTCAATCTCAGGAAACAAACTGAGGGCTGCAGGGGGGTGAATGGGGGGACGGCTAGAGTGTCTGGGTGATGGACATGGGGGAGGGTATGTGCTATGGTGAGTGCTGTGAATTGTGTAAGACTGATGAATCACAGACCTGTACTCCCAAAGCAAAGAGTACCTTATATGTTAATTTAAAAAAAAACCAAAAAACTGCATGAGGTTTTCCGGTTTTGTTCTGTGGCCTGAGAGCTTGGCTTTGTGACCAATGAGAGAGTATTCCTCTGGTCTGCCCCCATCTGGAAGGGGCAGGTACTAGTGGTGGCCAGTCCAAGAGACTGGGGATCCAAGACACAAGGTCATAGGCAGCAGCACTCTCTCAGTCTTTCCACGCTTGCTCTCAGGGAAGTGGGTTATAAGGAGTCCCAGCCTTCGTTGTCTTGTTAGTGCTAGAAAAGCCTCATAAGCCCCATTCCAGAAACACTCACCTGGTGTCACAGACTTGCAGGTCTGCGCATTCCCGTGACGGACCAGAGACACCATGTTCACTACACTGTTCCCCCGTGACTACCAAGGTCTGTGTTTTCACAGAGTAAGTCCAGGACACCTTGGACTGTGGGGGTTCCATCTTCTGTGCCCACTCTGGAGATGCCTCTTACACCCATGGTTAAGATTTATTGAATTTTTTCCTAAGCGTGGGATGTTATCTCCAGGTCCTTCCACTAAAAAGGCTTATTGGATATTGAGTCATGTTTGGAATAAATAAAGTAATGGAGACCCCACTCGCCCAAGACCAGATGATGGGTCTTTTGAGTTAGAAAAGTATCTCTATTCAAAAACACCAATAATGAGCGCTGCTCCTCCCCCAGAGCTACCTGCTGGTATCTCTGGGAAGCCCGGCCTGAGAGCAGGGCACCGAGGAGTATAATGGCTAACCTTTGGAGCTCCCTCAATAAGAGGAAGGAACAGAAACTAGACTGGGAACAAAGATTCAGATCCACATCTGCCATAAATTCTCCATCTCCACCTTCTTGTGCACCCCTCTACCCCTAGTTCCCTGTCCCCGTACTTTCCAGAAGATCTTTTGATCTCCAGGCCCTGGGTCAAAATCCCCTTTCTCAGAAGCCAGCTCGCCAAACTCTTCCAAGTTCCCCAGAAAAATTCGTTCAGCCCCCAGCTGCCTGTTTTAATTTCCCTTTCCCTATGTGATTTACAGCAGGCACCCTGGCCTGACTTCCCAGCCCAGGGCATCGAGGCTGCCCGTGGAAACGCTCATGGTCAGAAGGGGAGTATAGCTGAATCATGTAGGGCAGGCGGGGAGGCTCGCTTACTGTCCCCTATGGCCCTGCCTACTTTCCAGGGCTCTCTACGTGCAGACACAGACCTTGCTTACCCAGGCCTGCCTATCCAGAGTCTTCCTCAGACACATCTTGGACCCCCTTCCCCGCCAAGAATTCATGTCCTCTGGACAGCAGCAGACCTTTGAAATGATAAAGCCCTTTTACCTCCACTTTTAGAATATCCTACCAAATTTAGAGCAGAATTAGAAAGATTAGTGGCCATCCACCACCCCACTCCCAAAGACCTGTTCTGGCTGGAGAACACCTCCCCTGATGATGATGTGCCTACAGGCAGGCCAGACAGCCCCCTGCAAAAACCCCCTTGCAGAGGAAACAGATGGCCAGAAATTCTCCAAGGTCCTTCTGCATATGACCAGGGGATGGCCCAGCAGGAGGTAGATATTCGAGGCTTGATGGTAACCATCTTAGAGGTTTCTCCCTAAACTCGGAGGGAAGGAGAACATCCAAAGGTCTTTGCTGAATGCTTTACACATTCAAACACATGACTGCACTGAGCCCAGAGTTCTGAGCCCAGAAACTCTTTTAATTTCCCCTTCAGTAGGAAACTTTCTCCCTGATATGAAGAGACACCTTCAAAGTAATATAGTTGGGTAGACCAGCCAGCCTAAAAGTGAAATAGCTACTAAATTCTTTGAGCAGGGGGAGAAAATGTTAAAACCAACCATTCTTTCTCTGCAACTTGTAATGCTCAGAGCTACTCTGAGGCCACTGTGACCCTTTTGATTTGCCTCCAGACATTTGCAGGTATTATAGAAAACAACACTGGAAGAATAACGTCCTGCGCTTCAGAGAGAAAGGTCGCTTCAGAGAGAAAGGTCGAAGAAACCATCCCCTGGGGGCCCATGTCCCCGGAAGTTCAGTTTGTATCCTCCTGTGGGACAGTTCGCATCATTGAATGGGGTCAGCCGATCCTTGCTCACACCCAAGCCCACTGTTCCATTGGAACTAGAGGACCCAGAACTGGATGTTTAAATTGAGTCTGGTGGGACTCCGCCATCCTCTCGGAGGATTCCTCTCTGCCTGTCACCTGATTCTATTCGAGCCACTGGAGACTCCGGGCACCTTCTTCCACGGCCCCCTTCTCGAGCCCACCCAGTACCCTCAGGCCCTCCTGGCACCCCGCACGCCTTTCCGGGGTCCAGCTCCTCATCAGCAAACCTTCCTGATACAGATCTGCTGTATAAGCTTAACGTCACCGTAAGACACACCATCTCCCAGCCCTGCCGCCAAACCACAGATCTCCCCCTCCTTACTTGCAACTCATCTTGATTCCGATTCCTCTGAAGAGGACAGGTCTCTAAAGGATGCCCTGTTGCTCTCTGGGCCACACACACGAGTGAAGTTGGGTTGTGACGGAGTGCTGAGCGGGGGTGTTTCTTGGAAAGGAACAAGTCCTTCCCTGCAGCAGCCTGGTGCCCCATCCTGGACTCGCGAGAGATTGGGTGACAGCAGATCACCCTGGCCTTTAGGGCCTCACCCTGTGATGCTCCAATTTCGCCAGTAAAGAAAGAAGGTCAAAAGGAGCCAAATCTGTCCAGGTGTGCCAGATCTGAGAGCCATAAACTCGTGCACCCCCTTGTACCCCAGGGCTTTGATCCAGCTAACTGTTCTTACCTCCTCTCCCAGGCAGGCCGTCTGGTTTGCAGTAGCTGACCTCAGCTCGGCTTTCTCTCAAGCCCCACGGCATCCTGACTCCAGACTGCCTTAGGGAGCAGTTAACGGGGACTCACATACCTCAAAGATACGACTGGTCTCCCTCCCCGCTCTCCCAAGTCCTTGCAGCCGACTTGGGTTCCATAGGCTGCACACTGGGCTCTGCTTTCATTCAGTAGGTGGTGAGTTTTGTGCTAGAACCACACCAGGACAGCGCTCTCAGAGATACCTTCTCATTTCCAAAAGGCACCAGCTGGACCAGGCCATAAGGCCCGCCCATCCAAGTTTCAGTAAGTGCAAACTCGGTATGAGATGTCCTCAGGGTGTTTGAAGGCTCTCCCCAAAATGCCTTGAATCACTTTTGGCCATCCTCCTCCTTAAAACCAAAAGACAGTCACATAAATCTTTACGGGCAAGTAGTTATTGCCACCAATGGATTCCTAATTTTGCCACCCTTGCTAATCCTGTCTGTCCTCCTCCCAGAGGACACCCCAGAGCCCATTTTCTGGCCAGCCTGAAGCCTTAAAATAACCATTGTCCACACCCCAAGCTCTTGGCTTACCTCATGTTGACAAACATTTCTGTCTATAACCCATGAAAACAGTGGGGTCCTGAGACAGCCTCTGCCTCTCAGGCTCATCCTGTGGGGTACTGCTCATGGGGGGCTCCTGTGGCTCAGGCCCTATGGCACAGGCACGGCCCCCATGTTTATGCATTGTAGCCATGGCTGCCATCTTGATTGATAAAGCCTTGCATTAGGCTCCCCTTTTCACCTATGTTCCCCATGAAGTATCTGCCCTCTGACTAGGTCATAAGACATGGTACCTTTCTACATAGCGACAGACCACCTACAACCTAGCTCTCCTAACCATCCGCCATCTTCCATGGTTGTTAGGCTTTCCAGCCAGCTATCCTACCAGCCAACCCTTCCACCCCCGCCATAATGGTTGGCTTGCCACTACAGAAATGGGCTCAAAGCCATAGGAGGAGCTCCCAGACACCCCCTCAGACAACCCAGATTCACTTCTAACTTGTAATGACTCCTGTAAATGAAATTTCCAGCAAAATGTAAAATGTAAAAACCAGCTATGTCATCATGTGAAACACTGATGGCAACTCCTTCCTTGCCCACTCTGAAATCAGCCCAAGAGGCTGAATCCTAGTGCTCACCACAGCTTGTACACTGGGGAAGGGAAAACTGCCACTTTTTACACTGACTCCAGAAAGGCATTTGGGGTCTGCAAATGGCAATTGTGCCATGCTATTGGCACAATTAGGAAATCATGTGGATTCTTCACCTCTGCAGTACTCCTGTTGCTAATGTGCTTATGATTCCTGCCTTATTTCAAGCTATTCTCTTCCTCCTAAAATCTCCATTCTTCACTGCTCAACCAATACTAAGGAAACGGATGTTATACCCTTAGGAAGCAATCGGGGCCCCAGAGCTGCGAAGTATGCAGCCCAAAACAGAACACCCTTCCTTTTTCCACCCAAGTTTTAAGCCCACCTTTTATCCTTGACTGGTGTTACCGACTCTCAGGCAAATGCCCCCCCCCACACCTCCCTATCCTAATCTGAAAAAGACAAATGGATACCAAAATGTGCCAAACAAGTTACCAGATGGATTAAACCTTGGGCCAGACAGACTTCCATAGTCTCTTCCTTTGAACTTGTTGGCTTACTCTTCTCTCCCACCCAAATGGGACATATGTGCAGACAGGGGAGATAGGTAAGGAACTAAAAGACAATTGATCCTGCTCTGGCAACCACAGAATTGCTGACCCGATTATTTCCCAGTGTCCACTTGTCACTTAATTTCTAGAAGAAATCAACATACCCTAGGAGGTCCTCCAAGGCTCCTGTGGTGGCAGTGCTGTGAATGGGTTTTATAGATTTGTCCCCGGGGTTGGGCTCTTCCCACTGTCCTTTGGGTTTTGGAGGGGGGGGGGTTAAAATTTTTTTAATTTTTATTTTTTTATTAAAGTTTTTTTTTTTTTTTTTTTTTTGGACAGAGACACACAGCGAGAGAAGGAATACAGCAGGGGGAGTCGGAGAGGGAGAAGCAGGCTTCAGGACCCCAGGACCATAACCTGAGCCGAAGGCAGACACCCAACAACTAAGCCACCCAGCACCTGTTTTTTTGTTTTGACTTGTTTTGTTTTTGTCTGTATCCTTGGTGGATGGACTGAATGCTATCTGACCAGATGTACTGATGCCACAATAGTGGTAAAGAAATTAAAAACAAACAATCCCACATTTTGTTATTCTGTTACAGATCAAGTCAGGCTGGGGAGTCCATTTTACAGCAGAGAGAAACCACGTGCTTGCAGAGACTGGAGATGGTCATTACTGTTTCAGACTCACCATCCTCCATCATCAGGAACATAAAATTTAGCCCTATGAAGGATTGTAGGAAAGCCTGGTCAATAAACTAGACTTAAATGGCCAGATGCATTATCCCTGCCCCTTATAAAGATCCAGAACACTCCAAGCAGGAGACATAGATTGACCCTTTCTGAAATAGTGTTTGGACACCCAGTGCCTCCTGGCATTATAAAGCTCCATGACTGGATAAAGTGAACAGGTGGCAACCTAAACGCACTATCTGGTGTGAGGACTAGCTATACACAAGAACTAACTGGTATACTTGCAGCGCCTCACCAACAGGTAAAAGGGGCATGGCCTCCACTGATGGCCAAGCCTTGCCATCCAGCTCAACCAGGAGACCAATACACCTCAAGGTCTTTAGAAGAAAACACACATGGCTATCTCGCTGGGAAGAACCTTATGAGGTACTGCTGACCACCAACTCCGCAATGAACAAAGAAGAAGAATCCTCCCAGATTCAACAAGCTATGCCAAAGACAGCCCAGCTCATCACTTCTGAGATAATTAGAAGACAATCCCTGCAGGTGACCTTAGGAAGGCTTTCTAGAGTGAATTCCCAGGCTCTCGAAACAGATGGTGATCGAGGTGGAAGAGGTCAGGAAAGCATCCTGTATATGCGGAAGGCACTTTGAGACTGAAAAATGAAGCAAGTCCCGGGATACTGTCCACAGAGTTTTATTCCAGATAACTGACTGACTTGAAGACAATCCAGGAGGTACAGGGCCATTCTCCACTGTTGTTCCCTGCCCCATCCGACCTTAATCCCCAGCTTTTATGGAGTGAGGGGCACGGTGGTAATGTCACAGGGCAGTCTTCTAACGGGCGCCTTCTCTGTGCTACAGGATCCTTACTAATCACCCAAAGCAGGGCCTTTGGCACTGCTCTGCCCTCTGTGCACCACTTTAGGGAAGATCAGAACAAGCCTTCCTCACTCTGGTCAGGGCACACATTCCCTCCATGGGCCTCAGAATACATGGCCTTGCGGCAAGTCACTGGAGCGCATAAACAAGATGTAAGGCCAAAGATGGAGTCCATGTTGTCCGCACCCCTCCACCCCACCCCAACATCTTTACAGCCCAAACAATCTCACGCCCTTCTTCCACAATGACCCTAGAGCCACATATCAGGAGGCAACTTGCATCCCTGTGCCACGACAGCAACATTAATATTCCATTAAGCCCAAAGAAAAAACTCAGAATTCTGGTTCCCCCAGCAAACCAGTAAAGAGGTCCTCCCCACAGAGGGACTGAGAACTTCAGTGTACATGGGGGTCCATGACAGAGAGAGGTTTGCTGACCCGATAGGCAGGAAAAGCAGCAATTGAGGGTAGAGGCGGTCAGACCAATGCTCTACAGGCCATAGCCATGGACAAGTCTTCATTCTGGAGCAATGCAGTAGTGGTTCAGTCCCCATGCCTCAACACCCTGTTGGTTTAGGTATTTTCTCTGAGGGAGGATGCCATATATTATGTGCCTCCATATCTGAGAGGGTGTGACTCACTTGTACACAGTCATCTCTGTCAGTACCCATACTAACCTTTCTATCTCAGAACCAAGTGTCAGAGGTCCAGAAGTCAGACGCACGTGTTAGGCCCTGACCAATGTCAAGGGGTTGGGTGGAGGAGCACCTGGGTGGCTCAGCTGGTTAAGTGTCCACTTTTGGCTTCAGCTCAGGTCATGATCTCAGGGTTGTGAGATCAAGCCCCATGTCAGGCTCCATGCTGAGAAGGGAGTCTGCTTGAGATCTAGCTCTTCTTCTCCCTCTCCCCTTGCCTCTCCCCCCACACCTGTTCTTTTACAGGCAAAGGTTTATACAAGCCCTGTGGAGGTGTCCACACAGGTTAGTGCCAATTTGTGTCCTTCCAGCACTGACAGAGGGCCGATGCCATCCACTGACCAGCGAGAAAGGATGGTGTGTGGTCCAACCGATATGTTCTAGCCATCACCTGAGGAGCCATCAGGGTCAGGAGTCAGCAGCCTGTGGTTCTGCCTCATGACTGCCTGGCAGTGTTGGTGTGCATGGGCACTGAGCGGACACACGCCGTACTTGGATAACTACATTGGGTTTAGTGCCTACTTCCCAAATAGCTTTTTCTGAACCAAAGTCCACCAGAATCCAGCAGAATATCCAGGAATGTCAAAGAGGTGGGCTTCCCGGACAACAGGTGTCAGTATACTAGTGTCTACTGCAGGCCGGTCTAATCCTTCCTTTACTTGCCCGAGGGGAGCCATCATGTCTGCTATAGGTAAGAGGGCCATTCCTGTAAGGTGCTTTCCTGGGCACAGGCACACTTAGGTTTGCTGAACGTGTCCTAAATTCATTCTCCGACCTGCAGAGATGTTACTACTATCATGGGCAAGTCAGCCATCAGTCCTGTTGTCTTTTGCAGTAAGAGATAAACAGCTTAGTTGTTTCTCGATGGGACTATACCCAGCTTCTATTCCCTTCCATAATAGAGACCAGAATCCTTACAGGATTTGTTTTGTATTTTGCCATTGCCATGAGCCCCAGCCAAGCCCTTCTGGAAATCACATCTCATTCATCAGGCACTGATATCCCTAGGTATACCCTACCATTTAACCCCACCAATATTCCTACAATTTTTGCCTTTAAGAAAGCCTCTTGTTGGCGAGCACTTCAATCCCATAGGTTTCCCTTCCTAACCAAGGCATATAAAGGTCTTAATATCTGCTCTAGATGGAAAATAGAAAAGGTCTCCAGTAACCCAACAAACCAACAAAAGCTTGTAATTCCTTTACTACGTTAGGGACGGGGAAGGCTCAGATCTTATGGATGACTACCTCCAGCATCACCTGGGTCTTCCCAAGCCTGATGGTACCCATTTGACTAGGCCATTGGATCTTTTTATGTCCCATCCTTGGGACTTCAAGTACACCTGGAAAGATGCAACTGCTTGAGACAGGGAGGCTAAGTCACCACAAGTTAACAGGACATCATCTATATCATGAGAAAGCACAATCTTCTCTGGCAAATCCAGTCTTCCAAAACTCTGCCTACTATCCTGGGACAAATTGCGGGACTATGGAGATATGCTTGAGGCAACCCCTGGAAGGTCTGCTTTCTCTTGTTCCATGGGACAGCGAATTGGTCTTGGGATTCAAGTCCTAACAGAATGCTGAAAAAAGGCTTTAGATAGGCCCAGTAAAAAATGGTAGGTCTTGGGATGCCTGGATGGCTCAGTGGGTTAAAGCCTCTACCTTTGGCTCAGGTCATAATTCCTGGGTCCACATCAGGCTTTTTGTTCAGCAGGGAGCCTGCTTCCCCCCACCCCCACCTGCCTCTCTGCCTACTTGTGAACTCTGTCAAATAAATAAATAAAATCTTAAAAAAAAAAAAAAAGGTAGGTCTTAACAGAAGCCATGACTTTCTCTGAATATAAGAAAGACTATATTGGCACCCCAGCATGGATGGGCAGAACAACTTCATTGAGTTCCCTATAATCTACTGCCATTTGCCAGGTCCCCTTTGATTTCTTTACAGGCCCAGACTACTGAATGGGCTTTGAGTGGGCCTGCAGACCCCTGCCTACTCTAATTTGGTCACAATGGCAGTAATCTCATCACGCATTCTGGGTAGGTTTTGGTGTCTTATATTTGTCCCTGAGAACCAGTAGCTAAAGAGGTTACCATTCTGCACGACTCACCACGATGGGTTTTCTACTCAGATACACAACCCAAATTCACCTGTCAGTGAGTTGGATCTAGAACCTGTAAAATGCCTACAACCCAAATACATTCATGAATGGGGGAGATATGCACTAGAAAACAGTGGGGAGGAAGCCTGCTTGTCTGTAGGTAGAGACTAGTTTGTCTGACCTCGACAATTTTGAGACCCGATAGGGCCTGGACTCCAGGCCCCTCAACCTTGACCACAAAATCCAGTATTCCTTGCTAGATAGTCCTCTATGCCTCCTGAGTAGCATGTCTTGCAGGAAGGTGGAAGCAGGATGCTTACCGAAGGAGGTACTCAACTACAGAGACCAGAAGACCCAACCAAATCAGTCTGCACCAAGGTGGACCCCAGCATTAACCTGCCATTGACTTTTGCCCTCATTATGATACTAAAAATCACCCCCAGGAGTGGAGATTTAACATGCTAATGAGCTAATCAATGCATGTTCTGTGCCCACGTGTGCCCAACTTCCTGTATCTCTCCCCACTCCTCCATACCTAGACATCACTCCTTGCCCACCTCCTTAGTCTTTTCACAAACTTTCCCTGACCTTCGTGTAGAACACCAGCAGGAAGGAGCCTTTCCCTTATTCCATCTCCCCCATGCTTAAGCATAAGCCCCTGTGAAAGCCTTGCCTGGAAATTCCTGTTGACTCCAGTAAGTGTCTACTGCTTGGAGAGTTCAAGGACTTGAGTCATTAATAATTGCTCGCCCATAACCATTAATAGCCTTTATTTCTCCCTGAAATGTTGAGGGGTTTCCATAGGTAAGTGTGCATTCAGCCAGTGAATATTAGAGCTTGCCCAGTGTGTTTGTAAGTGCAAAAGAGGGCATGCACTAGAGGGCAATGCTGACCTAACCCCTAGTATGTGGCGGTAGAGGAGGCTGTGGGGATCCACCCCTGAAATTCTTCTGTTAGTGGAAGGGCCCTCAGGGAGGCACTTGGCTTTCCTGAGGCTTTTTCAAGGGAGTAAACTGCTTTCCCCTAGACAACACCTTCCATAGGCTTGGGAAGGCCAGATTGGATTGTTTGTCCTTATTTTCTCCCAGGGTCCCAGATGATATTAGATCTTGCCACAGCTATTTAGGAGAGAATTTGATGGGCCCTCTGTCCGCCATTTTGTCCTTGGCAGTGTCCTTTGTTTTTCCACTTTTCAACCCATCTCTTTCCCTTGTGACAGAATCTTTTGGTTTCACTTAAAACTGCCACCAGAGCGGCTACCATGGCCATGAGCCAATGAACCACAGGGGAAAGGGCAGATCCATAAGCCCCGTGCCACAGCCCCCTGGGGCCTGATCTAGCCTTTCCCACCACAGTAAAACCATTCACTGTCTGGGCCTCTAGAACGCTGGGTATAAATGGCATGCCTCATTCCCAGTTCACGTATCATCTCTTGTAGTTGTTCTAGAGAGAGCCAGTGAGAGGGAGGGGATGAACAGACAGCTCTTCAGGCCAGGTTACCTCAATCTCAGGCAGGCTGATCTCATCCTTGAAGTTAGTGCTGGCGCCCAAGCCCGAGGCACACAACCTTCCTCCCAAGGCAGGTGGAGCAGCACCTGAGGCCATTTCCAGCATCTCAAACTCACTTAATACAATACCATCTCCCCCTCCTGACCCACAGACAGCCACCCCTTCTTGGCCCTTTGGCTTAAAGGGGCTCATTAACTCCACGAATTCAATGGCAGAAGGTTCCCTCACAGCAGTCTTCTGACTGGCGTTCTTCTCAGTCACGCCCAGGCTCACGACTGGCCTGGCTCTCCACGTGAATCAAAGGGCCTCCTCCTCTTCCTTCAAGACCGAGTTCTCCTTATCAGGGTAGTCTCCATCCCAGGGCCCCCAGCTCTCCTGAGACACACCTTGTCTCCCTTCAGTAGGTCCCTGACCCTGTGCCCACTCCTGCCAGCATTCCGAGGCCTTCTCTTGCACATGACACCCCCATTACAAGAGCCTGGGGCTCATATGGGCTTTTCTAAAGCCAACGGTTCCCTGGTCCGTTCTGATTCTCTCCTTACTCAAAATTCCCTTTTCCTGGCATCTCGTAACCCTCAGGTCAATAACCAAGCCATCACCGGAACAGCTTGATTACTCTCCCCTCCGCTGCTTTTCCCCCACGGTTTCCAATGGGATCTTGAACATTCCTTGAGGTGTTTACCGGGTGTCCCCATCCCCATACCAGCCCAGTCTCCCCACAGGTGGGGTCCGACCAGCTGGGGATTTCCTGCTCGGACCCCTAGCTGCCCCCTGACCCATGTGGGCCCCGGGCTGCCCCCAGCACCCCCCCTTTTACCCGAGCTTGTTTTGTTTTCACTCTGTGCCTGGCTTACCAATTCTCAGAGGGTGGAGGAGGGTCAGGATGCTATCCTCCACCCTGAGAAGGGACCCTGAGACAGAAAAATGAAGCAAGCCACTCCATACGGCTTCCAATTGTATTCGGGGTAACTTACGGAAAGGGGAAGAACCAGGACCTTTCTCAGCCATTCGACCTCCAGTCCTGGCCTTAGTCTCCAGCTTTTATAGCATGAGGAACATGGCGGTGGGGTCACAAGGCCATGTAAAGTGGGGCCATCTGTGCGCCAGAGGAGCTCCACTAGTTACCTAAAGTGGAGCCTTCTGGGTGCTCTGGGAAGCTCAGCGCAGACTTCCCTGCACCTGGGGCAGGGCCTCCATGAAACTCCACATCACAGGAGGCAAAGTCATTGCAGGAAAGTCATTGTAGGTAGTGAGAATGTGGAACCCAAAGATGGACTCGCTGTTGTCAGCCCTCCATAGGGCTTACAATTGCATTCGGGGTCACTTACGGAAATTACTTTGGGGAAACCTGTAGAGAAGCTCAAGGACAGTTCCTTGGCCAGAAAAAGACAAAAGGTGAAAATGTTTCCCTTTTTATTGAAAACACATGCCAGGGGGCCCTTTCCTGGGTGACATAGGACTACTGGACGATATTGCGGACACACCCTGGGGGCTGAGTCTGTAGATGGCATCCATGAACATGTCAAGACCATCAAAAGTGACTCTAGCACCATGTCCCCTGGCACAGGTGTTTGCCAAATCACTCCCTGTTTTAGATGGTTCATAGGCCACCCTTGTAGGACTTGGGGTATCCCAGCTGCTCCCCAATTAGATTCCCCAACACCCCACACTATATATGAGTGAATCAAGAAAATGTGGACTAACTTGGCCAAGGGACAAAACTGAGACTTCGAGCTGCCAAAGCTGGCATGCAGGCTTCTTGTGGCCGATGTTTTGCAACCTGTTTTCCTCCTACAGAGAAAATGACAACGTGTGGTTGCTAACATTACTAGTAGCAGAGGTGATGGAAAGCCCCAGATCTCAGATATTACAGATTCTGCTCTGATCTTGTCTTTGAATCACACAGGTCTTTTGGCCTTATGTGGCAACAAGGTCTATAAAGTGTTCCCACCCAAATGGTCAGGGCAATGTGGACCCAGACCCCTGACTCTTTCCGTCACTAGACACTCTGCCTTAAACACCAGCCAGATTGCAAAGTTGGGCCCCTTTGTTCATGAAGTTGTGCCACACTAGACTAGAACATGGCTTGGGTATCCCCGCGGCAGGTTCTTTTCAGCACAGAGGACCTTAGTCCCAGGCTGTGGGAGTGATGCATTGCGAAAGGTGATCTTACCTATTTCCATGGTGAGAGAGCCCAAGTTCCATATGAGACTGGGGACTTGGGAGCTAGCGAGTCAGAAGTTAACAGCTTTGCTTCCGCTGTCCTCCAGATTCATCCTGTTCTCACTGCCCGGTGATCAGAAGGGTATGCAATCATCGGTGAAAAATGCTGTTTTTATGTAAGTCAGATGGGTCAAGTAGAGTCTAATTTACCTTACTGTAAGGAAAGATGAGCTCTGCCCATCCAATAAATGAAGCACGAGCCTCGTCCATTGGACTGATGGAGTCCCAGAACTAGGAGGCGGTTTAATGGACTGTGGGACACGTTCCTCCCTCTGTTCATCTCTGTCCATCCTGCTTCTAGTCTACGTTCTTTTCTCCCTTCACAGACCTCTTCCCACTCGCCCACGAACCTGACTCTGCTCTCTCCAGGTCACCAGCTCACCTTTAAAGGGTACACTTTCCAGGGAAGTTTCAGAGGAAGAAACTGATGGGGCCCAGGGAAGGCCACCCCCAAATATGTCACTTTGGTATGTCGATGATGTTTGCATGAAAGCCATTTAAGAAACAGCCAGTGCAGGAAGGACCCTCGTACCCTCGTTTGTCCCCTGAAAGCAGGAAATATCCCCCACTCCCCACCGTCCCTGCACCTAGAAGGTAGAAGACATCCTGATTGCCCAACGAGCGCCCTCGGGGCCACCATTGCTGGATGAACAAACCTTGTTGCTTCTTCCTTTATTTGCTACCTCAAGCCCAACCCCCTTTGTCCCTCAGGGCCACCATTGCTGGATGAACAAACCTTGTTGCTTCTTCCTTTATTTGCTACCTCAAGCCCAACCCCCTTTGTCAATTCTTCACAAATAATTGTTTCTCTGTTTCAAAGCTACGGAAGCTGCCTGCCTTGCTCACTTCTTTGAATCTCCTATCTCTGTGATCCCCCATAGGTACAAACTTTTTAAAACTCGTTTTTCTCCTGTTCATCTGTTTTGTGTCGGTGTAATGATTTAGGCCAAGCAACAGAGACTAAAAAGGAAGAAAGTTCAGTGTTGACCCCAAAAGTCAAAACTGCTTCGAGGGAGAAAGTGAGCGCTGACCCACAGGTGGGGTTTACAGAGGCATGTGACGCTGGCTCGCCACTCATGCTCATTTATGCTGTCTCTCAAATAAATAAATAAAATCTTTAAAAAAGGAAAAAAAGAAGCATTTACTAACTGTTGCAGACCAAATGCTTCCCCAGGGAGGCAACATAAATGTGCAGAATGGTGTGAGACCACATGCACCAGAAGGACTGGGGGCTGGAATCAGGATTCCCTGGTGGAAACTCTGACTCCGCCCCGCAACACCCCCCCCCCACCACCACCAATAACAGATGAGGAAGGCAAGGCTCACCGAAGTTGTGGTTATCCTGTTAGGAAAATATTCCGTTTTTACTCCAACCTGTTAAGCAAACACTGATCAGTTCTCCTGAATCCTGTTGAGATGGGGTGATTTATTTTAAGTGAAAGCAGGCAAATGGTAACTACTATTTCTTACATATAAGAATGCGCAATTAGTAGGTACCTATATGCGACTTATAAAATATGTGTGTCTAGATCTCTCTAGACAAGGAACTGATCGGTACATTCTACTTTTTCCCTTTAGGGGTGGTTTAGATCTTTTTACAGCTCATTCATAACTTCCCTGCAGAGATTTTCACGGTGACAAGTGTCCCGAGTTCTAGCTACGAGTACCGTTGTTCAACCACAAGATGGAGTCGTTTACAATCAAATAAGCAGCTAAACGCAGCGGTCGAGGAGGGGAATGGGATTCCTGCTCCCCGGTCCCCCTTTTAATCTGGGTGATTCAAGAGCATTGTAACGCCTCTTGAAAACATCAGGCTTATTCACTGTATTTTAAAATCCATTGATTGCAGATGAATTTCTAAATTTTGATTGTGCTGATGCTTACATTTTTGAACTTATAACGATCTCTTATTCAATTGATTTCTTCTAACAAAAGGGAAACTTAGAGAAGACTAGAAGCCAAATAGTACTTAGCAGCAGCTTCTTCTGATAAAAGAAAATTCTTCTTTCTTTTTTTTTTTTTTTTAAGATTTTATTTATTTGACAGATCACAAGCTGGCAGAGAGGTGGGGGGCGGGGCGGGAAGCAAGCTCCCCGCTGAGCAGAGAGCCCAATGCAGGACTCAATCCCAGGGCCCTGGGATCAGGACCTGAGCTGTAGGCAGAGGTTTAACCCACTGAGCCACCCAGGCGCCCCTGAAAGAAAATTCTTGCACACAGAGGTCAGGGACCCATTCCCTCCTCAGGCTGCCCTGCCCCCCACACAGAACGGGGACCATTCCACTACGAGTGCCATTTCAAAACATATATTTACAGTGACATTTCGAACCATTAACAAATTCTCTAAATATTAGTGTACAAAAAAAAAAAAAAAAAGAGAGAGAGAGAGAGAGAGAGAAAGAAAGGACTTAATTCAAAATAGAGGAAGACCAATAAAAAGACACTGAGACTCAAAAGCAAGGCATTAGGACTGCATTCCACAGTGGGGTTTGGGGGAGAGGCATGGGAAACAAATGAGCATGCTGCTGGCCCCCCGAGGACTCACCCCACAGAATGAAAACCTCGGGGTTTGAGGATCTGGGATTGGCAAGGACAGTCCTCTCTTCCCTTCCCTGCCTCCGACCCACAACCCATCCTGGCGTGACACAAGGGCTGAGACTGTCATCCAGAGTTTGGTTGGCGTGTTTTCTAGCCAAATCACACCAAAATGCTGGGTGCTGTTGATAACCCAGACTCCCTTGGCAGGGAGGAGGAACCCCGTTAGTTATTACTCACACTCAGTCTTTTTTTTTTTTTTTTAAGATTTTATTTATTTATTTGACACACACAAAGAGAGATCACAAGTGGGCAGAGAGAGGGGCGGGCAAGCAGGCTCCCCACTGAGCAGAGAGCCTGACGCAGGGCTTGATCCCAGGACCCTGAGATCATGACCCAAGCTGAAGGCAGAGGCTTTAACCCACTGAGCCACCCAGATGCCCCCTCACACTCAGTCTTGACATCGAATGGGAGGGAGGCCCTGACAGAATGACTACACCATATAAAATCCAACTTAGTGGACCTCAGGAGCATCAGAGTAGGAAGGAGGAAAAATCAGCTATGTTCTCCTTTGAACAGAGTAATAACTCGCAAGATACAAGGCTACTATTTATCTCCCACCCAGCATTGTAACAACAGGATTCAGAAGGAGCCCACCACACGGAGCAAGAAAACAAATCATCTTACCATTATCCGCAGCCAACAGCTAGTATCACTTTTAGGAATTCTATTGTAGTATGTTTTCACGTGAAGGCATATTTCACGCAGTTGCAATTAGAGTACGCATACAATTTTCAAACTGGATTTCCATTCACCGTCATAATCACTTTTCTATGCAGCTATAAGTGTCATAATTGTGATTTTAATGACCTCATAATATCCCATCCATTGAGCATATGTTCCATAATTAACTGGTTTCCATACCGTGAGCCACATGCACTCTTAAAAAATAATATTGTAAATAATATGCCACAAGCACATTTGGATGCATGGTTTTCTTTTCATTTATCCCAAGGGTAAATTCTCCAGACTAACTTTATCGAGTCAGTGGGCACCAACTATGACTTTATACCTGGTGCCAAATGATTTCCCGAAAGGAACTTGCCGTTCCTGTGTATGACTGTGTTAGCATCACTGCTTCGATATCAGCGCTGAGCATTTTCATTTTTGGAAGCCTCCAGCTTGCCCAGAGTCTGCCCCATGGACTTGCCATTCTTTACTGCCCCTCTGATCTGGGATGGCCTTCCTACTGACGGTGGTTGCTCGTGTGTGTGCCTTATCACAGACCTCGGCCCTTGACCCCCAGTCCTGGTTCTGTTGTTATCCTCTGGTCACCCTCAGCAGAATCCCCTCTCATTCTGTGAATGTGCCCACAGTTCCCCAGGGGCCCTCCAGAGGCCCAGGGCCAATTTCTCCATCAATGCTCCAACCTCCCCTTCGCAACTCACTCTGGCAATCTGGCTCCCACTTCCACCTCTTCAGTGAAGTGGCTCTTTCCAAGGGCACCAGGGATGTGAACTGCAAAACTAAGACTATGTCTCAGAGGCACTTTGCATTTGCTCTCTGTGAAGCATCGACACCACTCTTCTGGAAACTTCCTGCTGCCTTGACTTCCACGTCCTCCTACCCTTCTGAAGCTTCTCTGCAAATGTCAGCTGTCTTCATTTTGCAAACCCAGCCCTTAACCATTGGTGTTTCCCCAAATGGGATAAACGGCACCTAGGACAATGCTATAGGCCTCCCGCCATGTCTCTATGCTGTCATGTTCATTCTGAAATTTACAAATCCTAGTGTGTCCTTTATTCTGGCTTTGTGACTCCCAATCCTGGATTCAGTTTCCACCTCCTTTTCATTCTATCTCCTTTTATTCTATCCGTGAATAAGCTCATCTGCTTCCAAGATCATAATCTTCCCCGATGCTAATGCCTTCCCCATCTGTGCCTCCAACAAGGTTTTTCTATTGGGTTTGACTCTTATCTAAGAGATGCCCAGTGGACACCTCTGTATGAAGGTCCTGTAGGTATCTCAGATTCAACAGGTACCAAATAGAATCATCATTCCCCTCCCCCCATCACCTCACCTGCCAGGTTACTCACGTTCCATTAGTGAATAACACCACTCTCCACCTCCATGACCAAGTTCAAAAGCTGTCATTTCAGACTCCTTCCCCCTCCTCACATCCAGGACCACTTACTCACTAGGAGTTCGACCACCCCTCCTCTGAAAGCTCTCCAATGTCTCCCCTCATGTCCATTCTTCACCGCTTCCTGAGTTCACCTCACAACTCTTGTCAGCTCCTGCCTGAATTACTCCAACAGCCCCACAAAAGGCCTTCATTTTGTAGCCCATTTCCCCAGTCCATCATGAGAGCAGGTAGGTTCTACAGGCAGACTTACAGGATAAGACTCTGTCTTCTGTGGCTTTGGGCAGGTTCTTTAACTTCTCTCCATTTGCTCATGTATAAGGGGGAACAATAATAGCACCTACCACAAGGGAGTAGGTGTGACATAGGACGGGGATTATGTGAGTCCACACGTGTGCAGCACCTGAGACGGCACCTGGCACATGGCAGCCACTCGCTAAATGCTCACTGCTGTTATCACCTTCTTCTTCTGCACTACCACATAGAACTTTATAAAGGAAAAATCAGGTCCAGCCAGTATGCTACTCAAAATCCTTCAGTTCAGACATATTTGCAATAGCCAGAGGGTGGAAATAATCAAGCATCCATGGATGGAAGAATGGATAAACGAAATATGGTGTGTACATGCAAGAGAATATTACTAAGCTTTCGAAAGGAAGGAAATTCTGACGTGAGGTATAGCATGGATAATTCCTGAGGACATAATATAAGTGAAATAAGCCAGTCACAAAAGGACAAATACTGTGTGATTCCACTGTGAGGTACCCGGAATAGTCAAATTCATAGAGACAGAAGTCGTCATATGGTGCCTGCCAGGCAGGGGTTCAGGGGGGAGGGACAAATGGAGAATTCATGTTTCCTGGGCTAGAGTTTTAGTTGGAAAATGGAAAAGTTCTGGAGATGGATGGGGGTAATGATTGCACAATAATGTGAATGTACTTACTGCCACTGAGCTGTTCACCTAAAAATGGTTAAAAAGGAGTATTTTATGCATTTTGCCACAATTTAAAAAAAAAAAAACAACTTTTTAGTGTTGCGACACCACAGCATTTGCTCCAAGTCCTTGAGAATCTGTCTCAGCACCCCTCTTCTGGCCTCATCTGCTACCCATCACTGAAATGTAGCCACACAATATTACTGTGGTCTCTTTGACCATGAACTTGAACAACACTCAGTGGCTACAGAGTTTTTCAGCGCTTCACCCTCCATGTCTATGAGGCTTGATTCATGCCCACCTCCTATATTTCTTGTCTTGCTGATGGAATTGTGAAATATTCAAGATTATTCTAGTTTGCAGATGGGAAAAATAGGTCATCAATTTAAGTGAAAACACATAACAGGTGGGTGGTACAGCCAAAATAAGAACCCATGTGTCCTGCCTCCCAACCCTGCACTCATGATATTATACTTTGTCAGCCATGACATTCATGAGAAACAAGTCTTGGGTCAGAAACAAGACTAAATGCTGACATGTGGAGACCACAGATAGGCCCTGAGAACCACAGGGCTCTCAGACTAATGGAGATTCTATTTGTTGGGACAAACTTGTCTATTTGTTCATTAAATCATTTGTACATCCATCTATCTATCCACCCATCCACCCATCTGTCCATCCATCCGTTCATCTATCCGTCCATCCACCCATCCATCCACCTATCCGTCCATCCACCCATCCATCCACCTATCCATCCATCCACCTATCCATCCATCCATCTGTCCATCCATCCATCCATCCATCCACCCATCCCTCCACCCACCTATCCATCCATCCATCTATCCATCCAATCATCTACTCTTTCATTCATCCGAGAGGCAGCATAGCTAAGAGCCCAGATATGAGTTGCTTAGTCTGAAACCTACCTCTGCCACCTGTTTGTGTGATCTTGAGCAGTTTATTTGCCTTCCTGTGTCTCACTTTCCTTATCTGTAAAACGGGGGAAATTGCTAGTTACTTCATAGAAGATATATATATGGAATAAATATAAGGAATGTAGGGAACAAATTAACATATGTAACATGCTTAGAACAGTGCCTGGCACATGGTAAACTGTGTGAGTCCTTGACTCAGCACTAAACTAAGGGAGAGATATCTCCAGTTCTGGAAGCTGTAATGCATAGGATGGTCTGTTGGAGACCCTTCTCCCACCATTGCAGTCATTGTGAGCAGTGATGATGACGAAAGTGTCTGGCAGAGGGGCCTGAATTTCACAGAGTAGAGGAGATGGAGTCATAGGAGGCTTTAACCCCTCACAGTGCTCTTGTGTCTCTGACCTTGACGTTAATGAAGATAAATGTAAGATTTCAAGCAGTATTCTGATATTAATCAAATAAGATAGCGAGACTTGTTTTAAAACATTAGCATAAGTAAAGTTTAAAGTTTATGGGTTTTTCTAATGAGAAAGGCAAGAAATAATGCCTACTGGGAATTTTTGACGATTCATCCAAATGACAAGAGGAATTAGAATGCTGTCAGGCAGAAGACATGCTGCTCTTGGCTGAGGTCTGGCAGGAGCTCTGCATTTAAACCAAAGGGCTTTCTCTCTACTTCTTTCTCCCAAAAGCCATTTCAGGTGTTAGAAACTCATCTTGGAATGTGAATAAATTAAACAAAAAAACTTCCCTTCTTTTCATATAAGCACGTTTCCTGATTATCCACTGATGTGCATCATCTATAAAGCGGAAAAGAATTTCATAAAAAGCATTTTGTAGCTACTAACTGTATTATGTTAAGGGGGGAGGGAGTTATTTTTGCAAGCCCTGAAGAATATGGCTGATTTTACATTTTTTCTCCAACTTAAAATATCTTTTACTGCGATCTGAGGTTGCATTAAAATGCTATGAGCATCTGTGCACGTGCTTTATGTACACCTAAGTCTTCATTTTCCTGGGGCAGAGACTTAGGAGCACAATTGCTGTGTCAGCTTCGTGTTTGGTTTTATAAGAATCTACCAACCCGGTTGCCATAGTGGCTGCATATTGTGTATCCCCTCCAGCAATGCGCGAGGGATCCCATTTCTCCACATCCTTGCTAGCGTTTGGTGTTGTCACTATTTTAAATTTTAGCCATTCTGGTAGGTACATACTGATTTTTTTTTTTTTCCCATATTGATGTCTTACTGGGGCTTTTTAATTTGCGTCTCCCGAATGGCAGATGACTCCTTCTTGTGTGTTTATTTGCCCATCTGTGTACCCTCCTCTGTGAAGGCATGCCATGTTTCCATTCTGTCTTGCCTATTTGTTAGCTGGATTGCTTGCTTTTCACTGTTGACTGTTGAGACTTCTTTATATACTGCGGTTACAAGTCCTTTGTCAGATATGTGATTGCTGATACTTTCTGTCTCTCTGTAACTTGTCTTCCCATCCTGTAATATAAAATATTATATATATAGTGAGATCTCTTAAGGAGCAGAGTAGATGGCCACATGCATTTCAATGAGGTCAAGTTTATCTTTTATGGATCCTTTTTTTTTTTTTAATGTCAAGTCTAAGAATGTTTCTCTGAGCCCTAGGTCCCAAAGATAGTCTCTTTTTTCCCCCCTAAGAACTTTAGAGCTTTAAATTCCTAACATTTACATTTGTAAAAATCTGTGACCCGTTTTGAATAAGGTTTCATCATATCAGGTGTGATGTGGCGTCAGGGCTCACCGTGCTTGCCTTAGGGGTGCCCCTTGCCCGGCTCCGGTTGTTGAGAAGTCCATCTTCCTTCATTGACCCGCTTCTGTACTTTTGTCAACGACAGTTACATCTTTTGATCACAGATGTACGTAGCTATGTTTGTTTCTGAAGAGAAATGCAAAACTAGTGGAATTGAATCCTGCGTGTCGTGTTTTCCTTGTGTTCTCTTCTTTATGTTGCAGGGGAGGGGCTGTGTAGGAAAGGACACATCTGTATGTGTGACCTTCAAAATTTCACAAGCCTGAGGCTCACATTTCTCAACCTATGCAGAGTGCCTCCAGGACAGTTTCCTTGGGACCATTTTCTCAAATCCTGAATTTTTCCTGTGGACTTCATTTCAAAGCCAGGACCACTGAAGAAAATCAGTAGGAATAGTATTGTCTTGCTTTTATTTTTACTCACAGATGGTATTTCCTGTCCAGATTGACCCACCTTTCCCTTATTCACGAGCTGGCTTTGGCACGGTCATGTGGTGGTGAGTAGAATGAGGTCTCCCCGTGTTGGACCTACCCAGCTTTGTTACTTACTAACCAGGTGATTTGGGAGGAGCTATTCACCTCACTAAGTCTCCATTGCATCGCTGTAAAATAGACTTGGGGACATAGTGGGGACCAAAGAAGCTGTAAATCCAGGGAGCAAAGAAGAGTGCCTGACACATTATAAATATTGACTAAATGATAGGGAGTATCATTAGTGCTTTAGTGTTAGTGTTTTGAAAAATTAAATCCCCGTAAGCGAGGATGTTCAGAGTATATGGCTATGGCTCCGAAGGTAATTCCAGGAGGGACAACCAAAAATATTCTGAGCAGAGTGAGCTGACTACTTTGCAGGGGGTAACTCTCACAGGTTAGGCAACGTTTGGCACAATTGTCGAGAAACTACTTCAGTGATAAACACAAAACTCGAGATAGTGATCACTTCTGGGGAAGGCAGGAGGATGGGAGAGACCAGGGGCAGACAAGAAGTTTGCAGTACTGGCTGAGGCTGGGTGGTGAGTGAGGTGACAGATGTTTGTTTTATTAATACGTAGGACACATATTCCTTTTTTAAAATTTAATTAAATTAATTTATTTATTTTAGAGAGAGCTGGTGAGAGAGAGCATGCACAAGCAGCAGCAGGAGGAGAGGTAGAGGAACAAACAGACCCAGGGCTGAGCATGGAGCCCGATGCGGGGTTCCATCCCAGAACTCTGAGATCATAACCCAAGCTGAAATCAAGAGTCAGATGCTCAACCGATCGAACCACCCCAGTGCCCAAGTTCTTTTGAATAAATCCAATGTTACACAGTAAATTTGCTTAAAAATTAGTCTCAGAGTCGTAGTCATACCTGACGCATTTATATGTAATATTCACATAGATGTGCAAAATACGAAAGTCAGTTTAGTTCTATCCCTTTCTATTAAATTCCTGCTGCAGGGCGCCTGGGTGGCTCAGTGGGTTAAGCCGCTGCCTTTGGCTCAGGTCATGATCTCAGGGTCCTGGGATCGAGTCCCACATCAGGCTCTCTGCTCAGCAGGGAGCCTGCTTCCTCCTCTCTCTCTCTGCTTGCCTCTCTGCCTACTTGTGATCTCTCTCTGTCAAATAAATAAATAAAATCTTAAAAAAAAATTTCCTGCTGCAGCATAAGAAAAAAATAAATATATAATCTGCATTAATGGATACTGGAAGACCAGGTAAGTTTCAAATGAGGTTAATATTCACCAAAGAAGGTGTGTTGCAAGAGGCGAATCTTTGAGTTATGGAAAATTTAAATTAATGATGGAATTAGCCAACAGAAAAGTTGAAGTTTCCAGGGGAAACTCAAAAATCCCCAGAATACGCTGAGGACATACTCTATGTCAAAACCATGCTGGATACCTTCATCCTCATCCTCACTAGGGATGGGGTAATAGAAGCTCCAAGTCACACCATATGTGAATGCAAGGGTGGAATCTCAACCTCAAATCCATCCCAGTTGACCACGGCCATTGATAAGGAAAACATCCAACTGATTGATGCATTGAAACTCTACAGTTCTGTGATTATTGTCCTAACCCATTGCCTAAAGGCAAAATGCTTTCAGGCAGGAGACAAAGATACTTGACAAAATTTATTTGTGCTGGCTATCAATAAGATGAGTTGTAGAGGGGTTATCAGTGAACTCACACTAAATCATGCTGCAAGCATAATTAACAAGCATAAATTTTGGTAGTTTATAGCAACTCACTCATATCAAAGGGGTCAGTCAAGGCTCTGCTCCAAGACATCTTAACTGCCGACCCTAGCTGACAGAGCCGTTCCCATCTGGGATACAGCTGGTCTTGGGGCAGAGGGAAGAGAAAAGATGGCAGAACTGTGTGGCAACTCTGTGCTTCTGCTCAAGAGTGCAAAACATGATGCAAATTTCATGCATCAAGGCATGTCACATGACCAGGTCTGACCTCAGTGGGGTGGGTAAGTGTAATTCTCCCATGGGAAGAGGTGGTGAACATTCTGATATACAGTACAATCTAACATAAATGTTAAAGCAACAAAGCCAGAAACAACTTTGGTTTTGCTTTGATATCTTGCATCTTAAACCAAAGTATCAAAAACATCAAAAGGAGTGAGATAATTTGAAATAATGCAAATTGTGTTTTTACATGATTTCTCTGATGCTGTTCATTCATCACAGAGGGCTAGAAATAGGTGGTAGCAATAAGTCCACTGGAGACAGGGCTGGTGAAAATATAGTGAATTGGTATTTCAAATGTAGTGCACAGAAGCATCAACCATTTAGAGAAAGGAAAGCGCACAGATTTTTAGACAAAAGTTCAAATATGTATAGGCATTTTGATTCTGATAAGTACTTTAAGCTCTGACCATCAGCTTCCTAATGTGTAAAAGCTTTTCATTTAAGTATTCATTTTTTAAAAACATTTTATTTATTTATTTGACAGAGAGAGATCACAAGTAGGCAGAGAGGCAGGCAGAGAGAGAGGGGGAGAAGCAGGCTCCCTGCCGAGCAGAGAGCCTGATGTGGGACTCGATCCCAGGACCCTGAGATCATGACCTGAGCTGAAGGCAGAGGCTTAACCCATTGAGCCACCAGGCACCGTTATTTAATCATTTAAAAAAAAAAGATTTTATTTATTTATGAGAGAGAGAGAGAGAGAGAGAGCATGAAAGAGGGCATAGGATCAGAGGGAGAAGCAGACTCCCGGCTGCAGAGAGCCCCATGTGGGACTCAATCCTGGAACCCCAGGATCATGACCTGAGCTGAAGACAGGCACTTAACCAACTGAACCACCCAGTTACTCCTTATTTTTTCATCTTAACTTAGCACCGAATCTGGACCAGGCACAGGAATAGCGGGGAGGTGTTGCAGAGAACAAGGGAGATGGTCTCTGTCCTCAGGGAGTGTATGAGCTGGCCGGGTGCAGACAATTATGGCGAGAGTGATGTGCCCTGTAACACATAACACCAGGAAGAAATGGCTGAGTAGGTACTGGGCTTGGTATGGTTTATGGAGGTGGGGGTACAGGGGAGTGTCCTTAACCCATAGAGGTCACATATGTAACCTGGTGAAGTTCCCTGCTCTGTCCCTCAGAGATCTGGGTGTAGCTTAAACCTGAGGTCAAGGGCCTGACAGCTCAAATCCCATCACACAGTTTCCACACTCAACTTCCTCATACTCTTCTAGGTTCCTCTGTGTCATATCTGGAGGAAGCATTCAGCCTTTCCTTTTTTCCCTAAGAAACTCAGTTAGACATCATTCTGTATTTCCTTGTCCCTCTCTCTCTTCTTCCATGCGGGGCAGTGTTCTTGGCACTGAGACTCAATCAGTAAGCCAGGCAAGATCCCTCTCCCACAAAACCTATATTTTAGTAGTGGAAACAGATCATCAACACTTTTTAAAATAGCTCATAAATAAGTCTGGTGATGCAAATAGTATTAAGTACTATGATTAGTCACTTTTCTGAGGATTTGGTGTACTCTGGTGTGTTTTGTAATACCACCCAAGCATGTCCCCAATTTCCAGTGGACACTGAGTACAAGTGGGTTTCTTACACAGTTAACTCAATTCTGACACCAGCTACCCAAAGATACATCAGATCCCACAAGGAAAGAGCTCCCCCCCACAAGACTGCCCCCAGTTCAAACAACCATCTCAAGACCAGTTTGCCATATGTACTTCTAAACAACTGGTTGAAATCAGGGTTTTTGCAACCCCCATCTTGGGTCTGAGAATTTTTTAGAATGGCTCATAGAGTTCAGAATACTACTTATATTTCTCAGGGCTTTTCTGTCACCTCATTAGCACAAACTCAGGTATGCTTAAAAGGGGGCTCCTTATGGATATCAAAAGAGACCCCTTTATCACTCTGATAACTTGGGAAATCCCGTGGGTTTTGGGAGCTCTGTGCCAGATGCAGGGAGAAGAACAAATATATATTTATTATAAATCCCAGTATCAACATGTGTCCTAGAGGAAGGAGCACAGACTGGAGTAGTTGTCATAGAACAAAGTGGACAGACTAGAGAGATGATTTCGAAGGTCAAATCTGCCAATCCTGGCAATCTGATTAGAGGTTAGAGTGCGAGAAAGAGAAGAATCAGGGATGGAGGCCACTTGCTGAACCATCCATATCTAAGTGTCTGATGGGCAAAGAGGAAAGGGTCTGGAGCCCAGGAGAAGGGATAGAGCTGGACACCTGGATTAGGCAGGGGGATATGGGCAGTGTCTGAAGCCGGGAGAGTGAATGATAGCTTCCAGAAGGGTGGGTTATGTTGAATGAGAAAGGAAAGACATAAGAGGTCCAGTGACATTTAAGTGACAAGGAAAGAGAGAAAAGAAGACAAAGGTTTCCAAGGACCAGCCAGAGAGACAGAAAGAATGAAGTGGGAGCCTCAGAGATCAAGGAAATGCAGTCCTTCATGGAAGGGACGAGGGGCTCAGAAGGGTCCACTCAGTGCCGACAGATGTCATGTGAAGACTGAAGAGTGTCCACTGGATTTGGCACAAGTGAGGTCATCGGTGACCTTGGCAAGAACAGGTGCAATGGGTGTTGGGCAGAAGCCACCCTGCAGGGCAGGGAGGACATGAGCCGGGGGCTACAGGGTGAGCAGCAAGAGGGAAGGGTGTGGCCAAAGAGAACATGGAACCTCTGGAAGGTTCAGTTTTGTGTTGAGAGGGGGAGGTTTGGGCGTGTTTAAATTCTGATGGAATGGGCGAGTAGTTGAATATTGGGGAGAAAGTATAGACGTTGGGGAAGGATGTGAAGATGCTGGAAAGAAGCCCTGGGAATGCAAGAGACGAGAGGACAGGGAGTGGAAGCTACTCCGTTCTTCTATTGTAATACAAGGGACCAACGAGCACACCGGTGTCCACGCAGATCGATACCTCCATTTGATGGTAGAAAGCTGTGCAGAATGGGGGCTCTGAACAGTAATGGTAGCATCTCAACAGTACATTCTTGTGGAAATCACGCAGGGGCTTTCTCGATGTGTGTGTGTTTGTGTGTGTGTATGTGTGTGTGCGTGTGTGTGTTCTCAGTGCATGAGGGGTGATACTGGCATTTACTTCATGGAACCTGGGGCTGCAGGGTGAACCGCCATGGTTGAGACAAAGTCAATCAGTATTTCAGGGAACTACCCCACCAGAGGAGGCGCACTGCTGGGAGCAGTCAGCATGCCCAGCTCCCGATCCTGATTTCCAAATACCGCTCTTTACGGAAAAGAAATCAGGGCTCGTTGGAGAAACAGCTGCTTTGTCTGGAGCAGGGAATGGGCAAGGTGAACCTGGGTCATCTCGTGCCAGTGTCTTATTAACCAAATTCACAAACCAGCAATCCCATGCCTGGATTCTGACCCAAGATAAATGAAAATTATGCCCAAAGAAAGACTTGTTTGTATGCAAATTTCACAGAGCTGTATTCTCATGAACCCCAAATTGGAAACGACCCGAATGTCCAGCCACAGCTGAAGAGATAAATAGAGTGTGTGTCCTATAGGGAAGAGCTACTCAGAAATAATAAGGGGTCCACCACGGCTGTGCTCAGCAGCAGAATTAAATTCCCAAAACACTATGCTAAGGGAAAAAAGTAACCAGACGCCAAAGAACTCCTACTGTATTCTTCCACTTAACGTGAAATTCGAGAAAGACAAATACTGGCCAATGGCGATGAAAGCAGATAATGTTGAGTGAATGTGGGCACAAGAGAAGTATGTGGTGCTGGAAAATCTATGTGTGATGGTGGCAGGGGGGACACGGGTGTCCATCTTAGTCAAAGCCACTGGCCTCCATGGTGACAATGCGGGCAGTCCATTTTCCATAAATAATATTACAGAGAGGCTGATTTTTTTTTAAAGATGTTATTTATTCACTTGACAGACAGAGATCACAAGTGAGGCAGGCAGAGAGGTGGGGGGGGGGAAGCAGACTCCCTGCTGAGCAGAGAGCCCAATGTGGGGCTCGATCCCAGGACCCTGGGATCATGACCTGAGCTGAAGGCAGAGGCTTTAACCCACTGAGCCACCCAGGTGCCCTGAGAGGCTGATTTTTTTTTTAATCTTTTATTTATTTATTTATTTGACAGAAATCACAAGTAGGCGGAGAGGCAGGCAGAGAGAGAGAGAGGAGGAAGCTGACTCCCTGCTGAGCAAAGAGCCTGATGCGGGGCTCGATCCCAGGACCCTGGGATCATGACCTGAGCCGAAGACAGAGGCTTTAACCCACTGAGCCACCCAGGCGCCCCGAGAGGCTGATTTTTTAAAGACCAAACAGTGAAGTCAAAAGGACAGAGAAGCCACCTTGCTGGGCTTTCTCTGGTCAAATGGAGGACAATGTGAACATCAAAAGGAACAGTTATTGCCAAAAAAAAAAAAAAAGGAATAAATAAAAATCTAGATGGTCATAGTGTGTGTGTGTGTGTGTGTGTGTGTGTGTGCGCGCGCGCGCGCGCGCACGCGCGCATGCGTGTGTATGCACATGTTAGAGAGACAGAGAGAAGCTTGTCTTTACCTGGGGATCCCTTTGGAGAGATAAACTTACAAAGTCAAGTCAGGAAGTGCCTGTCGATAAAGTCAGTGGTTGTGGGTGAAGGATCCCAGGGTGGGCTTTTGGGGTGCAGATAATCTCCTTTCTTTCTTTTTTTTTTTTTTTATAATCTCCATTTCTTGACGCAAGTAGTGATTATGTCTGGTGTTCACTTTAGAACTATAGTAAAATGGCACACGTCTGTATGGAAGTTCTATTTTACAACAGGAAGTGCGTCATCTGTGTTCGAAGAAGCAGTGAAAACCCAAGCCACCTTCTAAAAATACCGCTTCAACCCATGGATTCCGTTTCTGTCATCAAAGTACCTGTTAAATTTCACTACAGGGAGACCTGTGCATGATTAAAAATAGAACCGACTCTTATGTAAACGTTCTCAAGAAAGCCATTTTTAAAAACCAAGATGGAGCTTCTTGGAGACTCCAAGACAAGAAACAACAGGTTGCCAGAAGACGGATCGCTCGATCATAAATGATCTCTCCTCCTTCGAGAAGGTTCCAAAATGCCTCCAGCTGTAACGTGCCTACTCTTTTCTAAGAACAGAAAGAAGAAACAGCGCGGAATGAACATCCCCCTAATTGAGGGGCTTCTCTGGGTTGCTTTCCCAAACTCCCTCAGAACATACTAATTAAGTTACCAAAAGAAAGTTGATTTTCATAAAAACTGGATTTGATTAGGATCTCAGGGAGAACTGATTAGAGCCAAATGCTTCCAGAGGTGGGTGTCAGGGGCTGCAGCCGCCTGTGCTTGGGGCTAAGTGATGAAGGCCAAGGTCCCTCACTGTGGCTCTCTATCTTCCCCCTCGCCCCCCTCGGTGAAGTGCTTGTGCTCCCCTATCATTACCTTGAAAATAAAAGCCTGGGTGATCAAAATGGAAAATAACAGGCAGATTCTATCTCTCCTAGTTCAATCTTGGGTGAAAACCTTTTCATCTTCAGGGTGCTTTCCCACCCCACCCCCCTTCATTTTAATACATTTATTCCGCTTTGCCCAGAAAATGATTGTGGTCTCAGACAACTCTTATGTATTCATTCTCGTGGACGAAAGCAGAAGTCTGGGTAATGTGAAATGATACAAATCCAGAAACCTTTTATATCTGACTTTCAAATGTGGGCTTGTACTTACATTTGATTAGGCGCATGTTTAATATTCTGGGGATCCAATTCAGACAAAATAAATGAGTCGCAGGATAAGCATCTAACTGGAAAAAGTGAGAACTGTTCCTCTGGGTTCCGAGCCCCATTCCTTAGCCAAAATCTAGCTCCAGGGGACAGGTAGTGCGACCCCTCAACAGATGACAGATGGAGACCCAATGAAAGCTACAGACCTTCTAGCCTGAAGTCGGATTCAGGAAGCGCTGGCTTCCCAGGACATGGGGGGTGCACCCCATGCTGCCCATTGTCTCAGACCACATATAATATGTGCTGCTAATATCTAGAAAGGAGGCTTCGCCATCAAAAAATTGTTTTCCACTGGTGCAAAGAATTGCTTTGCTAATCTTGCCTTCCCAGCCAACCTTGACTTTCAGTTCTTGGCACAGGTCCCTCCCCCAACTCAAGGAGGGCAAATTATATACCATGAGGCAAGAATCATGTGGGGGGCCACCCTAGAGTCTGACCACCACAATGTTTATGTTTATAACCGATCTGTCCACCGTGATGGGCAAATTACTACCAAATGGGGAAAACACTCAGGGGGGCAAACACACTGTTGGAAGCATGCTGAGTGGCATCTCTGGGTCTTGGAGACTAACCCCCTGTGCGCCCTCATCCTGGCCTTTGATCTGACTGGGAAATTAGGGTCTCTGTGAAGACACTCACCATGGTGCCTCCCAGCTTCCTTCCCCTCTACGCACCTCCCCTTACAGGAGCGCCAGAGCCTATTGTCACTTTCTTTGTGTCCAAGGTTTGTGTTGGGATTTTCCCACTGGGGAAAAACGGGACACTGGCAGGAAAGTGACATGATCAGAAGGGCTTCAGAGAGAGAGACAGGAAGAGAGAGAGATGGGAAGAGAGAGAGAGAAAGAGGAAAGGGGGAGAGGGAGGGAGGGGAAGAGAGGAAGAATGGAAGAGGGAGGAAGGACGTTGTCTGTAACTGACCTCGTGGTCTCCTCTCTTCCGACTGGCAGAGAGCACGGGGAGGCAAGGAGGCAGATTAGGCCTCTCCAAGTCGACAGTGCCCTTTAGCAGTTTCTCTCCTTTCAGTGCATCTCCCTCATCTCCCTTCAGGAGAAGGAGGGAGCAGTTGGGCTGAGAGGAGAAGCGTGGGGTCCACGCACTTCCCTGTAAAGCCTGGCCAATGGCTCCACCTCGGTGTGGCCCAGGCTGCTGGCCACTGAGGCAGGCCTCCGGGGTCTCTACGCTGGGTGTCCGGCCAGCTGCCGCTGCCCAAAACCACAGCCTGGTTCAGCTTCCTCTCTGAATCCCTGGCATGGGGAGGCTTTCTCCCCTCAGCCCAGGTCCTCACTTCCCTCAGGCCTCTCCTCCCTGCCTCCTCCCCAAAACTATAAGTGGGAGCCAAGGGCCCGCCCTTGCCAAGACTGCTGCCTTCTGTCCTGTGCTTTCCTCCAGAGCTGTCTAGAAATCTCAGGTGTGGGTGAATTAACTCCAGTCTTAACCAGAATCCCTACCTCTGAACCCATGGCCTGCCACGTCTCCTACAGCTCCTCTCCCAGTTCCCAAAGGGCTCCCCTAGACCCCCGCCCCCAGTGGGAAATGTCCATGTGTCCCAGACTGGCCCTCCTCTGGGTTCCCAGCAAACTCCACTCACAACTCTCAATTGGCCCTTGATTTGCAAGGGAATATAATTTTGAAACCTACAAGGAAATAAAAAACAAGCAACATTTTCTCTCTCACTTCAACACCTTCTTGCCACAGAGTTAAAATACCTCATTTTTCAAGCGAACCTGAGCACTGACCCCCTTTTTAGGGACTTTGCAGCCTCCCTCTCAAGCTCTGAATGCCACCGAGTCAATGGAAGGGAAGCTTACGTCACCTACGAGAAAGGAGAAAAAGTATCTGTTTAATATCACGCAGACATTATGCCTGCAGAATTCTTCGGGAAGATCTCTGCAGTGCAAGAAATGAATTAAACATGGACAAGACAGGAGGCAGGCTGTTTAGGATGCTGTTGCAAACACCCGGGCAGGGGATGACAATGGATTTAACCAAGGTAGCGGCCATGAAATGGAAGAGACAACAATCAAGAGGCTTTAAGATATTCATATTATGATCGACATAGTAAGGCTTCATCTGCAGTTCCAAGACGAGGTGGCTTTCATGTGGAATGAGGGAAGGGGCATGAGCCTGAGCAAGGCTGGTACACCGTAAGGGTAGAAGACCAAATGGAAGGAATCTGAGATTCCATCAAGCTAAGTCTATGAACATCGGAAATTAGGACTTGATATGTCGGTTCAGTGTCCCAGGCTGAATTTTCTAGAAGCAGATGCTGAGACAGGGCTTGGGGTGCAAGACATTCAATAGAGACTTTTATTGCTGAATTGTGTCCCCACCTCCCCAATTCCTATGTTGAAGCTTTCATTCTCAGTACCACAGAATTCAAATGTATTTGGAGATAGGGTATGGAAAGAAGTGATTAGGTTAAAAAGAGGTTATTAGTGTGGGACCTAATCCCATATGACAGGTGTCCCTGTAAGACAGGAAGACTAGAACACAGACACACACAGGGGGAAGATGATAGGAAGACACAGGAAGAAGAAGAAGACCATCTCCAGCCACAGAGAGAGGCCTCCTGAGAAACCAACTCCACCAACACTTTGATCTTGGGCTTCCACCCTCAAGGATTGTGAGAAATTTCTTTCTGTTGCTTAAGCCATTCAGTCTGTGGTACTTTGTTAGGAAAACCTGAGCTGACTAAGAAGGAGGCCAAGCCCTGTGAGGGAAAAGTACCCAGTGGAGGAGAAGCTCAACTGCCATGTGAGCCCCCCACACCCCACCCAAAGCCTTAGCTATGCTGGCAGGGAGCCCTGGAGCAAGAACCATTCACTAGAATCACAGAGTAGCCATGCCTTTACTCTGCCTCACTTAGTCACCACATGAGCGCTGCCCTTGTATGGCAGTGATCTCAGGCTGGGTGGCTCTCAGCTGAGGAGTAGAGGCTGTCTGCAACCTGTGCCACTCACACTGGGCACAGACAACACCATGAAGGAAGTGGCATTCTCCATGTCTATCACCACCCATGCCTTGCCCCACTCAGGTACACGCTATGCTCTCCACATATAGTCAAGGTTCTACTGGGCCTCTGTCTCCAAGAAGCAGTGTGGAAGAGGGGAGCAGGAGGAAAACTACACGGGTCTGTTTGGTCTCAGAGCCACGCTGATACCTCCCACCATCCTCTCTCTCCTCCACGGACTCAGTAATGCCTGCAGTTAGTGAGGGCGACATCTCAGATTGCGCCACATAGCCCATAGAGGAAGATGTTCATAGATTCAGAGAAGTGGGTAAGTTTGAATGGATGGATTATGGGCAACCTGCACACCTGTCTTTTCCGCACACTCCCTAGAAGGGTCTAAGGGACACCCTCCTCACCACAGCATGAGTAAATGGGCCGCCAGCACCAAGAAAGGACTGTGTGATTGTATCCTCTGTAGGCTAAAGGTCAGGGTGGGAGATATGGCAATGGAATGGGTTTCCTGATTTTCACGGGAATAATGGACCTGAACAGCTAGATGCAGATGACGCTAGAGTCGCACTAAGGGATGGTCCTAAAAATCACTGGTGATGGGAACCCGCCCTGCCCCCTCAATGGGCAACACTCCAGTCTGTCCATCTGTGTTGAAGAAGGGATCTGGATCTACACTGACTCGTGAGCTGTGACTCACAGGTTGTTGGTGAAGGAATTGGAAAGAGCAACATTGGAAAACTGGTAGAAGGAGCTCTTAGAAGAATGGAATGTCCGCAGAATGTGAAGCAATTTAAATTCCATGCAAATCCTCACGAAAGACATGCCCCCAGAACAAGGCTCTCCGGCATCAAGTGTAGAGGATGACGTGTTCTGTAGCAGTCAGTCAGCGCTTTTCCCACCACGCCATAAAATGACCATGTGGCTGGGGGTGGGGCAGGAATGGAGCTTATGCAGCAAGAGGGCAAGAGGGCCTTCTCCTCACCAACAAGGATCTGGCTACTTCCAACAGCAGAGGTCAACATGGAGCCCCCAATTTGGCACCATTTTCTGGGGGGTGGGGAGTTACCTTTTAAGAGATTCATGACACTGGGCTTCTGTCATGATGTAACTGGCAGCAATCCATCTTCGGAATGAGAAACTATAATCTGGGTATAGATTCACCCTTTCTGTCCTTAGGGCTCTGCCAGTTCTCCAGATGTGGGCTGGAAGAATTCCTCATTTGTAGCCAAAACATCCCTTACAACTTTCTCTCCACCCAATACACATTTTCCCATGATGGAAGGTCATGAAATAGGCTAGTCTTACCCCATGGCCCACCACTACCCAGAAGCAGCATCAATAGAAGGGTAGAATGGCCTTTTGAAGTTATGGTAGCAGAAGGGAGGAACACCCTGAGAATTGTTGGAATCTGTCCTGTAGGATATAACATGTGCTTCCAAGCAATGGAATTCTCCATTGTCCCCGTAGCCTGATCCATGGGTCTAAGAATCAAAGGATCAAGTTGGTGGTGTCTCTGAGTCTCTTATACCTAATCCCTCCCCACAAAAAAACAATTGAGAAACTTTTTCCTTCTCATCCTGTGATCTTGGAACGGGTAAATTTGGAAGTCCCAGAGCCTGACAGAGGACCATGTCACCAGGGAACCTAAACATAGCGCTGTTAAACTAGAAATTGAGACTGCTCCCTGGCCATCTGGGTCTCCTCATGCTGTTGAGGCAACAGCCAAGAAAGGGTCACTAGTCTGAGCAGGGCCACAGATCTTAATTATCAGGGAAAACTGGATCATGGCTACACAGTGGGTCAGGGAGGATTAGGGGTTGGCCCAAGGGATTCCTGGGGACATTGCCTCTTGGTACTTCTCTCCAACTGTTACCATCCATGGAAAACTGCAGTCAAATCAAGGATTCCATTCATTCAGGAATGAAGGTCTGGGTCACTATCACACATCAGAGAAGCTCATCACCCAGCTGAGATGCTGGCAGATAGGAAGAGGGACTTAGTGGGGAAGAAGGGAGAAGCCGGGTAATAATGCCAGTTAAGCCTCATCACCAGCTACAGAAGAGCACACAGCGGATCTCTTTCTGTTCATTGTTCTCCTTCTCCCTCTTCCCCATCACCTACATTTCAGTATCAGAAGAGCGCTGTTAGGGCTAAAAGGTTAGGTTTCCCATGGGCGTATGGCTGAATTGACCTCACCCATGGTGTTATCACATCTGATGAAATTTGGCATGTCCTCTCTGCAGAGGCCATGACTACTTTTACACCAACGAAAGACAAGAGGGGATAGACTGTCCAGGATATTTTCCTTTGGCCTCTAGACCCACCTTCCAAACTTGTCCACCCTGCTCCTTGGATGGGAGGCATCAACAGGCCCTTGTGCTCTGGCTTCTGGGTGGGATCAGCCAATGGACTGCAGGAGCAGGACACTAGAGGGTGGGCCGCTCATTCCCCCTCTGTCCCCCACTGGGAGGTTCCTGCCCTGACAGCTCCTGTCTGGTATTCCTCTCCACTGAGCTACCCCTCCCTGGCTGGGGAATGCCCTTCCCCTTTGCCTCTTCCAGCTTCCCTCCATTGCTGGTCTCAGGCCACTCAACTGGCCTTTGTTTCTTTCCTAACCTTGGCCACCATTTGGTAAATATCTGCTCCTTTATACTCTTTTCAATAACCCTGTGGGAGGATCTCATCTATTTCTTGCTGGATCCCAGATTTTTCCAAGTAAAAAAGCCACTGAAATGATGTTTACATTATGAACTCTAACTTCCATGAGAAAAAGTATACATAGCATTAATCTGACATTGAACATGTAGTTATAAATTGAACCCATTTGTCTGGTTTATCCCCACCTGAGTCGAGAACCAGAAGGAGGCCAGCCCTCCAGAAGCCCGCCGGATCTTGTACATTTCTTCCCCATGACAATCCCCTTCTTCCCTTTACAGATGAGTTTTTGCTGTAACAAGTTACCACCATTTCAGTGGCTTCAAACAACATAAATAAATTACCTCATAGATCTGACCCTTGAAAGTCTAAAAAGTGCTTATCATAGGTGAAAACCAAGGCATGGGCAGGGCTGCATTCCTTCTGGAGGCTCTAGGAGACCATCAGTTCCTTGCCTTCCCAGTTCCTAGAGGCTTGGAGCCTCTCCCAGAGGCAACAATTGGCCCCTGGCTCTATATCACCCCAACCCCTACATCTGTCCTCACATCCCCTTCTCTGACTCTGAGGCCCCCAATCCACTTTTATAAGGACCCTTGTGATGACACGGGGCCTACTCCAATAACCCACGGTGACCACATTATCCCAAGACCCTTAACTTAACCTTATCTGCCAAGTCCCTCTTGCTGGAACTAGAACAAATTCACAAGTCCCAGGGATTAGGGCATGGATATCTTTGGGGGCTGCTATTCTGCCCACCACACCTACTCTCTGGGCTTCTTAGGTAATCATTTCTTTGAACAAAGCTGTTTTTAAAATACATTGATTGAGGCTGTTCATTGCTTGCCACTGAGTTTTTAGTTAGGCCGTAGCAGGGCCACTGGCCAGGCTGTAGTGCATGGCCTTGGATATGACTGTCATTCCTTGGCCCTTTCAGTTTTGGTCAGGAAGGCAGAAAGCCATGGTATAAGAAAAGCATCACTCACATGAACAAGGAATGGCTTTGACCACTTGTATTGCATGGACTTTTCTCATGACCCTAAGAGATGTATTATTAGCCCCATTATTATTCCCATTGTACAGGTGAAGGAACTGAGGCTCAAAGATCTAAAGCAACCTGCTTCCAGTTGCTGAGTGAATGAGTGTCAGAGCTCGAGTCCACGAGCTCTGACACTCATCCACGCCCTAGTCTGTGTGATGCCAAGCCCCACCTTCTTTCTACTCCATCACAGGCTCTCCATGAAGAGAAGGCAATTCCTTTTATCTGCAGATAAAAGGAAACTGAGGTGGGACACCCCTGTGCAAATACGATCCCATTTTGTTGCTAGAGCAGCCCCAAGAGTGGAGAAACATGTTTTGGACTCTAAGCCAACTGTAGCTAGCCCCGTGCAGCATCTGTAGCTTGAATGTACTTTTCCGTGAAATCTCCATTTGCTCATTTTATTGTCTATCATTAGGTTCTGGAGAAGGAAAAACAAAAGAAAGATGGGTGGAAAAAAAAAAAACCATAACGATCTACCAGGGTACCTTAGCAGAAGCATGGTTTGTTTCATGTAGCAGAACGGTGTGGTGTGTTAATGACTCCAGTAACAAACCCCATGCCAGGGTCATTATTTCTAATGGCCAGTGACAAAAAGCAATAACAAAGCTGGTGTGTGGCAACAGGCAGTGTAAAATTTTAATTGCAAGGCATTTTCTGGAATCTGGCTTGAAATGTCCTGTGGTTATAAAACAAGAAGAGCTTTCAAAAAGGATAGGCGTGTGACCAGGGTGTGGTTTTAGAACTGCGTGCATGTTTCCTGGGAACATCTAAGAAAGGCATGCTGGCCCAGTCTCTTCTCCCTGACACTTACATTGCATTGTCATCAAATTAGAAATCATCTGAGAACCCACTAAGTGCTTAGCACACATAAAACCTGAGCAGAAAAAATAGCATTAGTATCCCTGTTCTAAGGTCGATTCAAAAATCCTTGTCTGAGGGGAGCCTGGAGTCTGAGGGGAGTCTCTATCAGTTGGTTTAGCATCTGCCTTTAGTTCAGGTCATGATCCCAGGGTCTTGGGATGGAGCCCTACATCGGGCTCCCTGCTCAGTGGGGAGTCTGCTTCTTCCTCTCCTCTGCCCCTCCTGCTGCTTGTGCTCTCTCTCTCTCTCCAAATAAATAAAATCTTTTTAAAAAATCATGGAGCCTATTCATCAAATCCATTACACAAATCTACTCTTTTTGAAAAAGAAACCGCTTGATCATCTGACCAGGCACAGGGACACTTTCTCTGCTTCGTGTCACAGAGTAAATATGTCCTGCTACATGATGACCTTAACAGTGGCTGGCATTTCTGGGCCATTCACCATGTTCTAAATGCTTCATGTGTGTTCACTCTTTACAAAATCCTTATTTGACAGGTGGGGAACACTGGGCACAGAGATGGTCACTTGCCCGTGTAGCTGAGAAGGGCAGAGGACAGCCTGGAATTCAGTGAGATCCCAACCTTCTTGCTCAGCTTATATCCCGCTGATCTCCGTGAAGACTGTAAGACTTTTGAAGGCAAAATCTGACCTACCACATCTGGCATATTTTTGTTTATTTAATATCACTGTTATCTATTTCTACATGACAAATACCTAAACCAAGTGGCATTAAACAACCATTTTTCTTTATGGTCACAGATTCTTTGGGCATGAACATGGATGGGGCACAGAGGGGATGACCAGTCTCTTCTCCATGATGTCTGAGGTCTCATCTAGAAAGACAAACAGCTGGAGGTGACGTGAAGGCTGGATGCTGGAATCATCTGGAAGCTCTGAGTAGGCATATCCCAAGAGGGGGCACTGGAGGGCAAACATTGCCGCCAAGCCAGATGGAAGCGGTGTGCCTTTTATGAAGTGAAATTCATAAACATGGACTCTTCCACCTTTCTCTATGGGTGGAAGACTAAGCAGAAGCAAACCCATCCAGACTCGGTGGGAGGGGACATAGCCCAGCCTGTGTGATGTTCTCAATTTTCTTAGTTTCCAGCTCGTGTGTGAAAGCTTTCTTGTTGGGACAGGTGGACTTCCTTTGATGTGGGGGAGCGAGGGGCTCAAATTTCCTTGTGAAGCACAGGGCACTTTGTAGTTACTAATCTGCTGTTCATTATAATGGTCTGTAGTCTCTATCATAACAAATGGGTTGTAACCGCAGATGCATTTACTGCCTTCATTTAGCTGCTAGCATTAGGCTTATTTTGAAGTATTTTTCTCTCCATTTTATCTGAGCTTATCTTCACTGTCAATAAGTTCAGCCTTCATCAACAGCTGGAAGCCCTGATATTAGACATCTCCCCTGCTATTAATCTTCTGTAAGTTCATCTTTATAGTCGTGAATCCATTCATCACCCCAAGCCGTCCTTCACATTTGTATGGCGTTCCATTTAGCTACACCAACTCTATTTCCTTATCAGGACTATAGTTCTTTGTCATTTTAATAGTTTAGAGAGCTTTCTCTTAGAGTTGGCAGAGAGCGTCAGATTGTCCACAGATAACAAATGGAGGCTAACAATATTCTTTGTTGGGTCTCATCTTAATCCTGAGGTTAAGGTTGAGGTCTCCTTGGTCAATTTATGCCCAAGAAGACCTATAAGGTCGGAGTATCCCTAAAATATTCTACACCCTGTAAGAGGACCTACAGTTCGGCCATTCTCCCCCAAGCACAGCTAGACACTATGTTTCTTCTGTCCTTCTCATTCTACAAAAGCTTTAGTTGATTCTACTCACCTACCTCTTCCCTGATTGATGGTGGCCAAAGATGGCTTGAAAAATCAATATGATCCATATTATGAGCTAGGAAAGGAGGAGATGCATAAGTGAGGGAAGGGAAGTGGGAGAGAGGAGAGAGGGAAAGGGGGAAGGTACAGAGAGAAGAGAAAGGCCAGTTCTCCGTCGAAATCCAGACCCGCACTAGGGGAGGTGGTCCCCTTGCCAGCTCGGGGATGAGATTACAGAGCAATTGGGAGATGAAGATTCAGAAACAGAGTGTCACAATCAGGGTGAATGGGAAGCCCCAGCCTGGGGAAGGGCAGGCAGGTAAGCAGGATCAAGTGATGTGCTAGTTTCGGGGCTCCCCACGGGACATGGAAATCCTAGCCCAGGTTGAACTCTTGGGAGAATAATAATCTAATTACATTACAAGCAGCACTCTTTGGGGACGCCTGGGTGACTAGTCAGTTAAGCCACTGCCTTGGGCTCAGGTCATGATCCCAGAGTCCTGGGATCACATCCTGTGTCTGGCTCCTTTCTCTCTCCGCCTCTGCCTGTCTCTCTGCCTATTTGTGTGTCCTTGCTCTCTCTCTCTCTGATAAATAAATAAAATCCTTTAAGAAGAAAAGAAGATGTGCTCTTTGCATGAATGTTGGGTTGGGCAATCAACAGGTTGTTACAGGCAGTGCTGAGACAGCTGTTGACAATCTCTCCTCTCAACACATTTCCACCCTAGACAGGCACATGGGACACACACAGCAACTGATGGGATAGATCACTAATGCAGGGCAGGCCCAGGAACTCCGACTGGGGAGATTTCCTTCTGCCTGAAATTATCAGGGCGAAGTCACAGGGGAGAGAGGGAAGGCTTGAGAAGGTAGGAGAGGGAATGAATGCCAAGTTCCACCGACTGAGACTGGTCTGGGTTGGGGTGGGTGGAGAGAGAATGAGCGCATCCCTGGAGCATCTCAGAGACCATTTCCTGAGCCATGTTAGTCAGGAAACCCACAGTAATTAGGAATTCCACCGAGGCCCACCAGTGGGTACCCGCACTGCCTCCCCAGGCAGGGGGCGAAGAGCCGCTTTGTCACAGGTACGCCTTGCTTCTACTGCTGCAGAAAGCAGGCACGGGCCCTTCTGTTTTCTTCCACCGATGCTGGGAATTGTTTGGAGCAGCCGAGGTCCTCCTAGGTTTCAACCACTGGTCCTCCCACTTTTCGGGCACAACCAGTGTGAATGCTCTGAGCACCTTCTCTACCTTTAGGAACCAGACACTGACTGTGCCTTAAAGGCCCCCTGGCAGCCCGGCGAGGCTGGTTTGAATGGCAACCCTATTTTGTCCCTGGTGAGAAAAGAGGCACGGAGATGTCAAGTAACTTGCCCAAGATCACAAGGCTAGCAAGAGTTACTGGATTCATACCACACTGGCATAGGACTTAACACAGAGCCTCCTCCCAGGGAAGGAAGGCCCCATACCCTAGCGTTCCCCTTCTGTCCCTGGGTCCCAGAGCTCTCAGCAAACAAGAGGCGAACCCAGCTGAAGACTCAGGATCCCATCTCGGGGTCTCCAAGGGACTGCAAAGGACTTATCAGACCACTTCTGTCGTTTGTAACCTGTAGTTAGATTCAGGCAGCCTGTGAGAAGTGAACGGAGTCCCCCGTTTTTGTTTATTTGTTTGTTTTATTTATTTATTTATTTTTTTAGAAAGGCAGACTGCCATGTGCAGCGCCTCATTTGGATGTGTCTGAAGTCTTGAAAACTTGACTACCCTCTGTTCTCCTACAAATGGACCCTGAGAGCTTGTTTGGAGGTTCCAGCAGGGGAGGGCAGCTACTCGTATACCCTGGATCAAAAAATGGTCCTCTCCTCTATTAGGGAAGGTCGTCCTCGTCGACAGAGCACGCAGTTTTGGGAGGGACGCACCTGGAGTGGTGAGAGAGGAAGGGGACACCTGCGTAGCCAGCCAGATCAGCTGAATCAATCCTGGTGCTCAGTGGGGTGACAGATGTTACAGCAAGATCGTCCTCACATCCAAGTCCCCTGACTATTTTTTTTTTTAAATATTTTATTTATTTATTTGACAGAGAGAGATCACAAGTAGGCAGAGAGGCAGACAGAGAAGGAAGCAGGTTCTCCATGGAGCAGAGAGCCCAATGCGGGGCTTGATCCCAGAACCCTGGGATCATGACCTGTGCTGAAGGCAGAGGCTTTAACCCACTGAGCCACCCAGGTGCCCCCGAGTCCCCTGACTTTAAATCAGAATTTTGTGTGTGCCTTTTTCTGGAAGGATGGCCTGCAATCAATATTTTCCAGGGCCTGGGACTCAGTAAGAAGCACCCACCCATGCTAGGTCAGAGCTATGGAACTCCTGCTCCATCAGTCACCAGAGGCCAAAAACAATGTAGACAACCCTTGTCTATCACTGGCTCTGGAGACCCTAGGGCCCACACAGAAGCTGAGCAGCATCAGTAGAGTCGCTGAACACAAGCTTGGTAATAAGTTCTCAACAAATAACCATCAGCTGTTAACAAATCACAGTCAGCTGGTGTCAAGAAATTATTCTTAATTTGGTAAGTTGGGGTAAGGGAAATTGTGACTGTGTTCTTTTAAAGTCCTTAGCCCCGAGGATGGAGAAGAGTGGGGAATAAATGGAAGAATAGCAAGGATTACAACCTTTGAAGCTGGAGCTAAGCACTCAGGGCTTCCTTATACTAGTCTACTTTTGATTTTTTTTTTTTTCTTAATTCCATAGTGAAAAGTTTTAAAAATAAAAACAAATCAAAGCCACTATTCTTAACAAGATGCAAATGACTGAGCCAAGGGAAAGTGGTACTTCTCAGAAAAGGGAAGCCGCCCCATTCCCCGAAGGTGCATGAGGGGGTCGCCTTCCCCGGTGCCCACCTTCCAACCTGCCGGGTCCTGCTGGGGGCCAGCGACTGGAGCTAAACAAGCTGCGGAGGCGGGGCAGGGGGGGCGGGGAGGTGGAAAACTGGGGAGATGTGGGTCCCACCCGGAAAGAGTTCACGGTCCTGGCATTCTCCTCCCACCTTGCGTCCTTGGGCACTTCACCTTCCAGGTCTCAGTTTTGCTCTTCATAAAATGGTTGGACATCAGGAGGAGAGGTGAGTGGACGGCAAGGAGGTCGGTGGGAGCATCTCCAGGGTTGTAAGGTGCGGCAGAGGCTGGCATTTTCCTGAGATGGCTCGGGGCTGCGGGGGTGGATGGAGAGGATCCTGATTGGGAGGAGGGAACACACACACACACACACACACACACACACACACACACACAGGCGCGCGCGCGCGTCTCCCTTCCTCTTCCTCCCACCCCGCCCCCTCGAGGGGCGGTACCCCGGTCCCTTGGGGGAGGTTTTCGGGACCGAGGACTGGGGGAGGACGGCGCCCCGGAGGGCGGCGGGCCGGGGGGAGCAGGAGCGGGGTCTGGGCCGCTGCAGCCGGGTAGCCCCTCCCCGCCGTCCCCTCCCTTCTGTCCCCTCCCCCTCGCCTCCTCCGGGTCCCCGGCGGCGGCGGCCGGAGGAGCAGCCGGCGGCGCAGCGGCCGCGCAGCCTTTGTCTCGGCGGGGCCCAGCGCTGGCGTAAGTGACCGCGGCCGGGGCCGCGGGGTCTCGGCGGGGAGCTGGCCGGGGGCCGCGGGGCCAGCCGGGCGGGCCGGGCGCGCGGGCGGGGAGCCGGGCCGGTGCGCGCCCTGCGAGGAGCTGCGGCCGCGGGGGGCGCGGCGGGGTGCCGGGGTGGCGGGCGCCGCAGCCTTGCGCCCGAGGACGTGCGGCTTGGGTGCAAATCCTGGCGGCTGTGTTTCTCCGGGCAGAGGCCACGCGGGGACGGAGGAGGCAGAGAGGACAGGCAGTGATGGAGAAACTGGAGAGGAGCCGGCGAGCGTCACCATCATTACCATCATCATCACCGCCACCATCGCCTCCACCGTCACCATCACCATCATCACCATCACCATCTCTGCCCGTCGCCCATCCCAGCGGCCCCCGACCTCCCCTCCCCTCTCATTTCCCCGGGTAACGTCAACTTTATCGGATTATTTCCTTTTCCTGGGTGATACTTTGAAACCGCGACAGACTGCCCCAAATTAGGAATAAGTACCCCTGCCTGCCCCCGGGACATTGGGTCCCCTTTCCTTTGCCAGTTAGCTACCTCGGCTTTCCCACGAGGAAAGGGGCCAAGGTGGTGCCCCCTTCCTCACAGTCAGACTGGGATGACTGGCAAGCTTTCAGTTTTTCAACTCTGGTGTTGGAAAGGGTTTTGTATATTAAAATTGTTTTCCCTCTCACTTGGGAATAATGAGGATTGTGATGCTAAAGTCATATCTCCACTAAATTAAATAATCAGGAGTTTTAAATCCTTCTCTCCTTTAAATTTTGAATGTAAGCATACCATTAGCAAAGAGAGGCATAAGGAAAATGAAACTTTGACTAAAATAATACCAAGAACAGAAGCAAACATGTATGTTTGTAGAAAAATCACCCGAAAGGGCTGAAGGCAATGACTTTTGCCTAAAGTGTAGAAAGCGCCCTTTTAGTGGTTAGTGGCTGTAGATGTCATTATTTTTGGATGCATCGTGCTTCCCCTGGGTGCTTTTCACCCTACCTGAAGAATGCTTTAATTGCTGTGTTTCAAAACTGGCATTTACCTGGTCCAAAAGACTGCTGAGCAGTCAGGACAAACAACAGAGTCAGGGGGGCTGTTAGGAAGCCCGGCATGACAAAGCACAGAGATCTTATGAAAAGTAAATTGCAGAACACAAGGTCCTAAACGCTCTGCATTTTGCCTATTAGCTAGAAAATGAATCTCGAACTTTTCCGTGTTTCCTGTTAGACTATGGTCTCTCTAATTTGTGAAATGGGCTTAAAAAAATTTTTTTTTAAATTTATTTGAGAGAGAGAGTGAGCGAGGTGGGAAGGGCAGAGGGAGAGAGAGTCCTAAGCAGACTCTGTGCTGAGCACAGAGCCCAATCCAGGGCTTGATGTGGGGCTTGATATGGGGCTCAATCTCATGGCCCTTAGATCATGACGCTGAGCACGACCTGAGCGGAAACCAAGATCTGCGTGCTCAACTGACTATACCACCCAGGTGCACCTGTGAATTGGTATTTTTTTTAAAGGGTATCTATGATTCTGGGGAGAATGACTTTGAAATCATCTCTTTCCCTAAAAAAATTTCAGGCCTCCAAATTTAAGTAAGGTGTAGTTAATCTAAAGCAATTACATTTTTTGAACTGACTTAAGGAAGGGGTGCCTCGGTGGCTCAGTGGGTTAAGCGACCAGGTCTTGATTTCAGCCCAGGTCATGATATGGGGCTTATAGGACAAAGCCCCCTTAGGGCTCTGCACTGGGCTTGGAACCTGCTTGGGATTCTCTTTCTCCCTTTCCCCCTCCATTCTCTCCTCTTCTTGAAAAAACCCCCCAAACAAACAAAAAACCCCTCACCATGTTTTTGTTCTGGATCTTTGGGAAATAATTAGCATCTTTCAGTACTTCTGTGCCTTGGGTTGTAACTGAATTCCAGGGTCACATCCCACATGAATTGTTTTAACCTAATGAATTTTTATATCTCCATATGAGTTATACCACAATTTAAAAATAATTCACTTCTTTTATTGAAGTACACTTTATATATGTAAAATGCATCACTCTTCAGTGTATAGCTTGCATTTTTATGTATGTGTACCTTCATATTACCTCCACCCAGAACAAAGGACAAAATATTCCCGTCATCCTCGAGTGTTCCCCGTGCCCGTTCCAGACATGCTGCTTCTCTGATGGCTCTCAGCATAGAAAAATAATTTCTTTTATGTCTCCCCCTGTTAAATCTGGTTGGCCTATTTCTTCAGCAAATACGATCAGGTCCAGGCCCTGGACCCAGCACGACACAGACATGAGCCTCCCCCCACCCCCCCCAACCCCCCCGCCCCGGAGAGCAAACAAGGCTAGTAGCTAAACAAGCAGGGGTAGTGCAGTCTCTGTAGGTAGAGAGGTCATAGGAACTCAAGGCAAGCCATATTCCAATTTGGGGATTTTGTTCTGTTTTTATGAGAGAGGAAGGGAAGGCTTTTTGGAGGATCCGAATGTTTGCAGTGGGAACTAAAAATGAGTAGAAGGACATGTGGGGGAAGAAAAGGAAAGAGTATTCTAGGTGGAAGGAAGCTCACGAGCCACGGCTCAGAAATGAGAGCACATGGAGTGTTTGAGGAACAAAAACACATCCGGGAGGACAGGGCTGGCTTTCGTCACGGAGCACGGAATGAGATCCCATCTCTCCGCCGACTGCTTGGTGCAGAGATCAGAGAAGGGACTGGGTGCGAGGCTGGGTGGCTTTGATGAGGCAGCGGCAATGGGAATGGGGTGGAGGGAATGGAACAACCCGAAAGAGATTTAGAAGTGAAGTCAGCACAACTTGGCGTTTGACGGGCAAGACTTCGAGGATGACCCATCGATTTCTTAGATCGTACGGAATGGGTAGATGGTGGTACGACTGGAAATACGGGGAAGGAATCTAGTATATCTTCTCTGATGTATTTCTTTCAGAGTATATTTAATGTCAGTTGCAGGCTAGCCGGTGGGACATTCAGGTGGAAATATCTACGAGGAAGTTGTAATAGCTGTTTATGGGGCACAGTCTATATTCCAGGCATGTTCTAGACACTGAACAAGACAATATGCTGTGCCCGAGGGGAGCTCGCATGGTGTCAGGATGGAGCAGCAGCCTGGGGGCTGCCAGATGCCCGTGGTTAACGAAAGAGTTCAGAGTGAACAAGGTTGCTCAGGCAGATTTCAGTGAAAGGACAGAGAAGCCTAGCATAGCATCCTGAGGAACTCTAGGTTTCTAACATGAAGAAGAGGCAAGATGGCTGGGAAAGCAACAGAAATGTGGCGTTTACTGGGGAGTGGTCCCCAGGGTCACAACCTGCTGAAAAGATGAGGACTAGAGATGGTCTATTTCGCTTCTCAAAGTGGGGTCCCCAGACCAACCATAGCAGCAGCATAACCCAGGAATTTAGAAAGGCACATTCTTGAGTTCTGCCCCAGACCTACTGAATCTGAAACTCAGAGTGGGTCCCAGCCAGCTGTGTTCTAACCAGCCTTGCAGGTGATTCTGATGTACACTGAGGTTTGAGAACCATTGCCCTACTTCATTCATTGATAAGGAAGTCATCAGTGATGGGAAAGTGTGATGAAAACAAGTGGGTTGAAGTTACAGCTATTTGGGATAAATTCAAAAAATTCTTACAGGAGTGTTCAAGTTTTGTTTTATTTTTTCTTTGGAAATCTCCCATGTTTTCTTTCTTTCTTTTGCATGTTTGAATTTTTTCTTTCTTTTATATACTGGTTGATAATAGATTCCTGTTTTGTCTCACTCTGTTCTACATCATTTTTGGAGTTCTATTTTTATCTGCTTTAAAACACATCCCTTTACGGACTCTCAATATGTTAGGCCACTGCATCATTGATCATTGGTTTGCTGTCCTCAGCTCTGAAATGAAGGAATTAAAATTCCAAAACAAAGGGCAGCCATGAAGATAAGTGAGTCTTGACTCTGAATGGCTGAGGAGAAAACACCTAGCTGCTTCAGTTTGTTCTTCTAGAAAGTTCCAAGACACTATCAGGGATATATTCTAATTATTTGGACTTCATACTCGTGTGAAGTAATTAGAAGTGTGCCCTTTTCATCTAAAGTGATCCAACGATGTAACCATAAGTATTGTATTTCCAATGTACTTATGGAAGAGAGGACTCTTACTAACCAGATCTTTTCCTGCTTCTTTTGTTGTCCCACTCTCAAGTATTTTCTTTCATTTGAGGGGAAGAAGTAGAGCGTATTACTATGTTTTGTATGAGCAGGGAAAATCTGCAGTAGAATTTTAAATCACAAGAAATTGAGGTGGATATTACCCTTATTGCCATCCCAGTTCACCGTGAACGTTCTTCATTTTATAAGAATAAAAACTGGCAGGTAGTTCCAGTGCTCTGTATAGTGAGTGACAAGCTCAAAGAAGGTCCCCCAAAACTGGATGGATGGGTGAGTGGATGGATGGATGGGGAAGTGGGTAGGTTGGTAGCTGGCTGGCTGGATAAATGGGAAGAATGATAGACAGATGGATAGACAGATAAATGTGCAGGTAGAAGAGCAGATGGACTAAAAAAAAACAAAAACAAAAAAAAACAAACTGGCAGGGAGAGTTGTCCTGCCTTAAGAGGACAAAGCAGTCCTAGCGAAAATACTGTTCCCCCTGAGGAGGGTGCAGTGAAATGTGCTGAAGACAGAGCATTACTGGTGCTGTTCCTTATTTCTAACATGATCTCATACAAACCCTCCAACACCCCTGAGTCCCTTGTGTGAACGGATGGTATCAGCCACCCCACCTGCTGCCATATTTGGGGTCAGGACCCCATGTAAAATGATCATGAATGTGTTCTTAAAACTGTAAAGTGTGATAGGAACATAAATCATCCTTATTGTATATGGACAGATAATGAATTAGAGTTCAAAGTTGCTTTTCAGTGTGTTAGGACTGCTTTTTTGCTCAGCTTAGGGAACATCCAAGTCATTCCTTGTGCCAACTTATATGAGGTTTCGGCCGGCTCCCTTTCCTCCCATCTTGGGTTGAGCAGTGGAGTGATCTTTTCTAACTACAGTGTCTCCCCATATATGGAATGCAGCACAGAAGTACGTGTTACCAGCATGTCAAACCTGTGGTTTATTGATGAAAATGTACAGCAAGAAAGTTAACTTCAATTTGATATGAAAAGAAATAGTAGGTAAATTATAACAGGCAAGATTCGGCTGTCTATGGCAACACAGGTGTGAAGGTGACAGGCACAAAAATGAGGAACTTTGGGGCAACTCCAGCTTAATATATATATCCGAGAGTGGGGTGCATAAGAGCATCTGAAGTTACTAGCTGCTGAGGACAGAGCATATATTTTTTCTTTCCAAGCCATAGGCCATCCGGTTGCACCCAATGACCTTTCTTCTGCCCCTGTGTTGGTGGTAATGGTCTTTGGAGATGGGCCAGCTGAACTCTTCATTGTTTACAAAGTGCTCTCACAAACTTCTGTGCACCTGGGTTCTGTTTAGTGGGATCCCCACTGCCACATTTACAGTTAAGGAGGGAGGAGAAATATTCCCTGTTGAGACCACAGAGCCAAGACTCTGATTCAGATGTTCCACCGAGAGCAGTTCTTTCCACTTGAGAACTTCTCGGTAATGGAGCTCCTGGCAAAGCATGTGCCATGTCGCAGAGGGGCCAGCCTGTTGATCTTGTTAGTATGTTGATTCTTTTGAAGAATCCTTGGTGGGTGGAAATGGGATCAGAGCTGGCCAGTCCCCAGCCAATGGCACCGAGTGGCTGTAACACCAAAGGAAGGTGTGTTCCCTGCCCAAGCTGTGGGTCCTGGAGGGAGCATGGGTGCCTTCTACTCAAGCTCAGGTTTGATGCTTACAAAGCAAGTGAGAGCACCTGACTGCTTTAACACACACCTGAGTCTCTGGACACATTCGTGGGGGGACATCCTTGCATCAGAGGCATCTAAAATATAGACTGTGAGCTTTTTGGCAAAGCATTACTGGACACTTGTGACTTCTCAGGGAGGTAGTTTTTAGCTAACCTTTGTAAAACTGGCTTTTTGAGCCAATTCACAAGAACAAAATAGATTCATTCTTTCATCATCAATTTATTCATACTTTGTACATTTGTGAAATACCTACAGCATGAGAGAAGCTGTAGCTAGAAGAAAAGATTTTACCCCAATTTTTGCTAAATTTACTTGACATTTTATAAAAAAAAAAAAAAAAGAAAGAAAGAAACTGAGTTAGGAATTATGTAATAGTGACAGAGAATTTCTGAGATCATAGAAATGCTGTTGAGAACAGTCTTTGGACACTCATGTGAATTATTGGCCTCAGACACCCTACTTTACTTCAGAAGGGCTTAGCCTCCCTGGGGACTCTGGGGAGGGCCTCTTTGTTGATGTCATCAAAGTCTTCATGGAACATGATGCTTGGATGTCTGTGTACACAATGACAAATCATTATGTATTTTCTGAGGTAGAAGGCTTTGTGTTTGCTTGTCAAACCAAGTCTCAACACTTTCTGTGTTGGTCTCAAATCGGGACGAACAGGTCTGTGAAAGGGCACAGAACTTGCCAACAGGCAACACGAGCTCCGGAAGTCATTGTGTTCTTGACTGGAAAGCTTTTGGTGTCACACAGATCTGCCTCTGAGGCCTCACTAGGCCACTTACCATGCTGGTTAATTGAGTGAGTCATTTTCCTGACCGTGCCTCAGTCTCCTGATTTGTAAGGTGGAGGTTATAACAGATACTAGTAAGGATGTTACAGGGACCCCTAACCCTTAACTCGAAGACTTCCTATGTGTCAGGCACCATGCTAAACATTTCTGCAAAGTCATTTCATTTAGTCCTTATGACACCATATGAGGGAGGTGCCATTCTTCAACCCATTTTGCAGACAAGAATACCAATTAGGTAAGGTACCATCAAGTGTCTGGAAGAGAGCAGACTTCAGAAATTTAGCACACAATCTAGAATTTTCTATGAACTGACTCACTGTGTGCTAGCCTCCCTGGGCTTCAGTTTCCTCACAAGTGAGTGAAGACAATCGCAGCTGCCTACCACTGGGCAGTTGACAGAACTTTGACTGACAAAACACTTTGTGTGGGGAAGGGACTGTGGAAATGCATATGGCCATAGTATGTCATCTGGGTGAACCTGCCTCCCATACTGGGCCATGTGCTGGTGGCACCATCCGAAGGCCCTAAAGAGAAGGCAGAACTGCCCACAAAGAGGGAGTCTTCCTATGTTTACATCCTTGATCTCAACAGCCATCTTGACATCTTCCTAATCTCACCTTGACATCTGAATGACTCTATTCATCATGACCTATGAGCCCCAGCTCCATTTCAGGGTTCAGAGAGAGTTGGAGTTGGAGCAAGAAAGAGCATAGAGAACATTATCTTGGATGAGAAATTTGCTTCTTAGTGGCTTCGGTATCTGTGGATGCAGCAGCATGAATCTTACTTCTGTAAGGGCATGAGCTTCTACTTCTGTAGAGAAGGTCTCCCAACTGCATTGCTGCTTCCTGCTCAGCAACCACCAGTGGCTGGCTCTGCTCTTTTGGGGTGGCACATATTCTCTTCATAGGCAGAGTAGAAGTTCCCATGTCCACCTCGTTCAGGTTGGGCTTAGCCATGGCAGGGCCCATGTGTTGCTGGGTGGTGCCTGGACAGGGTAGGAAGGAGGAAGTCCCTTCTGCCAGACCCTAGGTGCTGCTTTTCAGGGGCTGAGTAGCAAATGACAGAGTCAGTGATGATTTGAAGCAGGGATGAGCTCATGCCCTTCCCTCTGGCTACATCCATCTCTCCATTTCTACAGCAAGGAGGCGAAGAGGAGAGAGAGGGGCATGTGGGGGATTTGGCTATGATTATGTTTCTGTTCAACACATCAGGGGGGAAAATGGCACATGTTTGTGTCATTCTGGACCCCTTACACATCTGCAGGCTGGAGTCGATTTCCTTTTTGTTCCAAGAGGACCCTTAGCTATTTTTTGGGGAAATCCCCCCCAAAAAATGCAAAAAGCATTGACATTTTCTGAATTTCTTACATGTGGCGCAGGACTGAGAAATGTAAGCATTTTTATAAGAAATTCGACAATTTATCTGATGTTCCCAATGTAATAACAGAAATAAAATCTAACTGAAAATAAACAATTAGCCTCATCAAGAGCAAGTTAAACAAAATCTTAATTTGTGCACTTGCTAATTTTTCCTCTCTGCTACATTAAAGGAACAAAATGGAGAAAACAAACAAACAAAAAAAAGTTTTCAAACGTTCAGGGCTAGTTGCTGTTGACATTCGGTGGCCGCGACTTTTCAGAGTCCGCAGACAATGAAAGGACAGACAACCGCTTAAGTCACAGAAGTGTTGTCCTCTACCTCAGCAGGTGTTGGGGGCAAAGTCTACTTGCCCCGTGGCAAGCTTTCTAGAATATTCTGCCTTGTGTGCTTTCCCAGAGACAACATGTGGTTTGAAACGAATATTGAACAAGAGAGAGGAACCTGGGTTTTCGTTCTAACTCCACCTCTGCCTAAATGCCTCACATTTGCATTCTCTGAGTCTCTTGTTTCTTCTTTTGCCAGCGGGGGTATAAGGTACACAATTGCCAGGATGCCTCCTAGCTCCACAGTGCTACGGTTCTCTGGTTCTCTCCCGTGTGTGTGTGTGTTTTTCCCCAAATCTTTTTTCTTACATTCTGAACTCAACATCCACTAACTGTGTGCTGTTACCATAATTACCCAATCACTGAACACCACATGATGGAGAATAAAGTCACTACTATTTATTTTAAACTGTTTCATTATTTTGGAGGGAGGGCGGGAGAGAGCTCTATGCATGAAGCTCTAATTACAGTAATACAGTGCATTAGATTATAGCTCTCTTCTGCCCTATTTTATTGATGATCATAGCTCAGGAAATAGAAGCCAAGATTTTTATCTCCATACCACATTGCTTACATTCCACACATCCAACAAGGGGCTAGCTCTCCCAGATGAGGAAAGGGGGATTGAGGTTGTGAATCTCAGTTTAGGGAGGGTCAGTCAAGGAGGGTATAGGGACTGCGTCAGTCCCACAGAGAACTCATCAGTGAGGAATACTTTGTGGTGTTGGTATGGGCTTCAGTGTTCTGTGTCAGCCTGCTGGGAATGTTCACCTTGACTTTTAGGAGTGTGTCACTGAGAGGCTCCGCCCTGCACCAGGGCTCTAACATAGAATTATCTTTCTTTCTAGAATCTACATTTCTTTTAAATATTTTTATAGGAGAAATAGCCAGATATTAAAACAAACTCTATGAGTGGAGGGGAGTGCAAAACTTGCAGAAATATTTATTTATGCCCAAAAGAAATTTCAAACAAGTAGAGGCTACTTTGGGGTATGGTCCTAGGCCTCACGAATATTCTACTCTTCAAGATACTTGGTTGGAAAATATTGAAAATGGTCATCGCTAACATTTTGGAGTGCTAAATACAATACTAAGCATTTTTATGTGATTCTCTGTAGGTTCTATAATTATCCCCATTTTGCAGATGAAGAATGTGAGGTACAAAGCTAAATAATACGTCCAGAATTTACATGGCCTGTAAGGGGCAGAGCTAAGACTTAAGCAGTTTCTACTTTCCCTTGCTCCCTTTGCTGCCACCACCCCTTGTACAGAGAAAGCACCAGCACCCCAAAGGATGAACTGTTCAGATTATAGACGTGATAGGTAGACTTAAGGAAGGGCAGAGGAGCTTTGTTCTAGAATATCTCCAAAACTGATTTCATGAAAAGCATGGCTACATATCTCTAAAGTTTCCTTCTCTGGACCTATCCTGGTCCAGAAACCCAGGATAGAACCCAGGAGAAACCTAGGATAGAACAAAATCTCCTGAAATCAGCACATTTTCCCAGAACTAAGCAAATGTTTCACTGACATACCTCCTGCTTCCTGATGAAGGCAGCTCCAGTCTTGCCCTCCACTGACGGGCTTGCTCTCTTTCCTGGACCACTAAGCCAAGAAGGCCTGGTTTTGTACCAAAGAAGAGACCCTGCATAAACCATAAATTCTGTCTTGTAGCTATGAGATGGATTGAAAATGTGTTTTGCTTTGTTTTTGTTTAGGTTCTGTTTTGTTTTGTTTTTGAGAAAGAGAGAGAGAAGGCAGGGGGAAAGAGAGAGAGACTCAAGTAGGCTCCATGACCAGTGTGGACCCTGATGTGGGGCTCAATCTTATGACCCTTAGATCAGGACCTGAGCCAAAACCAAGAGTTGAATGCTTAACCAACCAAGCCACCCAGACACCCTGGATTGAAAATATGTTTAAAGAGAGCTGTGAGCAAAAGGCCATAGCTGTTGATGGAGTGAGGTATTGGTTCTGATTGGGTGATCAGGAAAGGTTTCCTTGAGGCAGTGCGATCTGACCCGAGTGGGTAGGTTGGGGGATTCCAAGCAGGGGGAATATATGATTGAAGGCCCAGTGTCAAACTGCACAGCGTGTGCCTGGGATCTGAACGTGATGTCCTTGTGTTGCAGCATGAGACTGTGTGTGAGAGTAGAGGAGGATAAGGCTATAAACAGAACGAGAAGCCATAACATAGATGGCTTTGAACCCCAAGCTAAGGATTGAGTTTTGCTGAATAGCCACTGATGAGCTGTCTAAGGTCACGGAGGAAGAGAAAGAAAGCACAGTGATTTATGCCTAAGGAAATAAACCTGGCCACAATCTACAGAATAGTAGAGACTGGAAGAAAGGGAGAGACTGTCAGTTTAGAGGCCAATTAGGAAGCCATTTAAATAATTCAAGCAAGAGATAGTGAACAGTTTCTGAACAGGACAAAGGCACAGAATGTGGAAAGGACTATACTTTTTTTTTTTTTTTTAAGATTTTATTTATTTATTTGACAGAGAGAAATCACAAGTAGATGGAGAGGCAGGCAGAGAGAGAGAGAGAGGGAAGCAGGCTCCCTGCCGAGCAGAGAGCCCGATGCGGGACTCGATCCCAGGACCCTGAGATCATGACCTGAGCGGAAGGCAGCGGCTTAACCCTCTGAGCTACCCAGGCGCCCCAGGACTATACTTTTAACTCACGGAGTAATGAGGGGTGGAACCAATGTTCCAGTATCAGAAATAGAGGGAAATGAAGGAGCCAGATATGACTCCTAAAATGAGGAGAAAGATGGCTTAGTTAAAAGAAATATGGGTTTCTTCTTCTAAAAAGATAGAGAATAAGTAACTGTCCTTTCCTGCTAAATAGAACTAAAATTCGCCAGATGTTACATACAAAATGAAGACAAGAAGACTGAAAAATGGAGAGAAAGAGGTAGATCCACTAGGGATCTCAGAACTTGAAGAATGGCATGGTGCTGAGTTCCCTGAATTTCATCTGCCTCTTTTTTCTCGGAATCTCATGACATCAGGCACAAAATGTCTAAGCTTCAATCAAAAAATCACTCATAATACAAAGAATAATAAAAAAAAAATCTCGACTTGAGTGAAGGAAATCAAACAATAGGTGTCTACATTAAGAGGAGATATATCTTGGAATTACCTGACAAGGATTTTAAGCCAGTCATCATAAAAATGGATGATTCATTCTGAACACATTTGACATGAATGAAAAAGAAGAAAATCTCAATGAAGAAATAGAAGATATAAAAAATGAAATGGAAATTTTAGAACCTAAAAGCACTAGAAAGAAAAGACAGATCTCAGTGGATGCATTTAACATCAAAATGGAGGAAAGAGAAGAGAAAATCAGTGAACTTGAAAATAAGGAAACGGATATTCCCCAATCCGAATAATGGAGAAAATAAAAGAAAGAAAGAATGAAAGAAAGGCTAAGAGGCAATGTCTTCCAGAAAATAGATGAGAAGGAAACACTTCCCAGTTCTTTTTTATGAATTAATTGTTACCCTGATCTCAAAACCAGAAAACTGTAGTACAAAAAAGGAAACCCAAACACTATGAATACAGGTACAGAATTCCTTTATAAAGTATTAGCAAATAGAATTCAACTATATATAAAAAGAATTTTATATCATGAATAAGTGGGATTTATTGCAGATATGCAAAGCTAGTTAAATATATGAAAACCAATCAATGTAATCTGTAATATTAATAGGCTAAAGAAGCAAAATCACATAATGGTATCAATTAATGCAGAAAAGATGTCTGACAAAGTCTAATACCCATTCACAATGAAAATTCCAGGAAAACAAGCCTTAGAAGGGAACTTCCTCAACCTGACAAGACATCTACCAAAACTCTGTAACTAACATCGCACTTAATGATGAAAGACTGAGTGCCTTTGCCCTAAGATTGGGAGCAAGGATGTCTACATTTACCACCCCTATTCAACAAAGTAGTGAGAGTTCTAGCCTATATAATAAGAAAGGGAAATATAAAGGATACAGATCATAAAGGAAGAAATGCAATTGCCCTTATTTACAGATGACATCATTTGCTATGTATGTATGTGTATGTATGTATATACACACACATACACAGAGATACATACATATATATGTATGTATATAGAATATAGGGGGATATATCCCCCAAATTCTCCAAAACCATTTCTGGAACTAATAAGTGACATCACAGGATATAAAATTAACAACCCAAAAGTTATTTATATTTCTATGAAGTAGTGAAGAACTTGTTCAAGAACACTTGGAAATTAAAATAAAAAATACAAGCTTATTTATAGTCACTCAAAAAAATAAAATACTTAGGCATCAATCTTTAAAAAAAAAAAAAAACAACCATATACCAGCCTTATATGCTGAAAACTGCAAAGCCCATGAAAGAAATGAAAGAAAATCTAAATAAATAGACTTGTTGTGTTCATGGATTAGAAGATTCAAATTAGTAACAATGACTTTTTTTTCTGAATCAATATGCATGTTTAATACTTTTGTCAAAATCCCAAGAAGATTTTCTGTGGGTATAGACAGAGTTATTCTAAAATTTATACAGAAAGGCAAAGGAACTACAATAACAAACAATTTTGGAGAGAAAAAAAATACAGTAAAATGAGCAAAATTAGTTTACCCAATTTGAAGACTAGTACGTAGGTGTGACTATTTATTTAAGCCTGTGTGGTATTCACAGAAGGATGGACACATAGATCAGTGGTGTAGAGTAGAAGGCCTGGAAAGAGACCTACACCAGTACAGCACTGATTTTTTTTTTTAAAGATTTATTTATTTATTTATTTGTTTTAGAGAGTGCGTGCACATGGCAGGTAGGGACAGAGGAAGAGGGAGAGAGAAAGTCTCAAGCAGACACTGCACTGAGTATGAAGTCCAACATGGGGCTCAATCTCACAACCCCAAGATCATGACCTGAGCCAAAATCTAGTATCAGACCTTAACCAACTGAGCCACTTAGGCATCCCATATAGCACTAATTTCTGACAAAGATTTAAAAGTAGTGCAATGAAGGATAGTCTTTTCAACAAATGGTCTTAGGGCAACTGAATATTTTTAAAAAAGAATCTTGGCTTAACACTCACACATTGCACAAAATTTATCTCAATATGGATCATAGATTTCAATGTAAAACATCAAATTATATAAAACTTTTAGAGGAAAACATAGAAGAGCTCAGTGAAGCGTTCCTAGACACAACACCAAAAGTGCAATTCATAAAAGACAAAAATCTATAAATTGGACTATGTCAAAATTTGAAATGTTTGCTTTGCAAAGGACCTTGTTGAAAAACCAAAAAGAGAAGCTACAGACAGGAAAAGAATATTTGCAACCACACGTTTGACAAAGGACTCTTATCTAGCATGTACAAAAATCTCTCAAAAGTCAACAGTATAAAACAATCTTGCTAGAAGACAAGTACATGAAGAGACATTTCACTGAAGAGGTTATATTTATGATAGATATGCACTGAAAAAATATTCAGCATCACAAACCATCAGGGAAATGCAAATGAAGACTCTGATGAGATATTACCACACACTTATCAAAACAGATACATAAAAGATATTAAGAGAATCAAATTGGGGCACCTGGGTGGCTCAGCGGGTTAAGCCGCTGCCTTCGGCTCAGGTCATGATCTCAGGGTCCTGGGATCAAGTCCCGCATCCGACTCTCTGCTCAGCGGGGAGCCTGCTTCCCTTCCTCTCTCTCTGCCTGCCTCTCTGCCTACTTGTGATCTCTCTCTGTCAAATAAATAAATAAAATCTTTTAAAAAAAAGTATCAAATTATGGCAAGAGGTAAAGAATGTGCTGTTGATGGGAATGTGAAATGTTACAGCCATTCTGGAAAAGAGTTTTGTAGTCTCTTCAACAATTTAAGTGAAATAAGCCAGACAAAGAAAGACAAAATACTGCTTGATACTCTATGATCTAACCTATATATAACATATATGTGGTTTTTTAATGTGCTTTTAATGTGCATAACTATATCCTTTTCAGTGAATGTGTGTGTGTGTGTGTGTGTGTGTGTGTGTGTGTGTGTGTGTGTTTATTTATGCTCAGAAAAGAGATTGGGGGCACCCAGGTGCCACAGTCAGTTAAGCATCCAACCCTTACTTTCCATCAGGTCATGATCCTGGGGTCATGGAATTGAGCCCTGCATTGAGCTCTGTGGTCAGTGTGGAGTCTGCTTGAAATTCTCTCTCCTTCTCTCTCTGCTCCTCCCATTGTGCTTGCTCCCTCTCTCTCTCTCTCTCTGAAGATAAATAAATAAACCTTTAAAAGAAAAGAGGTCAGACTTGTGATTATCAGGGGTGAGGGTTTGAGGGGTGAGAGAATTGGACGAGGTGGCCAAAAGGTACAAATGTCCAATTATAAGATAAATAACTACTAGGGCTGTAATGTACAAAATGACTACAGTTAACACTACTGTGCGGTATACTTGAGAGTTGCTAAGAGAATAAATCCTAAAGGTTCTCATCACAAGGATAAAAACTTTTTTTGTAACTACATGAGACGAAGAATGCTAACTCAAGTTACGCCACATACCTTACACTTACAGAGTGCTGAAGGACAACTCTATCTCAATAAAATGGAAGGAAAAAATTTTAAAAAAAATTGAACAGACACTTAACATACATCCCCACAACCTCACTCCTGGACCTTCATCTCAGAGAGAGGAAAACATATCCACATAAAAACCTACACACCATTGTTCTTAGCATTGTTCTAGTGACTTCATATGCCAAACCATAACAAGCCAGTCTTTGAAGATCACATACTATAGGATTCAATTTGAATAATATTCTCTACAATATAGAAATGGGGAATAATCCAATGGTTGGAGGGTTTAGGGATGGGGAAGGGAGGAAGGTGGGTGTGATTATAAAGGGGTGGCCTGGGGCAGATCTTTGTGTTGTTGGACTAGTTTTGTATCTTGAGTGTGGTGGTGGTTATAAGATGTCAGTTTCGGTTTTGACACTGTGCTAAAGCCATGCCCAATGTAACCATTAGGGGAGACTGAGTAAATGGTACAAAGGACTTCTGTGTACTATCTCTGTTACTTCTTATGAATCTCTATATAATTATTCAAAATAAAAAGCATATATATATATATGTTTGAGAAGGAGAGCTGGAGGGGGGTAGGGAGAGAGGGAGAGAGAATCTGAAGCAGGCTCTATGCGCACCATGGACCCACATGGGGCTCAATCTCACGACCCTGAGATCATAACCTGAGCCAAAATCGAGTCGGACGCTTAACTGACTGAACCACCCAGGCACAACACAAAAAAGTGTTTTAAAGAAATACGAAAGTTTGGAGAAGAGCTGTTTGAAGAAGATAGCATTTGATGGGGAGCCCATTCAGCCAGAGGAGCCAGTGTGATCACTGGATGGAGACATAAACAGCTTGTAATACTGGTCTGAATTCTGAGAGCATCTGAACCCAAGATGAGGCTAAATTAAGCTGCAGGCCTGTAGTGTGGTTGCTAAGGGAGAGAGGGGAATGAAAAGAGAAGATAAGGATATTTATGAGATGGAAAGAGGAGGAAGACTTGGTAGCAGGAAGAACATGGGCTCTTGGTTGTCAGTGGGGCAGAACTGATATTAACATAGGGGTGGCTTCCTGGGCCCTTTTATTCCACCAGAGAAAACAAGGGTTTTCAAACTATTGGACTGCGCATCAAAACAACTGGATTCTAGAACCAGATATGCAATAAATTAGTTAGATATATCATGTTAGATAAACCACTCCATTCCTGAGTCTTATTTCCTTTTTTTAAAAAATATTTTATTCATCCACTTGACACAGAGAGATCACAAGTAGGCAGAGAGAGAGAGAGAGAGAGAGAGAGAGGGAGGAAGGGAAGGGAAGCAGACTCCCTGCCAAGCAGAGACCCTATGCAGGGCTCCATCCCAGGACCTTGGGATCACGACCTGAGCCGAAGGCAGAGGCTTTAACCCACTGAGCCACCCAGGTGCTCCCTGAGTCTATTTCTTTAGCAGAACAGTGAGTCAGTCACTGTTAAGTGACTGTTAAGTCAGTGCTTTTAATCAGGTAGTTTGTGGTTTGGATCTGCCCCACCTGTGTTCATCTGGGGACCCAGGTTGAGGGCCACAGCTACCCTGGACACATCTTCTCAAGGCAGATTTCCAGAGCACTTTTTTCTTTTTAAGATTTATTTCTTTATTTCAGAGAGAGAGAGAGAGAGAGAGCACGTGCATGTATTCGTGTGCAGGAGGAAAGGCAGAAGGAGAGGGGGAGAGAAGCAGACTCCCCACTGAGTGGGGAGTCGGGTGCAGGGCTCATCCCAGTACCCTGAGATCATGCCCTAAGCCAAAATCCAGAGTCAGGGGTTCAATCCACTGAGCCACCGAGGTGCCCCTCTAGAGCTCGTTGTAAGCCCTCTGCTTGTTCATGTCTACTAAATTTCTCTTGCAAAACACGTGACAAATGACATGAAGGGTGGGGAAGAGTGCACCACTCCTCGTGGATGGGGATAAGAGGTGAATATTTGCTGAATGAATAGTCTGGTCTTGATGTGGTTTGAGCTTTGCGTTAGGCCAAACTTGGGTTCAGGTTGCTTGGAACAATCCAACTCTGCCTGCTCATACCGATACTACAGTTGTGTTGGTCTCTTCAACAAATCTCAACTGAACCTGGTTTTCTGGCACGGCTTCAAGCCGGGAAAATTCCCAGATTCCTGTTGGACTGGCTTTGCCTGCTTCCTGTAAGAACTCCTGACCTTGAGTTAGCTTTCTGGAGTTGAGGCCCAGGGTGGTCACCAACCTGTTGTTGTCTTCACAGTATGGAACTTCTTTTGTCAGACCTCTAGTCCCACTCCCCATTTCCTACCCTTCTGTGTTTGGACTCTGTAGCAAAAGGCTCTTTTGCATTCTGTTATCTGCTTGGGTTTGGGCCCTAAGGAACTAGCAAGGGATCTGAGTAGGGATGGAGTGAGGTTGGGTGTTAGCTCCTTGTGGGGGTAAATGGGCGTGGGCCAACTGTAGGGTAGCCTTGGGCTGACTGCCGGGTAGCCTTGGGTAACTGTGGGATAACTCTGACCTAACTGTGGGGTAGCTCTGGACTGACCATGGGTAACCTTGGGGGACTGTGTCCCTCCACTAACTTCACTGATGCTCTCATGACAGTTTTTTCTTACCATTTCCTTTCCCTAGAGAATAGCTACATCCTCCCCTCTATTATTCAGCTTGTAGGCAGTAACAACTCTACTGTTTCTGAACTTTCCCCCGTGGTTTCCCTATATCTGTTCATATCTTTATCGAGTCTCTTTTATTCATTTATTTATTTATTTATTAAATATAGTTGGTTTCCTTCTTTTTAAAAAGATTTTATTTATTTATTTGACAGACAGAGATCACAAGTAGGCAGAGAAAGAGGGGGGGGGAAGCAGGCTCCCCGCTGAGCAGAGAGCTCAATGTGGGGCTTGATCCCAGGACCCTGGGATCACGACCTGAGCCGAAGGCAGAGGTTTTAACCCACTAAGCCACCACTCTTGGCGCCCCAAGAGTTCCTTTTATTAACCTCTCCACAAATGACCTTAACTTGAGCGTGTCCTGTATTTTCTGCTGGGACCCTCACTGACATGACCTTCAATTCCAGACTGGTGCATGAAAGTGCAGGGATTTCTGCCTGTTTTGTTCATCTCATTGCCATAACCCCAGTGCCTAGAAAAGAACCCATCCCATAGAAGGTGCTTAATAAATATTTCAATGGATCTTGAACGAATGAAGAAAAATGAACACTATGTCTCACACAGAATGTATTTGCCTCTGTTATCCAAATGAGAGAAGAATGTTGTGCTCTTCAAGGTGGGTGCACCTGAGGGGGCATTATCTTGGACTGGGAGAGTCCTTTTTCTCTTAAAAATTATAGCCATCTAACCATTTCCAAATCCACAGTTCTGGGGCACGAAGTACATTCACATCGCTGTGCCACCATCAGCATCCATCATGAGGTACAGACTGAAACCCTGTACCCATTAAACATGAATTCCTCATGTCCCAGCCTTTGGCAACCATCATTCTACTTTTTTCCTCAGTGAACTTGACTACTTCAGGTTCTGTGTGTAAGGCATTTCTTTCAGATGATAACTTTTTCCTTTCGTCTGACTGACTTCACTTAATCACAATGCCCTCAAGTTTCACCCATGTCGTAGCATGTGTCCAAATGTCTTTCCTTTGGAAGGCTGAATACTATTCCATTGTGTGGATATATCACATTTTGTTTATCTGCTCAGCCACCAATGGACACTTGGGTTCTGCCATCTTTGGGCTATTGTGAATAACGTTGCCATCAATGTGGGTATATAAATATCAGCTTGAGCTTCTGCTCTCAAATTTTGGGGGTCTAGATCTACAATAGCTGGGTCATATGATGATTCTACATTTATCTTTTTGATGAACCGCAATACTGCTTTCCAAAGCAGCTGTACCATTTTAAATCTCGTGAACCATGCACAAGGGCTGGTGCACTCTGTCTGTCTATCTGTCTCTTTCTCTCTCTCTCAATAGTAGCCCTCCTAATGGCTGTGAAATGGCATCTCATTGTGGTTTTGATTTTTCGTTTTGCTAATGATCAGTGGTGTTGAGCACACTTACAGATGCTTATTGCCCAGCTGTATATCTTCTTTAGAGAAATGCCGATTCAAGTCCTTTGCCCATTTTTGAATCAGGTTGTTTTTACTGGTGAGTTGTGGGAGTTCTTTACATAGTCAGGATATTAAATCCTTGTTTGATATACGTTTTGTAAATGTTTTCCACCGGTGGTCTTTTCACTGTGTTAATACTGTTCTTTGATGCATAAAAGGTTTAAATTTTGATGAAGTCCAAACTGTCTGTTTTTTCTTTTGCTGTATCAAATCTGTAGATTTGGGGAAGCATCATTACTACACGTGGAAATATGACATTTTTTCTCAGTGGGACCCACACCCCTTTAGGGCCCCAACATAGTGCCCCTTTACCACCGAGCAGAGCCTGTGGGGGCCCTGTGCTGTGTCCATTCACTCTACCACTCTTATTTGACACCAGACTACAAAATTCCCGATGGTAGAAGTTTCTATTCATCCTGGGCCAGGTAAAGTGCTACACAGTACAGGGAGGAGCTGAAAGAATGTTGGATAAGTAAATATCAGGGTAACAGAATAAATGGCTGTAGGAAGGAAGAAATTGGCTTCTCAGTGGGGCAACAGAGCCTCAGACCTGACTGTTTTCAAAAGCTCTTTATTTCTTTACTTTCTTATTGTCCTGGGAGGTTGCTTCTCAGTGAGACCTGGCTTTTATATAATTGTCTGCAGGATAACAATACTGTTCTATAGCCCTGAAGCAGTGGCCTAATTTCCCTCCTTCTTTAATGAAAGGGACATGTCTTCTGTGGGAAATCAGTGATTTATTGAGTGACCAAAGACTTTTTCTGTTCCTAATAGAAAACAGTGTAGATAAGCTACTTACTGAAGGTGAGGAAGGAACATGGCCAGCTATTTCTGAATAGGAAATTAATTTCATCGCCCCTGGTGTGTCCTTGCTAATTTGGAGCTGGGTTCATCCTGGTGTTCTCCCTCAAATGGACAGCCCTCCTCAGGACATTCAATCCAAACACCTTTTTAATGAACTTTATGCACGAAACTCTCTTGTGAGCCCCCAAGGCTCTTGGAACACAGACTCAATATAAAATCAAAATTGGGAGCATTCATTCCAAATTAGAATAAAATCTACTGAATGAAGCCTGAATAGCTGTTAATTATCCTTTTCTAATTTTTCATTCCTTTTAGAATTGCTGATGTCACTCTCCGATAAGGGGGTAGCAGGCACCAAAGCTCAGGAAAATAATAGTAGGAGAAAAACATGAAATTACGAAAATTTTCCCAATTAACTTTTCGTGCAAATTGGAAAAAGGCTATCATTATAAATTATTTGATTTCAGCAGAGGAACATCGCAGTCAAGCTTGCCTTTCGCATCCTGCTGCAGCAAGTTTTTGAAAAGTCATGAACATTCTAGAAAGAGCAGGGCTTTGAACTCAGACCTGGATGTGAATCCTTGCAGCACTTGTCCCCTTCTCTCTGTGGGATCTTGCCGGAGTTATGTAACCAGTTGTAGCCTCTACATGCTCATCTGTAGAAGAGGAATCAAATGGAAAATGCTTTATAGATCTGCTATAAGATTAAACAAAATAGCACGTGTAAAGCATGGAGCATACACTCCATAAATAGCCCCCTACACGCCCCTCCCACTGTATGTGACATTTGTTGTGGACGTAGCAATTTAAGGGGGACTTACTTGTTAGGGGATTCCTTATTTAAATAACAGACTAGTGGTACACCTCATGACCGAGGCTCCGTGGACAGAAAAATGACTCTTCTTTTTTACAAGGCGTCTTCTCCTTTTTTTTTTTTTTTTTTTTTTTTTAAGATTTGATTTATTTATTTGACAGAGAGAGATGACAGGCAGAGAGGCAGGCGGAGAGAGAGGAGGAAGCAGGCTCCCTGCTGAGCAGAGAGCCTGATGTGGGGCTTGATCCCAGGACCCTGAGATCATTACCCAAGCAGAAGGCAGCGACCTAACCCACTGAGCCACCCAGACGCCCCCGTCTTCTCCTTTATCCACACATTTCTTCATCAAACATTCGTGTGCACTGTGAAAAAGGAGCTGGTGGCAGAGAAGGATGGAAAACCGGGCTTGTCCCTAGAAGCGTGGCCTGATCTGCAGTTCCCTTTTTCTTTCTTTCTTTTTTTTTTTTAAAGATTTTATTTATTTATTTGACAGACAGAGATCACAAGTAGGCAGAGACGCAGGCAGAGAGAGAGAGGGAAGCCGACCCCCTGCTGAGCAGAGAGCCCGATGCGGGACTTGATCTCAGGACCCTGAGATCATGACCTGAGCCCAAGGCAGCGGCTTAACCTACTGAGCCACCCAGGTGCCCCTGCAGTTCCCTTTTTCTGCTGTGACTTATTTTCAAATGTCACCAGACATGGGTCTCTTTTTTAATATGCAGTAAGCCAAACACTGATAGCAGTTCTTGCGGCAGAGATAAAGGGTTTTATTACAGGAGTAGGGAGGAAATTTCTAAACTCGGCCTTCCGGAAGACAAGGGGAGCTGAGCATTTATGGTTTTTACACGGAGGTGGAGATCTGAAACGTGGAAGCAGGTGATTGGACGTTGGGAAAGGAGAAGTAAGAGGGATGATCTCAACTGCTTCTGCGCACGGCGCCATCCAGTGACATCCGGGCACTTACGTCCGTATGCGCAAAAGATGGCGGCACGCGTGTGACCGTGCTGGGGAGCTCTCCCGGTGTGTGGGGCTGTAGGACTTCTTGCTCGTTTGCTCCAGTCTTATCTGGTCTCCTGACAGTAGGTCAACTTCCTGCAAAACAGGCTCATCCGTCAATTAGGTTGAACAGAGTGTTCTTGGGGTAGAACGGTCAGGCATGTGTTAAGGTGTCGGGTTCACGGATTGGGCTGGTTTGGGAGAGCGGCTGTTGCCACGTGGATCACTGTCCGAATTCCCCAGGTTACCCTAAGCTCCAGGGCTGGGCTCTGTGGGTTTCACTCAGGGCTGCATCCCTGCGCCCAGCACGCCATCAGGAGAGCCGTCACCAGTCACCACGGGCCGCCGACTGGCATCCAGGAAATAACGTTTTTTTCCCTCATCTAATGCAATATAATCTCCTCATTCTCAAGTCCCAAATCCGAGAAGAGACAGGCAAGACACGGCATGTTTGGTCACTTCATTTTTCTCTTTCCTTTTAGTATGACAGGAAGTGAATGGAGTGGCTTTATCTATATACCGTTTCTGAGGGATGTGGCAACATTTGGGGGGAGAAGTTGGCTGCGGACTTAAAGGACTTATAGGAGATTAGAAACAGGCTGCCCTGTGGAGCCCAAAGGCAAGTGAGGATAATTGGAATCCTGTTCACCAAAGAGATACGAGGCCCTTCCATATTTTTTAATCACAAATTTCTCCGCTTTTATTCCCTATGGAGAAATCTGTCTCCACAGATATTTATAGTTCAGACTCCCAGAGGGTGGGAGCCTCCCATCCTTGCTCCTCGGAAGTTTTCTTCTGCTGACAGAACAAAAGAGAGGGGCTAACCCTGTCCAGAGGGGCTCGTGTTAGAGGACACATAGGCCATCTGCCTCTTACAAGGCCCAGAGTAACCAGGGGCTTCCAGGAGGAGGGAAAGTTGTTGGTCTTCATTTTGGAAAAACAAATTCCCTGCAGAGACATTTTCGTGGTCTGTTCTCACTTTTATTTATTTACCTATTTTAAGATTTTATTTATTTGACAGAGAGAGAGTGAGAGATCACAAGTAGGCAGGCAGGCAGGGAGAGGGGGAAGCAGGCTCCTGCTGAGCAGAGCCGATGTGGGGCTGGATCCCAAAACCCTGAAATCACAACCAGAGCGGAACACAGAGGCTTAACCCTCTGAGCCACCCAGGCACCTCTGTTCTCCCTTTTAAAGAAGTCTGGCAGCTAGGAGTTGTGTCTTTCTAAAAGATTTTATTATTGATTTTAGAGAGAGAGGGTGTGTACACAGGTGGAGGGGCAGAGAGGGAAGGAGAGGAAAAGGGAAAGAATCCCAAGTGGACTGAGTGTTAAGCACGACTGAGCAGGGAGCCAGATGGCAGCCTAGATCTCAGGACCCGGAGAGCATGACCAAAGCCGAAACCGAGAGTTGAACGCTTAACTGACTGAGCCACCAGGGTGCCCTGATTTTCGTCTCTTTTTTAGAACAGTGTTGTCCCCATTGTTAAAACCCCAAATTCAACTAAGTCAAAGTTACTGAGGCAGTAAAGCTAAAAACAAAGCACAGGTCTGAGAACTATTTAGAAGTGGAATTGGAGGTAGAGGGCGAGGAAAAGAATTCAGCTCGTGGCACCCAGATTTCTGTGTAAGCAGCCTGGGATGTGGAATGTCACTATCAGAGGGAGGGATTTGGATGAGGGGAAGGGACAATGTATTATTAAGATACAGATTTGGATATTTAAATAAAGACCAAAATGAAACACACACATACACAGTGATGGGGTTCAGGACACTAGTCCAAATTACGGCTCCTTGGCATATTGAATATTTCAAGCAGAAGCTAAGAAATGACATGTGCAAGAAGGACTTTCTCACCTTTCCCTAAAACAGGTCATAAAACTCCTATGTGAGAAGTGTTCCCCCTTACACGCAGAGGAAAAGAGCATCTTCATCTTGGAAGATAAAGAGACAGACACAGAAATCTGAATGAACAGGCTTTACTAAGTTTCCTCCAATTTAGTACACTGGACTCATACCCTTTGTCCAATCATATTTTTCTACAACCTTCCACTCTTCATCAAGCTAGTACAAAAACACTCAGACTTAACCATGTCTTCTGGTCTTCATTTCCTATGAAGGCTCCTGTGTCATGTAGAACTTAAGTTAAATAAATCTGTAATTCTTTTCTCTTGTTAATCTTCTGTTTTAGGGGTCCCAGTCAAGAGCTTAGAAGCATGGAAGAAAAACAAATTTCCCTCCCCTACAAGATGCACACACAATGATTTAAAAGGGAAGCTTATTTATTTTCTACATAGGTGTGCAAGCGTAAGCATTGCATGGTAGTTCCATGGTGTTGGGACACAGTCTCTTTCTACCTTGTTTTGTCATTAACATTATCCATGATGGCTCACCACCAAGTCCATTTTGCTCCAATGAAATGGAAGTAGAGCATACCTCTTTCCTTGTGGTCACGACCCACAAGTTTCCCAGATCCCTTTTGCTCACATCTCTTTGGCTAGACCTTAGTCACGTGGCCATACCTCATTGCTGGAAAAATGCAAATATTGTCTTGTGTCCAACTAACACTCTAGGGACAGAAAAAGGGAGAATCGAAGGGGAGAGAGGGGAATTTTTGCAGTGGAAGGTGTGATTTGGTTTGAGGCATATTGATTGCCCATGGGCAACTCAGAAGAGGGGCCTCTGGGGAAAGTTGGGCTTAAGATTTGTGATTTTCATTAGGGAGCCATAGACACTTGATCAAGGGAGGAACCAAACAGACCCAGCATTTAGGAGGAGGGCAAATGTTGCAAGTCATTTGTGGGATCACTTGGAAAGTAGTGAGGCTGAAAGTGGGTTACATGGGAGTTGTTGCAGAGATCTAAAAGACTTTGCAAGGGAGTAGGCACAGAACTCAGCAAGTAATTAGGGTGGAGGAGATAGGGGGAGAGTAAAAAATGACACAAGGTGTCAAGTGCAAGTACCTGAGAGACTGAAGATGTCACATACAGGAAAAGCAGAAAGGACAGATCACGGAAGGAAGAAAAGATTGGTTTTAGATAATTTAATATGAGCTACCAAGAGCCACAGAGATGGGCAGTGAAGGACCCAGGCTTGGTATCAGAGCTCAAGCTCAAATCTGAATTCTGCCACTTCTGGTTTTGTTTGTTTGTTTGTTTTTGTTTTGTTTTTAAGATTTTATTTATTTGAGAGAGAAAGTGAGAGAGCATGAGAGGGGAGAAGGTCAGAGGGAGAAGCAGACTCCCCATGGAGCTGGGAGCCCAATGCAGGACTCGATCCGGGCACTGTGGGATCATGACCTGAGCCAAAGGCAGTCACCCAACCAACTGAGCCACGCAGGAGCCCCTGAATTCTGTCACTTCTAAATCATGTTTTAATACCCTGACCAGGTATTACAACAACTTTGCACTTTGATGTCCTCAAAAATAAAACAGGAATACTAAGAGGGCTCATAGGGAGAATTGCATAAATGTGTGTAAAACCTGCACATAGTAGGTGTTTGATATATGTGTGATTTTATTACCAGAAAGGATAACAAGTTAGGGAACTGGCAGTTGGAAAATGTAAGCCAAAAGTTCCAGTGGGGGTGAAGGGTAGAGATTTGGGAATCCTTGCAACAAGCTGGGAACATGTAAGATCCCCAAAGGAGAAGCCGGAAAGTGTAAGCACTCACTTGGAGAATGTACAGATGTGGGGAGGGGAGGCCTCCTCTGAACCCAGTGTCCCCACACAGCTGTGGTCTCTGCACCATAGACAACATTTTCTCAGACCGTACCAGCCTTGTCACTTTCCATTAGTTAGCTGATTGTTCCATTAGAAGTCTGTTTCCCATCATACTCCATGAGGGCAGACCCTACGCTGAACCCTAGCACCTAATGCTGAGCCCAAAGCAAATTAGGTGCTCGGTAATTACTTGTTGTTTAAAGGAATCATGTCAGGTTGTAAGATCTGCTGGGGGAGGAGTCTGCAAATATTTTTGTTGCCATGGAAGAGCACTTGATGGAGAAGAACTTGCTAGAAAGGGGCTGAAGGGAGGGGGGGGGTCAACTTTAACTTGGCTTTTACGATTTACACCAACCATCCTCTACCCTTAGGCTTATTAAATGGCAGAACGATTTTACTGAGAACGAAGCTTTAAAATGCAGTCAGCCAAGCAGATCTAATCACATAAGCAAGTGAAAAATAAACAGCCAATGTCTGGAATGGCTAATCAGAAGCTGGAAAAAAAAAATGAATGTATGTGATTCCCTCGAGGTCTGCCAGTCACCTTCTGGGTACACATCCATGAAGCCTCATGGGGACATCCAATGATTCTGAACACTTATTTATTTGCAAGGGACTGCCAAGTGTTTTATGAATATAATAAATGTTTCTCAGAGCAGAGATGCAATCCTGCCTCTCTACCAAGAAGGAGAAATGCACGGTTGGGCACTTGGCGTCCTCCTCCAAAGAATTCATCATTGTCAAGACAAGTCCAATGTCAGACTCCACAATGTGACTGACTAAGTCTTTAACTCTATCATAGAATGGGAGCAGGAACAGCCCTTGGCAACCAACCAATCCAAGCGCATGACCTCATTTTAACGATTAGGAAATCAAGGCCTTGAAGGGAACCAGCACATCAGAGAATGAGCTTTTACTGAGTACCTACTATGTGCCCAGCCATGTGCTATCTGCTCCCCATAGTTCTTCATTGAAGCTTCATAAATATTTTCTGGAGCTTGTTGCAAGCATTGATGCGTACATCTTATTCAGTGAGGGCAACGCACTTGCCCAAACACCCAGTTGGGGGTAGAGTTCTGACCCAAACCCTGAGTCCCTGCCTGCTGCTTCAGTCAGGAGGAAGAAGCTTATGCTGTGGCAACAACCTCATAGAGCAACAAGGAGTTACTACTGCTCGTGCTCCATGTTTGCCACAGATTGGCCAGGGCCTTAGATCACCTTCATTCAGGGAAGGAGAGACCCAGCCTGAGGGCAGCTCTAATGTTAAGGGCCAAGAGCAGAGAGGAGGGTATCAACCCATATTGCCCTTAAAATCAGCCCAGAAGTGCGCAACTCACAGTTTGCTGGCCAACACAAGTTTCTTGTCATACCCAACCTCAAGAGAGCAGAGGCGGCAACCCCACAGAGTGGTTGGAGACCCACAGGAGATGGCCCTTTCTGCTTCGCCAGGGTACCACCGTCTACCTGGTTGAGAAAGAGCAAAGTTTTTGTTCTTTCATCTATGGCAGTTTATATGAATATAATTATGCTGGCAAACATTACCGGACCCCAACGCTGAAAGATGATATGCGAAAAGACCTAAAGGTACAGACTATATGATAAAAGAAAACAGTGTTTGGGTTTCCCCAGATCTTGAGATTAATGCTTATTTTTCTGGATGATATATGGTGGTGAAAAAGTGATCTTTTCTAGTCTATTTTTTTTTTCCTGCCTCCAAAATGCATGTAAAAGTTTTACATTACTATAATTTGAAATTAATTTTAGGAAGCAAAGGGACTCCCCAGGTAGCATTTTATAAGTCTCTATTTGTGTGTGTGTGTGTGTGTGTGTGTGTGTGTCTGTGTGTGTGTGTTATTATGGAAACATGTCGAACACAGACAAAAATAGAAGAGTATTATGGTTGTTTAAAAACATGTCTGCAAGTCATTGATGTCCCTCTCCCCTTATACCCACATAGACATTGGTGATTGTCTCTGCCCAGCAGTATGATGGAAACAATGCTGCATGACTCTGAAGCTAGATGAGGGAAGGCAGTGCAGAATCTGCCCAGGCTTCTCTCTTGAGATGTGTACTTTGGGATCCCTGACTACTGTAAAAGGAACCCCTTTTTATTAAAAAAAAAAAAAGATTTTTTAATTTACTTGAGTGAGACAGAGCATACAGGGGGTAGGAGGGCAGAGGGAGAGGGAGAAGCAGACTCCCCACTGAGCAGGAAGCCCAACTCGGGACACGATCCCAGGACCATGGGATCATGACCTGAGCCGAGAGCAGATGCACAACTGACTGAGCCATCCAGGTGCCCCTGTCAAAAGAATACTAAGAACTGCTATAGGGTTGGAAAAAAATTAGTATTCCGTTTACCCATCCTTGGTTCATTGGCTGGTGCCCTATAAATTAGGCTGACAAAAGACAGATTAACAAGAGAGAAACAGACAAGTTTACTAACATGTACAGTGCGCACACACACACACACACACACAGGACAACTCAGGGATGAGTCACTCAAGGGAGTGGCTGAACTTGGGCTTAGAGACCGTCCTAGTAAAGACCAATAATTTTATAGAGAAGTGGCAAGACAAAGGAAAAGGATTTGGAACTTCTAAGGGCAGCGAAGGGTGGGAAAGCAAATTTCTGGGTAAAGTGGTGGTAAATATGGACTAGTTTTAGCCAAGTTTATGTCGATTCCTCTTGTCCCAGCTTTGGACCTGTAAGAGTCAAGAATTATATCTGTGATTAATTTCCATCCTTCCCACTAAAGAGGGGAGGGTAAACACCTTTACAAATTTCTGTCCTGCTTGTAGGCAACTAGGTGGAGGGGAAAATGCATTTTTTTTTTCATTGCTTTCAGCTCAAATAATTCTTATGCCGAAGTGGCTTATTTTGGAGTGGCATATTTTGCTACACTTCACTGTCTTCGGAGAATCCTACATATAGAGAGATAGACAAAGAGTCCAAGGAACCCCAGATGTTAGAGTCTTTGTAGCCCAGGGACCAGGCATGCGCATGAGTGAACCTTGACCTGTTTTCAGTCTACCCAACATCTGACAACTGTAATTGCATGAGAGACACAAAGCGACCGCCATCTTGGTTGAGCCAGTCAACTTCTAGCACCTTGAAAGACAATAATAAAATGAAGGTTGCTATTCCAAGACTCTAAGTCTTATGGTGACATCTGCCACAGCAATAGGAAACCACTATGTGTATAACAAACCCCACGTACAATATCATCCACATTCAGCAGTGATCAACTCCTGGCCAGTCTAGACCCCTCCCTACTTCAAATATTCAGAAGCAAACCTCCTATGTCTCACCACATCCTTTCATCTACATATGTTCCAGCATTTATTTAAAAAGATAAAGATTCTAAATATATTTTTAATCACAACACCATCAGTCATGGGTTGAAATGTGTCCTCCCAAAAGATGTGTTGAAATCTTAACCCTGATGCCGTTGAGCATGATCTTACCTGGAAGTAAGGTCTCCGTGGATATAATCAAGTTAATGTGAAGTCATCCCGGATTAGAGTGGGGCTGACTCACTGACTGATGTCCTTCAAAGAGGAGAGAGATTTGGACACAGAGACACACAGACGCAAAGGGAGAAGGCCACTTGATGGCAGATACAGAGACGAGTGAGGTGTGGACAAGCCAAGCAAACCGAAGGTTTCCTGACAAGCTCCAGAGGCTGGGAAAGAGGCAGAGAACAGATTCTCCCTCGGGCCTCCAGAAGGAACCAATCCTGCTGCCAGCTCAATTTCCGATTTCCAGCCTCCAGAATTGTGAAAGACTAAATTTCTGTTGTTTTGAGACACCCAGTCTGCAGGAATGTACTCGAGCAGCTCTAGGAAATGAGCACACTAGCCAAGAAATGCTCTATTTTAAGTTGAGAATTAGGTATTTCTTTTCCCCTCACACATTAGCTCTCATCCTTCCTGAGCTTCTTAACCGCTTCTTGTCATGTGTGGAGATATTATTTGGTACCTCATAAAAATAGAAGACCGTCAATCATACTGGAACTGTCCTTCTCTTGTCCTTTTGCCCTCGGGTCACACAGTCCTTTGTAAGCAGCTGTGGCCTGGACCTTGAGAGAACTCAACCCCAACGTTCTGGAATAGGAAGTTGTAGTTGAAGGGAAAGAGCCTGTGTGCTTTGGCCCCAGACAGACTAGGAGTGGAGCCCCTCTCCTGTGAGGCACTTCAGCCAATGCATTTGGCTTCTTCCGAGCTGCTTCTCTTCTCTGAGCCTTTTCCCCCTCAATTGTACAAGAAGATTAACCCTTTATATTCCAAGCTATTGCCATGGGAATAAATAGAAAGGTTTATGAGAATGTTGGCCCAGTGCCCGGCACATTGAAGGCTTGTTTCTGCCCCCCCCCCTTTTTTTTTAGAGATTTTATTTATTTGGGAGAGAGAGAGAGAGAGAGAGAAAGCAGGGCTCAATCCCATGACCCTGGAATCATGACCTGAGCCCAAGGCAGATGCTTAACTGACTGAGCCACCTTGCTTCCACTTTGAATAACCAAAATGGGAAGGGGATCCCAGGTGGCTGAACCTCTTGGTTTCCTCAAAGTATTGCAACAGCTGCCAAGGCTATGCTCAGAAAGCAGGAGATGATTCTGTGTTCTCCAAGTTCAGGAAGAAAATGACCTGGCTAGAGAAGCTGCCCCTTGAGCCGCTGAGGACCAAATACGCAGGGCCTGATGTCACGGTAGGAGGGCATTCTAAACAAATCTCCTGCGATTCTGCTGTAGGAGAGTTACTCCTTTCATCCTGAGCTTTGCATCTGCATCATAAAAAATGCAAGTGGTAACTCGATCAGCCCCCACCATCCTAGGGAAAATTAATTCATTAGAGCGCTCCCCTCTAAGACTAGAAGGCTCTGGGTGGTTTAAGGGCCACAAGGGAGCCTGGAGGAGGGGTGAGTTCAGACAGACACAGCCCCAAAGTCTTTCCCGTCCTGTGCAGGGTGCTGGGGTTGGCTGACACACAAAGTTAATGGAATGGGCTGCAGGGCTGGATTTGGGCGGTGTCTGCACTCTGACCCTTCAAAGTGTAGTTTCTTCCTCCTGGCTCTTTGGCTCCCCAGCCAGGGCACCCGTGCTAGGCATTCGACCTCCTTGACCCCAGGTCCCTCATGCATTAAATGAGGGTGTCGGGCTGGATGAATCCGAGACCCCTTCAGGCGGTAACGTCCATACATCGCTAACTAGAGCTCTAGCCTTGCTTTTTCAGCTGGTGCTGGCCCATCCGTTACTTGTATGCTTGGCTTCAAGGAAGAGAAAAGCGAGTTAAAGGTGGTTTTAGCTATCAGGACGCTTGATTAATTAAGGGAACAAAAGATCCGCCATCCAGGGCGAGAATGGCCACTTATGAGTGTCTCCGAGGACATCATATTCCTCTTCTTCTCAGTGCTTGTCTGGTTTTTCAGTCCCTTGGAGTCTCAAGGGCACAAAACAGCTTTGTTCCCACCCTTCCTGCACTGGACATTTATATGGGAGCCCGTCTCTTTCCCACAAGCGCTCTGGCCATCTCCCCTTACACCGCACTGACCATGCCCCCCAAACCAGGGCCCAGCTCACCTGCCCAGGTGCCCACGTACGTCTGGACCAAACCCAAGGTCTGCTGCCAGCAGAAAAGACATTGGTGAGGAGGCTTCAGGTCGCTGGGCCAAGCTGGTCCTACCCACAACTTCCCTGAGGGAGAATCAGCGTTAGTAACAGGATCCTCCCCTTAGAAAAATAAAACTCACTGAGGATCATCTCCTTTTACAAAACCACTTCCGGCAAATTCCATGGGCAAAATGTGGGCCTTGCCTCTGTTTTACTCCCTCTTCAAACAAGGAGCATTTTGTTAGTGGCCCTGTTTGGATGGAACCCAGGCTTCGCTCAGGATGACAGTCATCATCGTACCTCGAAGGTGGAACTGGTGAGAGCCAGTGTCCCGAGCTTTGTCGCAGGTGAGTGGGACAGAGAAGGCAGAAGGGGTGTCTCCATAGAAACTTCTAGGGACTCGGCGCACAAGCCACCCTGACAGAAAGCGTCTCCTGTGGCCCCTCCAACCTGGGCCTGGCTGCTGACAGAAAGCTTCTTCCGATTTCCACCAATTCTCCCAAAGGCCTCCATGGCCCTTGATTTCCCAGGTGATACAATTTCCCCATCACCGGCCTAGCACTGACTCCAGAACCAAGGCAAGTGGTGTGAGAAACAGAGGTGAGAAGGAGGAAGTGAAGGTGATGTGCTTCATGATGTTTGATGAGACAGAGACTGGCTAACAGAAGTGGGCGGGATTAAAATAATATATTTAAAAAGTGTAGAGTTCCAGCAAAGGGATACGGGCAAGGCAGCCTGCGGACCCACACACGAGAAGGAAACCAAGAGCCTTTGCTCTGGCATTTACTACTTGAGTGATTTGAGGAGTCTCAATTTCCTCATCTATAAAAGGGAGCTAATGTCACATTTTATGGAAGGCTATCATGATTAAAGGTAATGTTAAAGTCAAAGGAAGGGGCTATGCTAAGATAACAAACACTTCTAGCTTGAGAGGGCAAGGGAAAGGTCTAAGTTATGTCCTTTTCTGGGGATGGTGGGTCACTCAACAGATCTCTCTGAGCATCTACAGAATGGCCTGATGCTATCCCCCTTCAGAAGGTTAGACAGAATTGTCCGAAAGTATCCAGAGTGAACCTGACACAGGAGTTCCTACTAAATAGTGTTAGGGTATGGAGTCGACCACCCCTCAATTAGACAGAGAACACTCTCGATAATGCAAGTCACACAGCGAGGTTTATTTCCACCTAGCTGGGGCCCAAGTATCTGCCTGGCGCAGCGGCTTTCAACAAGGATCCCGAGCACTCAAAGCCAAGGGTTTATATAGCATTTTCAAGGCACTTTTTCATAGCTACATACATATCTTGCACCTCACTTTGACAGTTTAACTTTTTGCCACCCCGGCGTCACCCGGGAGCCATCCTGGTGGTTAAGTGAGATTTAGGTTTAGAAGAAATTTAACTTTATTTACATTTCCTTCTGCCTCAGCCTCCTTCAGTTTTATGGCGGGGAGGGCGACCTTAGGCCTTGAGGAACTGAGCCATTTGTCTCTGGAAATTGGGCCATTGAAGAGATAGCCCTATTTGTTGTAAATCAGCGGGACATTTGCAAACCAAGGGAGACTCCAGTCTTGCAGGATTGTGATCTCTGCAAGTTAACTATTTGTTTTTCTTAAACATCTGGTCCCTGTGGCACCATAGCCTAACTGCCCTGGTGGTATATGATTAAGTTGTTTCTTAGGTTTTAGCTACTTTCTCTTATCTCAAACTACCTGCGCCCTGTGGGCTGGTTAGGGATGCTCAGTACAATGGCTTCCTGGCCTTCAGGAGGGCCATTCTTTTTTTTTTTTAAGATTTTTTAATTTATTAATTTGACAGACACAGATCACAAGTAGGCAGAGAAGCAGGCAGAGCAAGGCGGGGGGTGGTGGTGGTGGGAGTGTGGTGCGGGGAGCAGGCTCTCCGCTGAACTGAGAACCCGAGGCGCAGCTCGATCCCAGGACCCCGGGATCATGAACCCCGGGATCATGACCCGAGCTGAAGGCAGAGGCTTAACCCACTGAGCCACCCAGGTGCCCCAGGATGGCCATTCTTATGCTAACCCACTCTTTCTGTGCAAGGTGTCTGCTTTTGCTTTGCCAAGACAGCTGTACTTATGTCAGGGCCAGACTCAGGTGGGTACAGCCTTGTTTTTCTTGGCCTTCACACCTGGAGCTGGTTTCTAGGACTTGTTTTTAAGTCCCCTGGGGGAAGGGGAGCAGGGACAGTTTAAGGGTTAAACAACAAAGTTATTGTTTAACCTCAATGGAAACCTCTGGCTAAAATAAAAATATAAAATAGGTCCTTACAATAGTACCTGTTGTTGCAAATGAACAAATGAATGAAAGAAGGAATAGTTGTTCAGGAGAAATGTACACAGCCCTTGCCAAGTGCCCAGGGGCGCCAGGCTCTCAGTAAATGGCCACTCCCTTCTCATGGGTGAGGCGGCAAAATTTAAGGTGGTCTCCCCATAAAAAGAATCAACATAAATAATAGTTCAAGGGAAAACTTTTTTAAAAAGCCGAATTAATGTAAAAAATGCACAATGAGCAAAATAGCAAAATGTTTAAATAAAGATGGCATCATTAACAGTCCTGGGTCATATTGGAGCCTGAGGCAAAAGGAAAAATCCCTAGTTCTTATCCCATCTTTAGTTAAAAATGAAGGTTCCATCCCCTGCCTCCGGTCTTCCCTCCCTCCTCTGGGGTTCTGGTGGTTCCCTCCTGCATATTGGAAATAATTGTTGCACTTCCTATTAAAAAAAAATGAGAATGTCCTGACCTACCCCCAGGCTGACCAGAACAGAATATCAGGGGGCGGGGCCTGAGCATCTGTATTGTTTAAATTCCCCAGATAATCTTAGGATGCGCTCAGGCTGGGAATCACCGGGACTGCCAGAGCCTGGTGGGTTCCCTGGAAAGCCAGCCATCCCTCCTCTGGGGGCTCTCTTAGCAGAGAGAGGAGGAAGCAAGTCATTATGCTCTTATTTTTTTCTGCGCAGACCCTGGAGAAGAGCCAAAATGCCAGGAGTCTTTCTGGCAATCCGAGATTTACTGGTTCCTGGAGAGCCTCCTTGAAGAAACAGGCTGCGTGCCGGCACATCCCTCGCTCCCCCAGCCGCCCACCTGAGCAGTCCTGAGAGAGACCTGCTTTGCCATGGCAGATCACTAAGATCCTCAGTCTTCAGTGTCCCCTTCTCTCCCAGAGACAGTACACCTCCTTAGTAAGGTGTTCGTGAAAAACAAAAGTCATGCAAATGGCATTCCTAGTGCCTGGCTTGGGCTAAGTCCTCCAAAAGGAGGGCTGCTATTATTCAATGCTAATGCTAATTCAATGCTAATGCGATAGTGAAGAAGGAATGTGTGCATTCCTTTAGCTAAGTCAACAACTTCTGCAGAAGCATTTGGTAAATGCTTTGGGATAGATTCACTGAGTTGACCTCTGGGAAGCTATGTTTATCTGGTCAGTCAATACATAGTTCTTATTCCTACACTTCCAGCCGGCACCGTTCTGGGCACAAGGGACAACAGTGGGAATTCAAAGAGGAAGGCCCACCCCTTGCAGTGCATGTGCAGAGAAGAAGTTGAAGAACAAACAAATGTATGATAGATTCTTAAGGAGAGGTACTTTGAGGAAAATAAAGCAGAATAGGAGAGAGAAAGCGACCAGGGATGTGATTTTTGCCAAGGGTTTGGTGGAAGTGACATTTGAGCAGAGCTGTGAATGAATGAACCACGGCTTCATGTGGAGAATATTCCAGGCATGGAGCTACAGTGCAAAGGCCCTCGGGTAGAAACATAGAGCCACGTGGCTGCTGAGAAGTGAGGGAAGGTGGGCTGAATATGGCAGGAAGTTGGGCTCTGGAGGTTTATTCTGAGTACAAGGAACCTTAGAAGATTTTGAAGGAAGTGGAAGTAGTGCACATTTACTAGAGATAAAAAGGCCTGATAACGCTTTGTGAATTACATGTGCATAGGTGAGGGGGGAAGGTTGCTAGAGAGGTCTCTACTGAGAGTCTACAGGGCTCTGCCCCTGTCACAGAAACCTTCTGCCCATTCTCTTCTCATCCTCCAGCTCCAGAAGGTACATCACCTCCAAGAACACTTGCCTGAACCTTGTAGGGCCTGGCTCTAAGGGTGGGGCTCATTGATGCTGAGAACGGGTTTTGGGACAGCTTGCTGAAGCTACAGCCAATACTCTCCTTTCTCCCAACCATTCTTTTCCCAGCAATCAGGTAACTGCTGCGAGTTTAGCTTTTCCGTTTTCTCTGTTACAAGAAAGCCAAGAAGGCCAGAAGAGTTAGAAGCAGAATTTCTAAACCAGTGGATGGTTGAAATGACCTCAGCCTTCAAGATATTCCCTTCTTCAGGGTAAGGGATGCCCCTCTTTTCTCCCCGTGTGTGGACAGCTATTGAACACTGTAATCCCCCGTGTGATGGTATCAGAAGGTGGGGCCTTGGGGAGGTGATTCGGTCATGAAGGAGGATCCCCTCAGATGGGATTAGTCATCTTCTAAAGAGAGACCCCAATATCTTTCTCCCTGTCTTTCTACTATATGAGGATGAAGGAAAAGTCTGGAACCCAGAAGAGGACTCTCAGTGCCCAGCCATGCTGAGTCCTGATCTCAGACTTCTAGCTTCCAGAACCATGAGGAAGAAATTTTTGTTCCTAAGTTATCAGTCCATGGTAATTTTTAATAGCAGCTCATAGGGGCTAAGACACACGTTCAGCTTCTACTCTGTGCCACACTCTCCACGGGGCAGGGGGTCCACAGGACTAGACTGGCAGACGTCCCTGACTCTGGGGTGCCCCTCGGCCAAGGGTAGACTGCTCCCCACCCCAGCTGAGCACCTTCCCCTTCCTTATCAAGGAGAGGTTCTGCTGTCTCTACAAGAGTTCAGAGATGCTCCAGCACAGCATCAGCTGCCCCCTTTCCCCATGTCTTTATAACATCAGTTCAAAAGCCTCACTAGAATGATAAAATCACTCTCCAGCATTCATTCCACACATTCACATCGTGTGACTCCTTTGTCCCTGGCACCGGCATGAGCAGAAGGCTTATTGCTCTTCCTTTGATTTTTTAAAATTTTATTATTTGGTCTGTATTGCATTTGTAGTTTGCTTGGGTTTTCTAGCTGTGTAAGAGCCACAAAAGTCGTTCACTCTGTTGTCTCTATTTATGCCTATTTAAATAAGATTATAATTAGGGCGCCTGGGTGGCTCAGTTGGTGAAGCATCCAACTCTTGATTTTGGCTCAGGTCATGATCTGTGTCCTGGGATCGAGCCCTGCTTTGGACTCGGTGCTGGGCTTGGAGCCTGCCTAAGGTTCTCTTTCCCTTTGCCTCTGCCATTCCCTTACTAAAAAAAAAAAAAAAAAAAAAAAAAATAAGAAGAAGATCATAATTAAAGTGTCTTAGGCTGAGGGGGTTCTGTACTTTAGTCTAACAGTGACTGAACTGGAAGGAAGGGCTTGGGGGAAACTGCAGACTGAAAAGGGGGCTGGGCTAGGTTTCCCACCGGAAGCACCTTTCATTGCCCTTTGAGCAGTCCTTGTGGTGAGCCCTGGTCTCAGCAACAGCATAGACAGCGCCGATCTTGTGTGACAAAGAGGAACTCGGACATTCGGCTCTAGTTCCCACTTTACTTTCTCTCACTGAAGGGGTTGCCACCACGTTTCTTAAGTGCACCGGCGCAGGGACCAAGCCCCTTACTAAGCCTTTGTCCCCAGAGCTCTTAACCTTGGGTTTTGCTCACAGTAATTATTTAATGAGCACACGTAAACCGAACTTCATGAATTTTTATTTGCTCTTACCAGCCATAAGGGAACTCGGCCTTCAAGGGTGCTGCTGGAAAAGCAACCATTTGCTCTTTAAAATGACATCATCTCCATTTTTTTTGTATCAGTAAGTGTATTTCCCCCTCTTTCTTCCAATTTGGTCTATTTGGTCTCAAATCTTATTGGGGAAATCAATCGGAGGTTGCTTTTTATAATCACTCTCATTCTGGTTGATTTAGCTATTATTGGACCATCTTTATTTCTTCCTAAAGTATTCAGATTTAATTACATGTTTTTCTTCTGCCTTTGGTTCAAGTGTGCTAATTATGCAGTATTTAGTCTGTCTCAAGTTTAATATTAGACTTTGCATTGTCCCTGCATTTGCTAAATTGCAGAGAATTTATATTTTAGGGCTCTTGCCATTCATGGTGTTATTACTTGAGGAAAGTAATATATATAGAATATGTATATCCTATATATATCAAATATATGTCATATGTATGTACAAGAGCAGGCTTAATATTTCCATTTTTAGGTGTAGAATTCTACTTACTAAATCAAAGTTAGTTAATTCTGTTTTCAGCCCACTTATAAACTTTGTTTTAGTAAAGTTAACCCGGTACTACAACTTTTTCTTAGAACGAATGGTGAAAAAGCAGAGGAATTGAGATATTGAAATGTTGTCTCATTGGTGGCTTTTGGTCACTTCAGTGTGGCTTCTGCTTTAGGATCTTGCTTTGAAGGCGTGCCTGGGTGGCTCAGTTGGTTAAGCATCCAACTCTTGATTTTGGCTCAAGTCATGATCTCATGGTTGTGATATCAAGCCCCATGTCAGGCTTTATGATCAGCGGGAGTCTGCTTGTTCCTCTGCCCCTTCCCCTCCTCAAGCGTGCTCTCTCTTTCAAATAAATAAATAAAATCTTTTTAGAAGGAGAGAGAAAAAACTCCTCTCAAATGTCTAACTAAGTTTGCAAAAGGAAGGAAAAAAGGATGACAGAGAAGGAACATTGGATGACATAATGCTTGAGAATTTTTACAAATGATGAGAAAATTAGCTTCCTTATCAGTATCAGGAAGCCCAACTAATGTCAAGCAGCATATTTAAAAAGACATTTGAGGACACCTGGGTAGCTCAGTTAGTTGAGTGTCTGACTCAATTTTGATTCAGGTCATGATCTCAGGGCTCCATGCTCAGTGGGAAGTCTACTTGAGATTCTTTCTCCTTCTCCCTCTTCCCCGCCCCCCCCCCGCCCACCTCACATGTGGGCTCTCTCTCTCTCTCTCTCAAATAAATAAACCTTAAAAAAAAAAAAAAAAGAGAGAGACATCTGTAACTATCGTAACAGAGAAATGCCATAGATAAAAGATCTTAAAATCACTGGGGCACCTGGCTGACTCAGTTGGTGGGATTTGTGACTCTTGATCTCGGGGCCATGAGCTTAAGCCCCATATTGGGCAGAGAGCTTACCTTAAAAAAGTAAATTAAAACGATCTTAAAATCATCCAGGGAAAGAAATTTTAAAAAATAGATTATACATAAAGGAATCAGACTTTCGGTTGACTTCTCAGATTGTAATGAAGCAAGGAGATGATGGAATGTTATCTTCAAGGTCTTAAAACTGTTGACCTAGAAATGACAAGAATGAGGAAGAGGGTGGTGATTAAGGCTATTGAAACAAAGTAGCAATGGAATGAACAAACGGGATTTTTTCAAGGAACTTAGTGGTGCCATCAAGGGGCCTTGTAGGTTAAAGAGTAGGTAACCTTCAACCAGAGTTCTGAGGTTTTCATGTTGATGGCCTGAACCACAGTGTTGTCCATGTCAGAAACCAGAAGTCAGGAAGGACAGATTTTGGAAGAGATGTGAATGAATTTAGGGATTTTGTTGTCATTACTACAGTTGTTCCTGATTATAAATGTGAAACAAGATCTAGGTAACGTACAAGAGTGCTTATCTTACTAATATTTACAGTTTCCTGGGAACTGGTATTTTATAGTTTGTTTGTTTTTTTTGAAAAGTAACACAGATCCATAGAAGAAAAAGAAGAACTTACAAAATGCACCAAAAGAACATTTAACTCCTCATAACTAAAGGGTTAACTACCCTTTGGGATTTTGAATGCTTCCCTATTTTATTAGCAGAACACCCAGGCAGGCATTTAAAGTATGGGGCAAGTGTAGATGCTGATTAATTCTTGATGGTTGACTGAGCATTTGTTTAATCTTTGGTTGTGACGCGTTGCACTTCAGGCAAAGGGGGGACATGCATGAAACGATGTTCTCAGCACTCTTCCTGCACGCTGTATGCCTACTGCAGTGAACTGGGATTCACAAGGCAAATGTCAGTTGTGAATGTATTAACCTCGTTTCCTTGGGAACCACTGAGCAGAGGGGAGAGGCCGGTCACATCCAGCAGCCTGCTATGTGTAAGGCAATTAGTTCCAGAATTTGTCAGATGACGGTTCTATTTTTGAGCACTTTGAGAAAAATATCTTGACAGGTGGGGATTTCTCCTCAGTTTGGGTTGGGAGTTGGTTTATAAGTAACAGCAAGGCAAGTTTAAACTGCTTCATATCAAGATCATTATCATTTGTTCCTCTCAATGAAGGGTCTTGATGGATTTGCTCAGGGTTAAGATTCAAGTGAGGAGGAAGAATGCTGATGTTCAGCTCATGCTGCTCAGAATAAACACAGCTTGTGGCGGACATCCTGCTTCATCCTCAAAGTCAGCACACAAAGCTCCTCATTAGTTTGCCTGGTAAGTAACAGTGGTTCTTTTCTGCTAGTCATATGGATTTGGGAAATAATCAGAGCAATGCAGCCTCCATTCAGGGAGCGCTACGTGCCAGGCAGCATGCTCAACCTGGATGGCCGTCATGATAGCCAGACACCCCAATGAGCCCTGTGTGGAGTGCCGGAAGATGGCGGATTGGCCTGTAGCAATGGCATGATGAAAGGAAGCAATGAAAGCTGTGAGGAATCATGATCTAGAAGTCCCATTTATGTTTGTATTGTATATAATTTACCTTCTATTTATATTATGAGGTTTTGGGATCTTCAAAGATCTTCCTGATCTTGCCTCTCCTAGCGTTAGCCAATGCTTAGAGATGGCAAAAGGCCAGGCAGAGGGGAGCCCTCGCTGAGCAAGCTAACCAATCTGGAGCCAGACCTCCTTTGTCTGGCCCCACCTAGCCTAGCAGGTTACAAGTCTCTGCCTTAGTCATCCCAGGGCCAGGTGTCAGGCAACTAGAGACCACCCCCAGAGCCCAAAGTTGGCCACAATTATTCAAACTAGCTATTCTAGGATATTCGCCCTGCCCTGTTTGTCCTTCCCATGGAAACCCCAATAAGTCTGTGTCCCAAACCTTCACTCCTGTCTTCTGCCTCCTGACCCCCTGGTGCCTTTCTTGTGTGACCTTGATTGGCATGCCTTCTGTCTCTAGGACATGTGAGTGAAGTCAACATTTTCCTGCACCTTTGTCTTCTCTTGTGGCCACACCCGTCGGACATCTCATAAAAGAATACGCAAAACATGGGTAATAGCCATTATCCACAAACTTACCAGGTGCCTATGCCCATTTTAAGTAAAACAAAACAAAACAAAACAAAACAAAACAAAAACTGAGTTATAAAGAGCTTAAGCCCACATAAGGGAAGAGCAGAATTTGAACCTAGGTTTGTCTGTCTGCAAGCAGCCCTGAAACTCTGCCCCCTCAGACCAGCCACACAGGCTTCACCTGGGAGCTTGGTAACTCCCAGGTGCACAGTCTCGGGCCCCACCCCAGATCTAGTAAGTTTGATTCTGCCTTGTAACTGGACCCCAGATGGTTCCAAGGGAAGCGGGAGAGGTTCTGTTCTCTACCCACTTGGTCAACCACCACTGAGTGGGGGAAGTGTGTATGCAGGGCATTATGGGAGTGAAATCAGTGGAGCCAGACAGAGAGCATCTGGGATTCTAGAGAAGGAAGCTGGTGTTCAGGCTGGGATGGTCAGAGAAATGTACCCTATGAAGGTAGAACCTACAGAGAATAGTTCGGATTCAAATCCATTAGCACTTAAACAATTTTACCAAACCATCCCTCTTGTCTGACCATCCCACTATCTCCACACACAGAAGCTACTAAGGTCTCCATATACTGGCCCAACCATGTTTTCCTGGAGCTCAACATTTTATCTATGATGTGGTGAGTGCCTGTATAGGGAAGCAGTACTTGGTTGTGAAGACAGCTCAGGTAACAGGAGGGAGCCTGGCTCCCGGCCCTGCTGGTACAGAGGACATCCAGGCAGCAGTCTCAGATCCTACTTGGAAGTGGGTGTGCAAAGGAGTCATTCACTTCTCCATTCCTGTGTCCCTCTCAAAGCCATCTTGTGGCCAAAGTTAGAAAAAAGCCAGTCTCCAAGAATCACTTTCTATATTTAAACTCAAAGATGAAGTAAACATTTCTTGAAATGCGTATTTCAGAAAACATGCACATTTTTAGGCACAGGCAATGATTTAAGCTTATCTGCTAACACAGGAATTTTTTTAAAGCACGTGATTCTTTTTCTGCGCACACGAAAGAGTCCTGACCCACATTTGTGCATATGCCTATTTACAAAAGAGATAGAAGAGGACACTACCAATGCCCACTACCTGTTAAAAGGCCAATCCTAGACAGTGGTGCATTTCCACGGTACCTGCGTGTGGCCCATCAACCTATAGGGGCCTCTGGTTCCCTCATGAGACACTCACCGTGTTCAACCCCAAGCAACCAGTTTATACAGCCTCCCTAGACAATGACCCGATTCAAAAGGCTGTACATCAGCCTGCAGCCCCGCTTTATTTTTCTTCACAGCACTTACCACCATCAGACTTGGTTTTCATAGTTTTTGTTATTTAACTGTTTATAGTCTATCTCCCTGCCCCTTGAATGCAGGGATTTTGATGGTGTTATTCACCACAGAATCCCCAGCATCTAAAACAGTGTCTAGCACAAGAAGTTGAATAAATAAACTTGTGTGTGAATAGAAATCTAAATGAACATGCTAGTTAAAAATCACCGAACAAGGGGCGCCTGGGTGGCTCAGTGGGTTAAAGCCTCTGCCTTCGGCCCGGGTCGTGATCTCAGGGTCCTGGGATCGAGCCCTGCATTGGGCTTTCTGCTCCGCGGGGAGCCTGCTCCCCCCGCCCCCTGCTCTCTGCTTGCCTCTCTGCCTACTTGTGATCTCTGTCAAATAAATAAATAAAATCTTTTTTAAAAAAAAAATCACTGAACAAGTGAGTGATTTTTGGAGATCAGAGCATCCAAAATTTCACACCGCATAAGGGAGAATGTGGTTGATTGCCGGGCCACCTCCCTGGTCTGGGGGTTGGTGTGGGCCTTATTAAATGTGTCCCTATAAGAAAAAGCAATGTAGGCAGGAAGGGAAAGGAAACATAGGCAGAAGCATCTGAGTAAATCGTCCAATAGGTGAATTCTGAAGCCTGTAAAAGCACGTGGTCTCTTTTTGGCCACATGTTGGTGCTGTTCATACTGTCTAGAAGAGTGCTCAGGCCTGTTCTCTGGAAACTTAAAGAGAACTTCCTGGTGTCACTGTTGAAATGTTGTTGGTTAAAAACAGTAAGAAGCTTCCAAACACTTGACGTTGCTCACATTCATCATGGAGTCTGCTCCATGCTGAATGGATTCAATGGCCTCATTCCTTCTATGAGGGAAGGGAAGGAAAAGGGAGCCACGAAACATGTTGAGGCCCAGCAACATAGCTTCGGTAGGTGGCCTCACTCCTGATCAGGACAGAGTGGAAATGCGATAGGACCTCCCCAGAGAGAAGTCAGGGGATGTCTCCCAAAGAACAGTCTTGGGAGATGGGGTGCAGATATCAAGTTCTCCAGGGTCAAATATGATTTGGAAAGCCTCAGTTAACCAAGTTAGAAGTTTCTTCTGTACAGAACTCCTCACGTCTTTAATATGCTAATTCAGATTATGATTCACCGCATGATTGGTGTCTAGAGAGAAATGGGCAGCAAAATGAGACTGGGAGATAAAATGAACAGGTACTGCTGATGAATTAGAAGGGAATATAGTAGTCCAGCCCCAAGTTCCTCTGGCTCATGCATTGGGTGGATGGTGGGGTCATGTGCCAAGACCCGGAGGCAAAGGCCCTTGTTCAGAAGGGAAGAACATGGCTTTGGTTTAGGCGTGTTGAGTAAGAGAAGTCTCTGAAAGAGCCAAGCAGAGATGACAATTGGAAGTGGAGATTTTGTTGACATTTGAAGCTGGATGATTCTTAATTTAAAAAGTAATTAATTAACTAGTCAATTAATTAAAAGAAGTATAGAATTTTGCACTCCAGGGAGAGTACTCTTCTGCAGAGTTGAGATGAATGAGGGGTCTCGAGCTGCCCTCAGGGTCTCTAGGGAACCCAGTGCTGTGAGCCATCACCGTGGGGGGCGGATTAGGGCCCACAGAGCTGCCATCTCCTGTTACATCAACACATCTAACTCTCTTAATCCGTCAGATAAATTACAAACTAAGCTTCAGAATTCAACATGAGATCAACATATGTACACTGAATATTTTTAAATGAAGAATGGCAAATAAATGTCATTTCACATGCTAACTCTTGTAATCAACAGTAGTTGCTGGTGAGTGGTGGACATCTCAGAGACCACACCTGGGGCCACGACTGAATAGTGACATCTACCCAGATCTCAGAAGGGCACAGTGAAAAGAGTCTGTGCCACACATTTGCCATTGCAGGCCAAAGCTTTGTAGGACACCTTCAGCCAAGCAAGCAGGCACATTCCTAGTCATTTTTCATGATGAAAGTGAGCAAAATCAAGCACCTGCTTTTGGGAGCTTTTTGTTGCTTTTAAAAAGGAGTTTTTCTGCAGTGGCTCTGGGTTCTCCCTGAGCTCAGACAGTGGCAGGGAGATTGTCAAAACAAATCTTCATTGACTTAGAAATGTATACTTACCTAAACAGACCTTGCATTACTTCAATTCTGTCATTTTTGTGAGCCCAACTGAAGTTTTTGTGTTGAACATTTGGAACAGTATAATAGCACACAAACTGCAAGGTGTATCATTTTGGTTTGATAAGTGCAGATTTCAGTCACCAAATATATTGAATTTGATTAGCTTTATAATAGAAATTTTTTTCCTAAATTGTTAATTGCTTTAAAACTAGAGAATGAATCAAGAAAACAGTCATTATCACTGAATATAATTGTGTGGTACAGAGGAGGATTGCTAAAATGATTCATTTGGCCATGGAATACGCTAGGAACACCTTTCTGCAGAGATCACTGGGTGTCCTAAAAAAAAGCAGTTTTGCTTAAGTGGGAATGATTCAATAGTGAAGGAAACTGGGCATTGCAAGAGACAAAAAGGAGAATCAATGGGCGTAGTACTCTTATAGGGAAGGGTTGACCTCAAAACCAAGAACAGGTCAGCCCTGGACATGGGAGGATAGTCTGTACACAGAGAATCAGCAGCATGGGTTTGACAAGTGGCCTGGGGAGGTTCTGTTCCCCTTACTTCCCCTGAATGGTAGCAGGAAACAGGAAGTGAGGTCACAGGAAGTGATGGGATAGGAAGAGGAAAGAGATTGTAGGAGAGAAGGAGGCTGAGTGGACCAGGGGAATGGGGTGTTTCCACGAGCCTTCCCCAGACCCTCTGTATTGACTTTGAAATGTATACTCCCCGCAGGTGTTAAAGCGCTATGTGTACATCTAAAACTAATATGATACTATAAGTCAAAATTTTCTAATGTGCACTCCTCAGAGTGCCCAAGAGCCGTTACTCATCCCTCTCTGGCAAAAAAAGAAGCCTGCCTCCTTCCCTGGTACCTAGCATGCATCACAGCTGTGCCTGAGCCCCGCTCCTCCGACTGCCACGCAATATGTTGTTAGTTACAAGAATGGGCTTGAGGTGAGGTCTCACCCAGCCCAGCCATTTATTAGTAGGATCATGTAGAGCCCATTATCAGTCTAAGCATGTGACATTGGACACTCTGCTCACCCTCTCAGCTTTAGCTACTTCCTCTGCAAATCGAGTTAATAGTCCCAACCTCAGCAGGGTGCATTGCTGTGTTTAATGTGAAGTAATGTAGGTAAGGAGCCTAATTCGTCACCTGCTACATAGTGACCAACAAATAGTAATATTTTTTTCATTGTAAAATATTTCCAGTTTTAATTTTGCTAATACCACATAACTTGGACTTTGTCCTCCTACACATTTTTTTTTTTTTTTTTTGGCATTTCAACCACATTTTGTGCAGTAGGTTTCTAGAACTCTTTCATCTGGTAAAACTGAAATTCCATACCTGTCAAATAACTTTCTATTTCCCTTTCCTCTCTACCTCTGGCAACTACCATTCTGTTTTGTTTCTTCAAGTTTGTTTTAGATACTTCATGTAAGTGGGATCATACAGTATTCGTCTTACTTTGAATGGCTTACTTCAGTTAGAATGATATCCTCAGGGTTCATCCATGTTGTAGCTTATGAAAGGATTTCCTCATCTTTCAAGGCTAAATAATATTCCATTGGATGTATATTACCATATTTTGTTTCTCCATTAATCCATCGAAGGGCATTTTGGTTGTTTTTTATCTCTTGATTATTGTGAATAATGGTGCAGTGAACACAGGTGTGCAAATAGCTCTTTGAGATCTTACTTTCAAGTCTTTTGGATATGCATCCAGATAGAGGATTGCTGGGTCACATGGTAATTCTGTTTTTAATTACTTGACGCACCTTCATCCTGATTCCCATTGCAAGCACACCATTTACCAATATTGCTCAAGGGTCCAAGGGATTTTTCCATATTCTCATCACCACTTGTTTTTTCCTGTCGTATTTGGTTTGGGGTTTGGTTTTTGATAATAGCCATCCTAATGAGCGTGAGGTGATATCTCACTATAGTTTTGATTCTCATTTCCCTGGTGATTAGTGATCTTATGCATTTTTCCATAAGCTTGTTGGCTGTTTATATATTTTTTTTGAGAACTGTCTATTCAAAACTTTTGCTCATTTTTTAATCTGATTATTTTTGTTTTGTGTTGAGTTGTGGGAGTTCTCCATATATTCTGGGTATTAAAACCTTGTCAGATAAATGATTTGCAAATATTCTCTCTTTCCATTCATTGCCTTGTCACTCTGTTGATTATAGCCTTTGCTGTGCAGAGATTTTGAAGTTTGATATAGTCCTATTTGTCTGTTTTGGGTTTTTTTTGCCTCTGCTGTTGGTGTCAAATCCAAGAAATCATTACCCAATCCAATGTCATGAACATCTCCCCCTATGTCTTCTTTTAAGACTTTTATGGTTTCAGGTCATCTGTTTAGGTCTTTAGGATGTAGTTATTGTTTATGTTACTGTTATTACTTCTACTCATGTTATCCACAAATGTTCCTGCCATCGATGTGGAAAATTAAGACCTCACTATCATGCATTTCAATCTAATAAATACTGATGTTGCTTATTCACATATAAATCTCTCTACTAATTACAGTAGCAGGAATATAAATGTAGAAAGACGCAACCCCCTCCTCTCAAATAATATCTAGTCCAGAAGATAAAATATTCACAATGCCACTTCTTTGCTCACTTGCAGGCTCTGCTCTTGCCGGGGTGCAATCATTAATTCCATTTGCAGGTGTTACTAATGCTCAGTGTGTGTCCAGCTGGGCTTCCCTCACAGTCCTTTTGCGTGAGACACAGAGGTGCCTTATTAGCACCATAACTCTAGCAATTAAGAGGGCATTTCCATCAGGCACTTGAGCAAAATAAAAGGACTCTGAAGAAGACACACCAATTACAAATGTTACTAATGCTGGATGGAGCCTCACCTTTCAGGAACAGTTAATAATGGCAGAGAAAGGCCACCACTTTCCACTCAGTGTGGGCAGCCCTTATTTCCATTAAGCCATTGGCAATAGAGAACACTTTCTGTTTAGTTCAGGAGTCCCCCCCACTGCAGAACCAGTTCCAGACTCTTCCCTCTGGTGATTTCTGTGGCGACCACAGAGACCACCATCGTTGAACTACTTGGGTTCTGCAGGTGGAAACCCAGCCCAATTTTCCCTCCTTGCCAGAACCCCAGTTTTTAGACTCCCCCCTCTTCCCCATCCCCTGGGATTTTCTGTACAAGACAAACATGTTTCTTACCTTGACTAGAAACAAACAATGCAGACTTTATGTGACTCTACATCCAGGAAGGAGGCCACTTTGCGGTCTAGATTAACTCAATAGGTAAAGACTTTAGGAAGCAGGGCCCAGAAAGCATTCTGAGCCAAAATGGAGCCCCTCAGAGCCCACCTGGGAGGGCTTCACAGGTGCACTAATGTTCCTTAAAGAGAAGGCCTGAAGAGGAGTCCAGCTGTGGGGAAGCTCAGAGACACTTCCTCTGGGAAAAATTCTTACGTGTCGGCGAGTTCTTGGCCTCACAGGATGCTGCCTGGCATCCTACAGAGCTGATGCTCTAACCGCCTGTTAAGTAGTTGGCTTCTGGCAGGACACTGTAGCCTCCCTGAGGCTAGTATTTCATTGTTCTAGCACAGGGTCTGCTACATCGAAGACCCTCAGGATAAGCAATCTACCAAACTCCATCCTTTTACTTTATTTCTCTTCTTATCCTTAATTATCTATTTATGGTCTCCTTTCTCCTAGACTGCAAGTTTGAGGAAGGCAGGCTTTGCTTTGTTCACTGCTGAATCCCCAGTGCCCAGAGAGTGTCTTGTAGTCAGATTTTGTTTTGTGAATGAATGGGTGAAGGCATAGAAGTAAGACCATGAACCTTTCAGAACCAGCTTGCCGTCAGCTTGCTGGGCACACAAGCATCTCTTTTGACTTTCACTACTCAGAAGTTAGCCTAACTCTACTTGCCCTCATCAACAAATATTCTGGGAGATCTATAATTACCAGGGCCCCCTCGATGACTCCTTCCTCACTTTGACTACCTTCTTCATATCTGGATTGGGTAACTGTTCATCTCCGGTATTAATCAGGGTTCTTCAGGGAAGCAGTATTGATAGGATGCATGGATGGGGGTGGGTGGATTTGCTTTAAGGAATTGGCTAACACAGTTGTCGGGGCTGATAAGTCTGAATTCTGCAGGGCATGATGGCAGGCTGGAGACCCAGGGAAGAGCTGATGTTGCAGCTCAAGTTTGAAGGCAGCCTGAAGGCAGAATGCCTTCTCCTTCAGGAAGGTCATCTTTTACCCTTATGGCCTTCAACTGATTAGATAAAGCCCACCCACAATTTGGAGCCTAATCAGCTTTACTCAAAACCTACTGGATTAAATGTCAATCTCATCTGAAAAATACCATCACAGAGACATCTAAAACAGTGTTCAACCCATATCTAGTCTGGGATGGTCTAGTCAAGCTGACACACAAAATTCACTATCACACCCACTTTGGTGAACTGGAGGGAAGACCTACTACCCACTCATTCTACTCCACCCCCCACCCCCGCCAATACAATCAGCCCCACTTTACACCAATCCTCACCTCAAACTTGAAGGACCAAGTGGGTCCCCCACTTTTCTCACTTTCACAAATTTCTTATAGAAACTCCCTAAAAATATGACCTCCAGACTTCTCTGAGGAAAACAAACCACCTTTCTTTCAAAGTCCGATGATGATTTTGTGCATGTTTTATATTAGATGTTTGAAGAGATGCAAAGCCTCCCTTGCATGGTTTATATTAGCTTTCTCAAAGGTATCGGCTAAAATTATTTTGAACAAAGGCGATGAGTATTTGATTTCCCTGGGTCCAGCTGGCCCGGCCTTCCCCTCTCATTTCCTTCCCTGCTTCCAGCACCACAGGAAATGGAGAACACGCCATCCTGGGACTCTCCCGTGGCGCATTTACATCAGATAAACAACTTGACTGGAGGGCTGACAGGGAATAATAAAGCATGAGTTATTCACTCCATAATTATTTCCTCAAACTGATGCAGCCACTGAAGAAAACTTTTATTGCTGGGGGGGATGATTACCAGACACAGAAGCTCACAATACACATAAAGGAAAAAGAAAAAGAAACAAATGAAAAAGTATGTCATATAGCTTAATGATTTTAAAAAGTTCTCTTGAGTTCCTTAGTCCTGGGCAATGTGACTTTTCATTGTAATGGCAGATGCTCTGACCCATGCCTTTCCCCGGGTTTGTGAGAGTTTCCTGATCTTAGTTCCCCACCCCTACCAGGGCCTCACTAGGTGAAGCTTTCTGGGGATCTGGGAGACCACTCTGTCTGTTTTAGAGAGCCCACTTGCCATGTCTCATCATCATTAAGGGTACTTCCCCAGCCACCTTACTTGCTATGGGCACCATATTGAGAACCTACACTACAGTTAGCCTCAAAGTTCTGTCTTTACTCTTCCAGCAGAATCGGGCACAGACTTTATTGCCCCTCTTTACTGGTAAGTAAATGTGACTTTGGTAAATTAAGTGCCTTGACCAGGGTGACTGAGGCAGCAGGGCATGGCGAGGCTCAGGACTGGGCCCAGCTGACCCCAAAGCCCTCTGTCTCCACTATATGGAGGCAGAAGTTGGAGAATGTCCTTCCAGGCTCTCTTCCCCCTCTGCCTCTGCTCTCAGACTCCTAGTCCTGGGGGCTAGAATTCTGTAGTCTCTTCCCCTTCTGCTCAATACCAATTTGACTTCAGAAAGAGTTAATAAGGAATGACTGTAAATTAATGAATTAATGAGGTGTGAATAACTGATATTTGTAGTGTATTTTTTTTTCCTTGGGTAGATGCATTAGAAGATTGGCAAAGCCCCTGTGTCTGGCTTGTCATTGCCCCCAAAATATTAAGGTTCAGAGTAAACCATGGGTTTCCTCTTTATTTCATATGTAATATTTTATGGAATAAAAATATAATTTCCATAGAAAATTTTCATATAAAATAAATTATTTTCATGCTGGAAGTGTGATCTGGAGGAGGTTTGCTTTTTACTTGGGGCACAAAAGAATCTTCCTTCCTCCTATAGAAGCACGCTGTAGGATGGTTTACTCATGAACTTGGTTGTGAGCCATTCTCTGGGGGAGATACAGTCTGTTGTTGTAGATGTCAGTTATCTTTGAATTCCAGACAATAATGCAGCCATACTTGTTTCTACGTGTTCGTTGGGTCTTAGGCATCAGAGGGGCTCAAGTGCCCTTTGATAGATGGCCCTGAAATTAATGAATGAGCTCCTTTGTGTGTTTATTCTACACATAGTCATTGAGAACCTGTTATACGTTGAGTACTCTGCTGTGTGCCAGGGACACAGAAATGAAAAGATAGATGGAATTCTTACTTTCATGAGTCAACAGCAGGAAATCAGACACAAAGTGGGATGGATTGCACTACAGTGTAATGTGCTACAATGGGGAAAGATGGGGTTTTGTGGGGACATAGGCCCATGACGTATCCCCCTGCCTAGGGATCAAGGAAGACTTCCATGAATAAGGGACATTTAAGCTTAGATCCAAAAAGTAATAAATAGCCATGCAAAGCTAAGGTCGGGTATGTAGGGGGTGCAGGGCAAGCAAAGGACTTCAGGGAGACTACTATGTGTACCTAGAGAATGTTGCAAGCAGAAAGAGAAGGCAGAGGGAAATCTGGAGAGTTGGTCATGACAGGTCTTGTCTACTGGTGTTTTTCAAACTATTCTTCACTGCAACACACAGCAAGAAATACAACTTAAGTCATAACTCAGGATATATTTGTGTATGAAACAATATTCACAGAACACTTACCCTTACCATGAACAAAGTACTCTATTTCTATTCTGCTTTTTTCAGTGCTGGTTATGATCCTCAAAATTGATTTTACAATCTTCTAATGAGTCTCCACACACCCTTGTAAATAATCATAGGGACCTTGGACTTTATCCCAAGGTTAGTAGGAAACCATGGATGAGCTTTAAGCCAAGAAGCAAGCTGGCCTAGTTTCCTTTGTGGAATGATGATCTAGCTGCAGCAGAGGGTGGGCTGTGGTGGGAGTGAGGAAGGTAGGGGCACCCTAGGGCTGGTTGATTGTTATGACCTGGTTGAGAGAGGAAGACACCCCAAATGCAAGCAGTGGCCATATGAGCTGAGAGAAATGGGCTGATTTTTGAGATGCTTAAGGTGGAGAACAGACACTGGTTTGTGGAATGAAGTGGGGAACAGGAAGTCAAGGAGGACTCCAGGATTCTGTTTGATAACTGGAGGAGCCATGGCACTGGTTGTTGAGATACAGAGCAATGGGGGAGAGTCCCATTTGGGGGTGAGGGCGCTGAGTTTTGGTTTGGGTATGTTGGATATAAGACACCCAACAGTTGATTTTTCCATGGACTTTGTTGCTTAAGGAATGGTGCTGGATTGGGTTTGTGGCATTGAGACTGAATAGTGTTTGAAATCGTGGAAGAAAGGCAATATGTTAGGGAAGATATATGAGAAAAGCAAAGACAGATCCTGGGACATTCCCTGTTTCTTTTCTAGAATAATCCTTGTCTCCAAGTAAGAATCAAGCCATCATCTCCCATACACTGCAGACCTTTGGCTAATACTACTCAGATGAGGTTAACACACACCAGGTTTGTGTGTTCGAGCTGATTATTAAACATTATCTCAAGGAATCTGAACTCAGCCTCCATTATAGCAAATGAAACTCTTCTTCTAGCTGAATGTGGGGACAGCCCACATGGAATTACTAACCTGGGGGCTGACTCACCCCTGTGGCTGGACCACGTAACTTCAAATGTTTTCCATCTTGACTTCTTTTGAACTAAATTTATTCCTCATGCTGGAGAAGGCATGTGTTTGATGTTATTAGAAACCTGAACACTAAAAATATGTTGAAAATTATTAGAAGTTGGAGTGGCTGGTATTGAAATATTTTTGGCCCTAGGTTTAAATCAGTGAGCTGGCTTTCTTGAATAAAAAGTGGTATTCAATTCCAGCCCCTTGATTTAGCAAAGGACTTGGTTGCGTCTAGGAAGTGGCCTGAAATCGCAGGTTTGGTTGGTCTCCCTCTCGCTCCCTCTATCCCACGGTATTTGTCTCCCATCCCTGCCCAACACATCTATGCCTCTAGAGGTCAACTCTGACACATACAGGCACAATGCTACTCATTTTTCAAACTGACCTTTCTTATTAGAGAAAATAAGGTGTGTCACCTACAGAAAGCACCACGCATATAGATTAGCAATGGAAGAAAAGGGAAATTCAGTGAACAATTACTGAACCACTACTAAGTTGTAAAAACTGGAGTTGGTGCGGGAGATACAACAGTGACCTACATTGACAGGTTCCCTGTCTTCTTGTGATAAGTGCTTAGAAGGGAGAGTGGATATGAACTATCAGTGGGATGGTTGTTAACATTATAGATATGATGGACAGAGAAGGAACCATTGCCAAAGTGACTTTTGAAGAAAGTGAAGGAAGGAGACATGAAGATAGCAGGGGCAGGAGTTTTTCAGATAGAAGGAAAGGCAAGTGCAAAGGCCCTGAGGCAGAGGGATACCCCATTTGTTGGCAGCACCATGAGGAAATCAATGTGGAGGAGCAGAGGAAGAGAGGAGGGAAACGAAGGAGATGCTGACATAAGAGGGAAGCTGGAGATGGAGGTTGGTCAGTAACATGCTTGGCTTTCACTCTCATTTCTGAGTGAGTTTGGAATCCTTGGAACAATTGAAGCACAAAAGTGACTTGTTCTGACTTACATTTTACCAGGAGCCCCTGGCTGCTATGAAAGTGGGCACTAGAGGCAGGGAGGTGGCCAGAGAGAACCGTTGCGAATGGTCTTTCTTTTAATGTACACATTTATAAATGAAGGATCAAACTCTATAAACTATTCTTTAACCTTCATTTCCCACATGATATTTAATGAATATCTTTCCCTTTCCATGCCATTGAATATGAGTGTCCAGTGTGATTTTTTATGCCTGATGAAATTCTGTTTGGGGATGTTATGTGGCGGAGCAGAAGTAATAAAAACTGGCCTGACTTGCACTCACCATATTCTAGGCACTGCAGTGTTCTGCCAAGAGCACTGGGAGACAGGGAATCTCTCTGTGCCCATTTTCAGATGAGGAAACCAAAGGCACGGGGCTCATCCAACTTCTCCACAGTTGTGAATGGTAGAGCTAATACTTAGTATTTAACCCACGAGCTGGTTAACTCCAGGTCCCGCCCCTCTGACCACCTTACCGTCATGGAACTTAGAATGCACTTCTGTCCTTTATGAGTACTATTGCTGTAAACATCCTTGCTGCTAAATCTTTGCAAATGTCAATAATTGTTTCCCAAGAATCAATTCCTAGAGGAGGAATTTCTAAATCAATTCTTTTAAGGTAACAACAGGTTATATTTGTTTTGTAAATTAAACAAGTACGAGCAAATTGTCCCGGATCTCAGAGGGACCATGTATGATATTGAACACAATGGCTGGTAGTCAATTTCAAAGCAATAATTACCATTGCTCTGATGCAGTTTCTTTGAAGTGTGACTCCCTGGATACATGGTTTCTCCAGAACAAGAACTTGGACCAGCATTAGCAGGCATTTCTCCAAATTCAGCTCTTTGTTTCAAGGGGACCCCAGTAGGCTGGTGGCAGTGTTCACACCAGGGACTGTCTCTTGGAGATCCAGGCAGGCAGGCATTTCCCGAGTGGCTACAGTGCACGATGCCAGTGAGCTGGCAAGAAAAGAGGTCATGACAACCTAGATGACCCTCCACCCAGGGATGAAACAAGATGTTAACTGGAGAGGCGTTCAAAGACCCACTCAACCAGTTATCAGCCCTGTCACCCTGGACAGGGAAGTTATTCAATCTCTCTAAGTAGAAATGACCCCCACTTGGGGGTTTGTGTTAAGGGTTAAAGGAGACAGTCAGCTATGCTAATACCTGGCTCAATCCAGGCTCTGGGGAAAATTCTAGCCAATAGCACCAACAGCCTCATTCAGATTTAAATCCTGAACCCCAAGTATTTTACGGTTCTTGGTGTATAGTAAATGGAATCAATTCTCTAATTTCCCTTTCTGTGCTTTCATTGTTAGTGTATAAGAAAGCAACTGATTTCTGTACATTGACTTTGTATCCTGCCACATTACTGAATTGCTTTATGAGTTCTAGTAGTTTGGGGATGGAGTCTTTTGGGTTTTCCATATAAAGTATCCTGTCATCTGTGAAGAGAGAGAGTTTGACTTCTTCATTGCCAATTTGGATACCTTTTATTTCTCTTTGATGTCTGATTGCTATTGCTAGAACTTCTAATACTATGTTGAACAAGAGTGGTGAGAGTGGGCATCCTTGTCGTGTTCCTGATCTCAATGGGAAGGCTGCAAGCTTTTTCCCATTGAGGATGATATTTGCTGTGGGTCTTTCATAGATAGATTTTATGAAGGTCAGGAATGTTCCCCCATCCCTATACTTTGAAGCGTTTTAATCAGGAACGGATGCTGGATTTTGTCAAATGCTTTTTCTGCATCAATTGAGAGGACCATATGGTTCTTCTCTCTTCTCTTATTGATTTGTTCTATCACATTGATTGATTTGTGAATGCTGAACCATCCTTGCAACCCAGGGATGAATCCCACCTGGTCATGGTGGATAATCTTTTTAATGTGCTGTTGGATCCTATTTGCTAGGATCTTGTTGAGAATCTTAGCATCCATATTCATCAGTGATATTGGTCTGAAATTCTCCTTTTCAGTGGGGTCTTTGCCTAATGCTGGCTTCATAAAAAAGAGTCTGGAAGTTTTCCTTCTGCTTCAATTTTTTGAAATAGCTTCAGGAGAATAGGAGTTATTTCTTCTTTGAAAGTTTGTTAGAATTCCCCAGGGAATCTATCAGGTCCTGGGCTGTTGTTTTTTGGGAGGTTTTTGATCACTGCTTCAATCTCGTTACTAGATATCAGTCTATTCAGGTTGTCAATTTCTTCCTGGTTCAATTTTGGAAGTTTATAGTTTTCTAGGAATGCATCCATTTCATCCAGGTTGCTTAACTTATTGGCATATAACTGTTGATAATAACTTCTGATGATTGTTTCTATTTCCTTGGTGTTAGTTGTGATCTCTCCCTTTTCATTCATAATTTTATTAATTTGGGCCTTCTCTCTTCTCTTTTGGATTAGTTTGGCCAATGGTTTATCGATCTTATTCTTTCAAAAAACCAGCTTCTGGTTTCACTGATTCATTCTACTGTATCTCTAGTTTCTATCTCATTTATCTCTGTTCTAATCTTGATTATTTCTCTTCTTGTGTGTGGAGTTGGCTTCATTTATTGTTGATTCTCCAGTTCTTTAAGGTGTATAGACAGCTGGTGTATTCTGGATTTTTCAATTGTTTTGAGGGAGGCTTGGATGGCTATGTATTTCCCCCTTAGGACTGCCTTTACTATATCCCATAGGTTTTGGACCGAAGTATCTTCATTCTCATTGGTTTCCATGAATTGTTTAAGTTCTTCTTGGGGAGACAGAGAGGAGAAGGGAGTTGAGGGAAATTGGAAGGGAAGATGAACCATGAGAGACTATGGACTCTGAAAAACACTCTGAGCGTTTTGAAGGGGTGGGGGGTGAGAGGTTGGGGGAGCCTGGTGGTGGGTATTATGGAGGGCACGTATTGCATGGAGCACTGGGTGTGGTGCATAAATAATGAATTCTGTTACACTGAAAAGAAATAAAATTTAAAAAAAGAATAAATAAATAAATCCTGAGCCCCCCGATCTCCTTCTCAGGCTTGTTTCTTCCACCCAACCCACTCCTACAAGAACATAAATATGCATTGGAATAAAATAGTGTTCTTATACGGAGTACCTAGAGTAGTCAGATCCAGAGAAACACAAAGTAGAATGGTGGTTGTCAAAGGCTGAGGGGGAAGGGAATGGGGTGGTGGGTACAGAGTGTTAGTTTTATCAGTAACATTACTGAACTACACACTTAAAAATGTGTAAGATGGTAACATTTATGTGTTGTGTGTTTTACCATACCTTTTTAAAGGAAATGATGTGCTTAATATTGTATCTTTTCCATTGCGATATTAATTTTGATGGTCAAGTCGCGAATGCACTTTATGTTTTCTGGTTCTAATTTCCAAAGCTCCATCATGGCCATCTGCTTAGTGATCCTGCAACAACCACAGGAGACAGATGTCATGCTCCCTTCATTTTGTATCTGGGGCAAAGGCCGTGCTGAGAACCGAGCTTGCAACTCCTTGTTTTAAGATATAGGGGTATTTTTATTATCAGGTGTGTTGAGGCCAATAGATGAAGAGATGACTGCCATTGAAAAGATAGTTTATTGCTCTCAGTTCCCAACAGGAAGGGCACACTGCACCAAGGGAGGCCTCCTAGGAAAGTACCAGAGTCAGCTAGGAGGTAGAGGGAGAGGGGCACAGTACTGGGCAAGAGCTTTTACTGTGGTTGCCATGGGAAGCCATGGGAAAGACAGGGTGACAGGCCTAGGATTGGGCTCTGGGACACAAGGGCTGTTCCTGGTTGTCCAGTACGTGGCTGAGGTAATCAGAGCAAGTGGACAGTAGCCCAAAGTGTGGGATCCCCATAAAGGAGGGGTGGTGGGCTCTGAATGAGTGATTTGTATTTGAAGAGTGTGTTTACCAGTGAGTTGTTTAGTATCTCTAGGAACTGGCCAGCCTTGGGAAGGGCAGCTTCCCCAGGGTAGTGGGCAAGGCACCAGGTGTCAGAGTATCAGAATATAGAAAATAAGAAAATCTAATTAATATGTTCCCTCTTCTCCACATTGAACTGAGTCCCCTGGCTCATGGGGCTGGGCTACTTCCTAAGGACAAATCCATTGTTTTGTTCCAAACTTTCACCCTATTTGATATCTGCTATCACAGGGGTTCTCATTCCTGGCTGCCTCCCAAGATATCACCCAGGGCGGGGTGGGGGTGGGTTAAAAACCCCAGTGTCCAGGCCTCACTTCTGGCCAATCATGTCTTCCTGGGGAGAGGCACTATCATCAAAGCATAGCCAATATTGAACTTTTCCTCCTCCTGGTTTCCAGAACCACCCTCTTCCCATTTTGCTTCTCTTCCCATAACTCTCAGGCTGCTCCTTCCCAGAATTGGGGGGTCAGCTCTAGTGCAGCGCAAACTGCAGATCTGCCACAGGAACTGTAGGAATAATGCGGGCCAGGAGATCTCACCAAGACACTTGGGTTGGGCTGGAAGCACATGGCCTGGACCCCACCCTAAGTGCTGATCCCAGAGGCTGGGGCTTGCCCAGGAATGCACTTTTATAAAACTACCCAAAATAAGTCCTGAAGATGTACAGCATAGTGACCATAATTAATAATACCATATCGTATACAGAAAATCCCCTGCTTTCAAGTTTGTGGTACATCACTCTACTTTTACGAAAGACCAGCATTAGTCCATTTTCATTAACTGAAAGAAATCTGAAGAGGATTTTCCATTTTACAAAATAAAGGTGAGAAGCAAAAATAGCATTCATTAAATCTCTGGATTGCTTTGGGTACTATAGACATTTTAACAATATTTGTTCTTCCAACCCATGAGCATGGGATATCTTTCCATTTCTTTATGTCATCTTCAATTTCTTCCATCAGTGTTTTATACTTTTCAGAGACCAGGTCATTTACCTCTTTGGTTAGGTGTATTTCTAGGTATCTTATTATTTTTGGTTCAATTGTCAAAGGGATTGTCTTCTTAATTTCTCTTTCTGCTGCTTCATTAGTAGTGTCTAGAAATGCAACAGATTTTTGCAAATTGATTTTGTATCTTGCGACTTTACTGAATTCATTTTAGTAGGCTTTTTTTTTTTTTTTTTTTTTTTTTGGTGGAGTCTTTATGATTTTCTATATAGAGTATCGTGTCCTCTGCAAATAATGACAGTTTTACCTCTTCCTACCAATTTGTATGCCATTTCTTTCTTTTCCTTATCTGAATGGTGTGGCTGGGGCTTCCAGTACTATGTTAAATAAAGGTGGTGAGAGTGGACAGTGTTTGTTTTGCAGCACTACAGAGATAGTGTTTAGCCCTCTTGGGAAGAGTGGCACCTCCTACCTCCTTCCCCAGAACTATACTCAGTATCTCAGTATCAAGCAGCCAGAGCTTTGAACTGTGTCTGTGAGCATCTGTGCATTATCTTGATTTATTTATCTGCTTTCATTAGCAAGATCTGTTCCTAATGTGTCAGAAAAGCCTAAAAGAGGCTATTGGGTGGGAGGGGGCTAGGAATGGTCAGCTTTTTTTTTAATCATATAAAGCAATAGTTACTTATAAGCTTTGCATTAGTTCAGCTTAAGAAAGGTTTCAATCCAAACACTGCTTTTGGATAGTGGGGGACACCTGTATTTGGAAGTTGCTGAGAATAGATCCTACAAATTCTCATTACAAGAAGAAAAATCGCAACTGTGTGTGTTGATGGATATTCACTAGACATGGCGACTATTTAGCAACACATATGAGTATCAAATCATTATTTGTACACCTGAAACAAATGCAATGCTATTTGCCAAGCATACCTCACTACATAAAAGATAAATAGCACACCCCTTGTTCCATCCTGTCCCTCACACTTTCCGCTTTCTTCCTAATTGAATCAGGGTCCTATAGGACATCAAATGTTTTCCTAAAAACTTGATAAAACAAAAAATAAATGCTGATTAATATCTGTGGCAATCACAGAAGTTTGAGCCCTGAACAGAATAACCATACATTTAAAGATGTAGCCTCAAGTCCGGGAGATCCTAGAGTGATGTAGCCTCATGAGGCCAAGGGACACCAAGGATCGTCAGGAGTCAGGGGGAGAGCGTAGCCCAGCTGACAACTTGATTGTGGACTTCTGGCCTCCAGAACTGTGAGAGGGTAAATTTCTATTGCTTCAAGCCACCTGAGCATGTGGCAATTTGCTACAGTGGCCACAGAAACTAATAGATGCTCCAGAGCCAAAGGGGCCTCAACAGGTCAAAGTCAGTCGATGCTTCAAGTGAAGCAGCCCCACCACCTGGCAGGTTGAGAGCACCAGGTCTTTTAGGACCTCAGAACCTGGGATGAGGAGGAGCAGGAAGGGGAGGAGAACAGGCAGGAGGAGATGAGGAAATTTTATCATCATAATAGTAGCCACAGCGTTATTCACTCTTTTAAGCATTTTATAGGCTGCCTTATTTAACTGATTCCTTATAACACTCTGGATAATGAATTTAATTGTCCATATTTTATACAGCAGGAAATGAGGCTGGGGAGCCCAAGGGCTTTCCGGCAGTCACTCAGCTTTGTAAAAACCAACTCCAAAGCCCACTGGGCAACACTATCAGAGGTTTTCCAAAGCAACCTGCCCATGTTAACCCCTGGAGCAGCAAACCGTGTAGCTAGGGTTGCTTCTGGTTGATTTCAGATGACCATCTGATGCGCTAGACTACAGGGAATCCCACCTCTAGCTGGGGTGTATCTGGAGAGTCGGAATGGTAGAGGAACTCCCCAGTCAATATGGACTTCCCGCCATCAGCAAACACCCAAATGTCAGCCTAATGTGAGCATTTTCTAGCTAACATTTTGTGTTTAACCAGTGACAGTGTGCACGGTAGAATTCAGCATACCTGTCTCAGGGCAGGAGAAGCAGGTGATGAATGCCCCAGCATAACCTTGTGAGTTATGATCTTTCAGATCTTCTCATTTCCTTGGGAGTCTGGTACAGGTACGTGACTGTATCATGGATCACAGTTTCCCTGGGCCCTGGAGTGGGGGAGGGGAGGCAGATGGTGCAATAATGCTTCAGAGCCAAGCCCCTCGTCTGCTTCTCTATTATTATCTGTTACGATCCACTGCCAGGTTCAAAGATTGGGGCACTGGAAGTCCCCTAGGAGCAGATTCCTGGTTCCCAACCAGAGATTTTGCTCAAATGGGTCTGAGGTTGGGCCCCATGATCTGCCCTTTTAACACATAGCCCGTGCCAGTTTAGTGCAGCTCATCCGCAGATCACATCTGGAGAAAAACAGACTAGACTATAAATTCCCAAAAAACAGAGATCACCATTGAATGACTCACACCTGCCCATGGCAACCACTCATTAAGTATTTCTTAAATAAATGAATATATTAATTTCTTGCCCATGGCTTTAGACATTTGACCAAAGGCAGGATTTATATCCAAGTTCGTGTATGTGTGTGTGTGTACTGACAGAAAGAGAAAATAGCATAGTGAAAATGCAAGTTTGTCTCTTTCTAACTTGTACAGAGCACTTACCAACATAGCTCATGTGTACCGACGAAATTGACACACATTTGACCCTTGAAGAGCCAAGCGGTTGGGGGAGCTGACCCCCCTCCCCATCACGCACTAAAAAATGTGCATATAACTTTGACTCTGGCCAAAAGCTTGACTACTAATAATCTACTGATAATATAAAGAATTGATTAACATGTTTTGTATATTATATGTATTATATACTGTATTCTTATAATAAATAAACTAGAGGAAAGAAAATGTTATTAAGAAAAGCATAAGGAAGAGAAGACACATATACAGTACCGTCCTGTATTTATGGAAACAATTCTGCAAAGACCCTCACAGTTCAAACCTGTATTGTTCAAGGTTCAATGGTATATTGAATGGTGCTTGTTCAAGACAGTCAGGCAGACTTTCTTGAGGACCACTGAGTTGGGTGCAGGGCCCGGTGCAGGGGGAGTTTGCCGTGGGGAGGAGAGAGGGCACTCAGCCTCTCATGCAACAAGGAGAAGTGGGGGCTTAGAGTCTGGGAACAGGGTGGATTGAGGGGGTGAAAAATTACTGAGAGGAAACATTAGTGCTAAGGGGGGTTCTAGCTAAGCACACCTAAAAGGAATCCTGCTGAAGGCAGTTTGGGACGATCAAGCATCATCACTTGGGGAAGGTGGAGAGTGAGGAACCTGGTCAGACACTGAGGGTCACCAGATATAAAGGCTGGGGTTTCTGGTTGAACTGACTTAGCCAGGTTCTTGCTAAAACTGGATTTGACATGAAGGACACACATGGGCGCTGGAGAAGGTTCAGGAGTCTGACTAGAGTTTGGTCAAATAAAGAATCTGTCAGTACTAAGACACACATTTTTTGTTTGATTTGTTTTGCTCCCCCCCCCCCACCCACACACACATTTTAACATCTCTAAAACTGGAGTGCACCTTACCCGGCTTTTGGCTGGGTGGTTGTCATCTACGTGCCATGATGTGTGTGTGGTGGGGGGAGCTGGTCCCAGTGGTTCATGTCACTTCAGTGTATGGTTCAGTAATGAGCAGTGTTGCTACTACCCCGTTTAAACCGTTTTCAAAAAGATGACATCCTAATTCTGTGCCACAATGGAAAGTTCCAGGCACGCATGCTAAGTTACACACAAAAACAGCACAGTGGGGTGTACATTTCACACAAGTAAAGCGAAGATGGGTCATCCCAGGAATTACTTGAATTCCACATTTTTTTGTCACATAGAAACCAAATGCTTTATAGGACCATCGAAACGAAGAAACCTACATACAGATTGCTTTGTATTCTTTACGAAAAGTTCAGCCAGGTGTGGCCACTAAAGGAAACAGAGAGGCTCCAGAAAACAGGTTATTATACTTACAGGTCCTAGACAGAGGAGGTGCGCCATGAGGAGTGACATGGAGAAGACAGCAGGTGGTCAGGGGGCAGAAGATGGGGCAATTTTAGACCATGGTCTTTATTGGGGCTCCCCAGGAAGGGCAAGGCAGGGAAAGGGAGACACCAGAGGACTGGCTAGTTTGAATAATTTTAGTGGGCTTTGGGCTCTAGTGGTGGTCTCTCGTTGCCTGGCACCTGGCCCTGGGATGATTAAGGCAGAGGCACCTTACCTTCTGGGCTGTAGGGGCCAGATAGAAGGTTCTGGATCAGTCAGTTTGCTTATCTGCCTAGCTCTTTGCTCTCTCTACGAAGTGGGTGGCCCCAGAGACGCATATATCCCCAGCCAGGAAGATCTTTAAAGAACAAACTAGAATTTAAATAAAAATTTGGGGAGGGGGGAATCCAACACTAAGTAAAAAAAAATAATAATAATAAGATGTCAAAACATCACAATATATAGAAAATTTTAAGTATTTGTAATATACATATGAAACTGTGTTGTTTTGCTATGAGGACATATGACACCCCCCCCAAAAAAAGCAAGCCATTACACACCAGAGTGATAGAGAAAAAAAAAATCAGAAAGCAAGGGGAGGCACTGGTGCCCATTCCCGCTGGGTGTAGGACCACTGTTGACTCTGAGTTGGGGTTACATGGCAGTGTTTTTACCTCCTTAGCGTATGCAAGATAATGAAGCATCTTAAATTCAGGGGCTCTCAGAGTCAGTGAAAGACAAAATGTGTATGTTTTCCAAGCTTTTTCTCATTTAGTTCTTACAAGCTGAAGAGATAGGCATTATAATGCCCATTTCACAGACAAGGTTTTTGAGACTCATAAAATGGAAATGTTTTGAGCTACTGACAAATGACTTCACAGGAAGACCAAAAGCTGAGTCTGACCCACTCTGAGGATTCCACTTAGACCTCCTCCCCAAAAGTCATTCCCCAGCATCTTGGACCCGAGAGGCTTTGCTTCTCAGGAGACAATGAGCTTCTATCCAACACGTTACTCAAGCAGGAACATTTCCCATGTGGCACTTGCTGTTACATGCATTCAACCCAGGAAGCCCTTGAAACGTTGCCCTTGTATTCATAGCCAGTGTATAGGTAGCCTGAGTTTGTGTAACATCAGGAGAGCCATATGCAAGCCGGCTCATTTGAAATTGTCCACGAGAAATTTATGTAGGGCTTAAAAACTTACAAGTTGACAAATACCTTCTTAAATATTTTAATAATTTTTTTAAAGATTTTTCTTTATTTACTGAGAGAGAGCAAGCTAGAGCAAGAGCATGAGTCAGGGTGGGGGATAGGAGCAGCAGAGGGAGAGAAGCAGACTCCCAACTGAGCAGGGAGCACAATGCGGGGCTCGATCCCAAGACCCCAGGATCATGATCTGAGCTAAAGGAAGATGCTTAACTGACTGAGCCACCCGGGCACCCCTAGATGTTTTAATAATTATTTTTTAACCCAAGAATTCAATGAATACTTCTCTAAAGATTTGAGACATTGATTTTAACATACAACTCCAAAAAGTGAAAGTGAGCATACTTCCCCCTTAGATTTTATGTTTTCCTTATAAGGGATCAAATCAAACTCTTCTGTGGTCCTTTTACTTTTTAAATAGACCCTCTTAGCTCGTTAACAATGAGCAAAGGTCACAGACAAATCGGCTCATGTCAAAGTATGCACCTTAAAAGCCACTGGGCTTAAGCTCTTCTAAGAGAAGGGGTTTAAATTCTGGAGTCCTCCTTTCTGCCACATGGGGGCTCTCACCCTCTTCTGGAGAAGGATCACAGAGGTCCAACTTTGGTGGAACTTAAAAGGGAAGACCCAGGTGCTGTGCATCCCAGCTTTACTACGTACACCTTCTGCGACCTCATGGGGAGTTCAAGGGCACTAGTAACAGGGTCATGAAATGCTTAGCAAAGCATACGTGTCAAATGTTCGAAATGGAATGTACTTAGAAGCAAAACCCTCAGGAGAACCTCAGGACATCACTCCTGGGGACCCACATACCCACGATTGCCTGGGACTGTCCCTCTGATCTAGCATGTTGCCATCTTCCCTGGTAGAGGTCCCTCCCTCACCTTGCCTAGTGCCCTGTGATTTGCAAGCTGCTTTTATAAATATTTAATGCTCACAACAGCACTTGGGCTGGGACCGGGGTTTGGGGGTGGGGCCGCAGTAGGTCTGAAAGAGGAATCAGAGGCTGAGAATTTGGGAATTGCTCTCCAGGTGACAAGGCTAAGAAGCAGAGCTAGGACCATAGGAGTTGCCCTGTCTCCTCCTCTACTTCATTCCCTCATCTTGTCCTTATGTAAATTGGTTAGTATTTTTGTGGAGGCCTGGGTGAATCAGTTAAGCTCGTCCTGCTCCCTACCCAGCCCCTACTTGTAAAGTCAGGGTCATGAATGTCAAGATGGGCCAGCTTGAAGGACTTAAGTGATTTCAATGATACTTCCTCTTTATTAGGAAGGTAGTGTCTTCAGTGCTACGTTTTTCCATATATCATGGGCCTGGGCAAGAACCTAAGGTCAGGAGCTTCTAGAGTGACCAGCCCCCCATTAGAATTGTCAAGTTCTTGGGTGGTCTGGAGAACTCATTTTTGGAAAATTAACTGAAATCACTATTAAACGATTCAATCAGATGACAGCGAATAGACAGGAGGGATTTTTTTTAGGGTGGTGGAAAGGCTCTAAGTTGATGGTGGGGACAGTTGCACATTATAAATTGACTAAAAATCACTGCATCGTGAACTTACAATGAGCAAATTTTATGATACGCAAATTCTCTTTCAATAAAGCTGTTGAAAACAGTAAGATATCATCAAAAATAATTTTAAGCAAATACATAAGCTGTGTCAGTCTTTATTACAAATGAAAAGGCATATTTTAAAGTAGATTTAGCTTTTCTTTTTTCTTTTTCCAAAATAGAGGCATGAAATGTTAGAAAATTTGCAAAAGATACGGAAGGAAGTTTAAAATTGGTTTTTGAGAAAGTCAAGTAAAAGTGGGGGAAGGGCGCCTGTAGATGTGATGTTCAAGGAGGAAAAAGCTTTTGAAAAGCAGCTGGGCTGCAGCCTGAGAAGTTGGAGGTATGGCATCAGGTTCTTTTCTGATGTGAGGAAGACACAGCTGTCCTGGGAGCCCCCCAGGTGAGGCTACTTGGGACGTCATATATTCTACCTGGAAGAACTTGGCATCGACAGGTATTGCTTATAGCATCTTGAAAAAGTGCTAAGTGTCTCCGATTTCATTAAAATATCAAGCTATATCCATTTTTAAAGAAGCGCCATATGCTTTGTGCCTCTAGCAAAATCTTTCAGGCATGGTTCAGAGACATTAAAAACCCTGTCTTAGACTCAACACCTCTAAAGTAGTTCTGAAAGCGAAACAAAAAAAAAGTTGGCTCTAACAGTTAAATGCACAAATAAAATTTTCAAAGATGCACTTGGAAACTAAGGATCCTAAGTAAGTAATGTCCTGTGGTTTCCTCCAAAACGTTGGTAACATGTGTAGACATAAAAACAGATATTTTGTGAGTGTTGGGGGTGGGGGTTATTTTGGACTTTCCATAAATACTTAAAATACCAATGGTTCTTTCTCATAACTAGATTAAGGGCATCCCGTTCATGGGTTCACCTGAACCATAATCATAGTTCCTGTGAAAAGGAATTTGTACACACAACACAATCCTGAGTTTGGTAGTAAGAGTTCCTGACCTGGGCCCTACCCAGGACAAAGAAAAGGGGATGAGAGCCTATGAGTAGAAGACATCCTCTTCCATTTGTCCCATCTTAAACACATCACCAAATCCATTATGTTTCCTCATGTGTAAATGGTAATAAGAATATATCAACGGATGGCTAGGAGAAAGAAAGAAGAACAATTTGGGGGGAAACATTTTACATATTTAAAAATCTTCTCCAAATATCAGATATTATTATTGTTTCTTTGGTCAGATCAAAGATTCAGTCTATGTTAGACTCTGTATGTGTGGAGCCCTATAATTCAGCTACTTAAGATCAGAGTTTCCCGGGTGACTAGGTGGCTCAGTCATTAAGCCTCTGCCTTCGGCTCAGGTCATGGTCCCGGGTCCTGAGATTGATCCCCATACAGGCTCTCTGCTTGGCGGGAAGCCTGCTTCTCCCTCTCTCACTCCCCCTGCTTGTGTTCCTCTATCCCTGTCTCTCTCTCTGTGTCAAATAAATAAATAAAATCTTAAAAAAAAAAAAAAAAAAGATTAGAGTTTCCCAACAAACATGCATGGCTCTGGAGCAGTGAATGGGCTACTGGCCGGTCCAAGGAATTAACCCTCTCCTCAGCCCTCTGACTGTCATTCTAATATGTCACTTAAATATTTTGTGTGTGTGTCCCAGGGAAGAAGCAAACATCGAACAGAGACTGGTTAGTGGCCGAAACCCTATGTTACACTGGGTCTCCCAAGGATCTAGCAGTAAATCCCACCTCCTCTAGAGCCAGCAGATTTTTCAAGGGATGCGACAATTAGGTCCCATCCACATTGGCCCCAAAAGCCTCTATGAGAGCCCATCCATCTGGGGGCACAGAGTGTAATCCAGGTGCGAGGGCAGCCTGGTGTTCATGGCTGCCTGTGGCTCTGCTATACTCCAGACCTTGTCAGTCTCACCATCGTGAACTTACAATCCAGGTGCTTCCCTGTGTTTCTTCTCTCTTCCTGCTGAAAGACATACTTGCTCTTGCTCCACAATACTGGTTCATTGCAAATGTAAAAGTCTTCACTGAATCATCCCTTAATAGCATTATGGAAGTGGCATGGCCAGGGATTAAACCAGAACACCCGGCTCCTAATACAATGAATCTCCTTTCTAGGTAAAGAACAGCCCACCGGTTTCTCCATCGGTAAAACTGGATCAATGGCCAGGTTCAGAGAGATGAGCTATGGTTGTAGTTCCCACAGATGAGAATGTCTAACTCCCTGAACCTTGTGTTGAAACAGATTGTGGAGCCGGCCACCTCCCTGCTGCCGGAGCTCTGATTCAGGAGGTCTTGCCTAGCCCCAATAAGGTGCATTTGAAACAAATTCCTTGGTGATAAGGAGAGTGCATATGCAAGTCCAGAGAACCCCTGCACTCTGATAGGGCTTAGGCTGGCATGTAATAAGCACGCCATAAATTTTAGATACTACTAAGAGAAACAATCAATAAAGATTTACTCCCTTAAAAAGCTTCCCGATTCTGTTCTATTTAAAAATTACCCCCCCCCCCAAGAGTCCTGCCTGAGTTGAGAAATAAAAAATCTGGTCTTCTTCAGCTCACTTTTCTTAGAAATTCAGACACTTGGGGGTAACACCTGTTTCTAAACACAGCTACTTGACATATTACTTTTGGCGGCTCTTGCCTATTTTTTCATTGCCAATAAAGTTATTGAAATTGAAATATACCATCTGGCTGAGAGTTTGTATCAAAAAGACAGGTGACAGAGTTGCAGGTAATGACAGAGTCAAGCTGTTTCAACAGTAAACTGTCCCATCTGCCAAAATTGACTTCATTTCTTAGATTTAGCATTTGTGAACCGATATGTTCTTCTGGAGTAGGAATTAAAAATCCAATATTACAAACACCAGTTGGTTACTTGAAGCAATACTAACCACTCTGGAGAAAGGGCTCACCAAATTTCCCGCCATTCAGCTTCACTGGAATGAGCAAAACCAGCAAGTTCTATTGGCAACCTATATACATGCTATAATGTATATTATATGCATATGTACATATGTGTACATATATGTTAATGTGTATAGCTTATTTCTAAATCTGTGAATTAAAATATAGGTGTACCTGTGCATACAGCGAGAACCTGACTTTTTTACTGTTTGCGTAAAATAGTTGCAAAAGAACTTCTTACTCCCTGGCATAGCACCAGAAGCCTTCTGCTTCTGAGAAGGTGGTGGCCCCGCCCCCAGGAACACGCACTGGGCGGGGTCTCAGCCACACCGTCAAGTCTCATGGGCACAAAGGTGCACAGGAACGTGCCCGCCATTGGAAGCTTATAGCCGGAGACTTTCCATTACGCACAGGTAATGTACGTAACGTGGGGAGAGGGAAGGGCCAATGACTGCCCTCCTTGAAGGACATGCACATGTCACAAAGGAGCTCACCTCCGGAGTTCGGAGTCACTGTCGTGTGGGGAGATTCACTCATCTTCCTGAAACCCTAATGGCAGTGACATGAGCTTTCTGGATAGGATTGGACTCGATGCTTTTCACTGTCACTTTGTGACACATTATGTTGTAGAGGCATCAGAGGAGATGTGAGTTCTTCATTGAAAACCCACACTCTCGCTTGGTCACCACAGCTTCCAAGAAGTCTTCCTAGTACACATGGTAACTTCCTCTGACTCCCACCATCCTCTGCTCAGTCTTTCGCATTCTGCCCACACACTGCTTTCCCCTCTTCCCTCCAGGCTCGATGGCTCACCAGGTTTCAGGTTTACAGCCTGGTTTTCTTTTCATATATGACCTCAAGGATGAGGAAAGAAGAAAGACATTTGGAACTCCATCCGGCCCATCAATTTAAAACCAGACATATCCCCAGTTGAAGACAAGATTTGCTGCCTGAAACTAGAGGTCTTCAAAATAGAGGAAACAGCTTATCCGACTCATCTCTGGATTAGGTCCACTGTTATTAGATTGGGTCAAATACTTGAAAAGGCTTGGGGAGGCACTTTCTGGAACCTTTACTCCCCCTGCAACCCTCCTGCCGTCTAGGACACTCTCCTTGGCTTGTGTTCCTCTCCTTGTCCATCAGGGCACTCCTCTACCTCATACCCTGGCTTCCTCACTCCAAGAAAATCTGGAAGAATCTCCTCAGTGGATTGGGAACAAAGCCCAAAGAGCAGGTGTGCAGGGACAAGGAACTGTAGAGCTGCTGTGCGCATAAATGAAAGGAAGTGGGAGAAACATATCTCAGAAGCTTGGTCAAATGGAGTTTGGTATACTAGTTTTTCTATGTCTCTATACGTTTGAAATGTATTAAAATAGAAAGGTTTTAAAAGTTATCAAGGAAAGACGGAGAAAGAAAGAAGGGGACAGGGCTGAAGAGGGAGGAAGAAGGCAGGCAAGCAGGAGCGACAATGTTGGCAAGTCTCAGTGCTTCCCAGCAGCCTGTGGCTTGTCGGTGCCCAGGGAGATCCCTCAGGGCACCAGGTGGTGGTCCCACCCTGACCTGTCCTGAGGAGATTCCTTCCCTCACCCCCATGGTTCTCAACCTCCAGAGCTCTGTTTGTAAACATCCATTCTTCACCTTCTGGAAAGGAGAAGAGGGTGTGATCTCATCTCAACGTTTTCTGACCTCCTCTTGGATGGTTTTAGGGTGGGGGGTTTGCTTTCCTCTTCCCCATGCTTATGAGCATCATAGACTTGAAACCACCCTCACTCTCGCATGGTCTGAACCAAGATGGGTCCCCCTTCTGGGGTCTCAGTGCCAGAAACCTAGTTTCCAGCCCTGGCTCCATGTTCTTCCTGCTTTTATGACCTGGAGGTGTCATGACTGTATCAGAGCATCCCTTTCATTTCCTGGCTTCCTTCTTACAGTTGTGAGAATGGCAGGACGGGGCATGGTCGGGGGCTTGGGAAAGAGTACTCAGTGTGCAGAAGCTGTGGGGTGGGGTGGTTGAAGAAGTTTCAGCAAGCGTTGCAGTAAATGCAGTGTATAGATGGCAGTGCTTCCTTGTTGCTCAAGGTCAAAAGGACCTTCCGTCCTTTGCATGGGTTCAGCTCATCAAAGACATTGTCAGTATGCTTCTGCTTACCCCAGAGCACACAGGCAATGCATAGGCTGATGGTCCTTTCCTTAGCTTCTTTATCTTCCAGCACCTGTGTGACCTCCCCTTTCCAGAGTGAGGTGGTTTGTATAGGAAGAACTATAATAAGTACTTTGAAATTGTTCTGTTCCCAGCTGGCTTCTTCCTTGGCTTATCATTCATGGCTCCCATTCCTCAGAGTGAAAAGCACCAGAGAGATATTGAGTGCTGTTTCAAACTGAAGGATCACAGTGCAACATTCCTGGTTCACTTGTTACATTTTACTTTGATCTTTAACTTGCCAAAGTGTTATTGATTTGGATATTAACAACAGGACTGTGACCAAAACACTAAATTAAAATATCTAAGACAAGTTGTTGCCCAGAAGTCCAAGCAATTTTAATCTGATTCAACCCCAAGACACAACACATTAAAAAAAAATTCTCTACACTATCATTGCTTTAAGTGAAGCATGAAATTGCTCTCTGTCACTATCACATAGCGACAATCCAATCTTAGAGCATCACAAGGACGTGGGTGAAGTACTAGCTACTAGCTAGGACTGATAGGCACGCGGACCCTAAAGGGTATGTTTTCTACTCAGTACCCCTTACTCTATGGTCTAGGAGGAGCTTAATCCATGAGGGCCTCATATCTGTGTGTCACAGTTCTACTCTGACCCAAGAAACAAACCCGTGAGCTTGAAATAATGAGAAATGTGGAGTTGATTAATTATTAGTTTAGTAATTATTTAGTAATGCTCTTCTTTGTACCAGGCATTGCACATGTATTTTAAAATTCTGGGAATACATAGGTAAGTATCGCCATTTCACTGATCAGAAGACTGAGACACCAAAGTACTGTATCACTCTAATGCAAGCATTTGTGGTCTGCATGAGGGATATCACTCACTTGCAGAATAACGCACAAGACTTCTGATTATATAGCTTGCCCTCCAGGAGTTTATATATCTGGACCCATCACTGAGAGATGAAACCCTTCTGGGCATGCTTGGCCAAATCAAGTTCTAGGCCTATCACATTGAGGACTGGTTGTTTCTAAACCGAGGTAACATCATGAAGATATCGCCACCTGCAGAAACTTTAGGCTAGCTGGCCTGGTGTTCAGTCTCCCAAACTTTTATTTCACCAAATCCCTTCAATTTGAGATGCACTATCTGAGAGTAGAGTGCTCCTGTGAAAACTTTCACAAGCTGAAATGGTAGCCAGCCAACCCATGGAATGGAAGAACATATTCACAAATGACACTAGAGACAAAGGGCTGATATCCAAGATCTATAAAGAACTTCTCAAATTCAACACCCAAAAAACAGATAATCGTGTCAACAAATGGGCAGAAAACATGAACAGACACTTCTCCAAGGAAGGCATACAAATGGCCAGCAGACACATGAAAAAATGTTCATCATCACTATCCTTCAGGGAGATTCAAATCAAAACCACATTGAGATACTACTTGACACCAGTTAGAATGGCAAAGATTAATAAGACAGGAAACAATAAATGTTGGGGAGGATGTGGAGAAAGGGGAACCCTCTTACACTGTTGGTGGGAATGCAAGTTGGTATAGCCACTCTGGAAAGCAGTGTGGAGATAGAGCTACCTTAGGACCCTGCAATTGCACTACTGGATATTTACCCCAAAGATACAGAGGCAGTGAAAAGAAGGGCCAGATGTAACCCAATGTTCATAGCAGCAATGGCCACAGTCGCCAAACTGTGGAAAGAGCCAAGATGCCCTTCAATAGACGAATGCATAAAGAAGATGTGGTCCATATATACTATGGAGTATTATGCCTCCATCAGAAAGGATGAATACCCAACTTTTGCAGTCCCCATGGGACTGGAAGCAATTATGCTGAGTGAAATAAGTCAAGGAGAGAGAGTCAATTATCATATGGTTTCACTTACTTGTGGAACATAAGGAATAGCATGGAGGACATTAGGAGAAGGAAAGAAAAAGTGCATTTGGGGCAAATCGCAGGAGGAGATGAACCATTAGAGACTATGGACTCTGAGAAACAAACTGAGGGTTTTGGAGGGGAGGGACGCGGGGGGATAGGTGAGCCTGGTGGCAGGTATTAAGGAAGGCTCATAGTGCATGGAGGGCTGGGTGTTGTACATAAACAATGAATCTTGGAGCACTGCATCAAAAACTTATGATGTATTTTATGGTAACTAACTTAACACAATAAAAAAAAAAAAGAAATGGTAGTCAGCAAAGAAGCAACTGCCATTAATTTATATGGGGAAAAGAAATTCAGGACTCCCAGACCTAAAGGATTAGCTCTGTTGGGCTTTTCTGATACCTGCAGACACATCTTGCTAGCGGATGCAGAGCCTAAATGAAGATAAAGCCCAGATACTTGCAGACAAGGGGCAGAGCACTGGTGGTGTGATGCTGAGATGCTGAGCATAGATCCGCAGGAAGGAGCTCGGGTGCACACTGTTTGTTTCTTAAGCGGCTCCTTGCAAAACTGATGCTGAATGTTATTGTCGCTTCTTGCCCTTTATTTGGTAAAAAGCAAAAATCCTCTTTGGATTTCTTTCACTTAGTGAAAACCAGGACAAATGTAGGTTCTACCTAAAAACAAAGTGGCATACGGAAAACTTTCAAAAAGCAGGGGATCCCTTTATCTATAATACCGACCACAAGGAGCTCAGGAAGAAAGACGTTTTCTTGAAAGCACAGAGGCAGAAGTGGGTCTTGCTAAGTGGAAAGCAGGAAAAGGGCTTCTGAAGAAGAAGAAAAGCAGGTCAAAGTGTGTCCCTGCGGGGTCTCTGGAAGTCTCTGTCAAGTCTAATTCTTGTCTGACTCCCATGTTTTGTTTCTGGTGGAAAGTAAAAGAATGAAGAAAATTCTAGTTTCCTTTTATTGCTTTCACTCTGGTGCCTTTAACCATGGAAGGAGGGAGTCTGGAGTGGGTCAGTTGTGCTCCTACTGCTCATCTTCAGGCCTTGCCTGCACAAGCCTCCCCACTCCCAGGGAAGTTCTGCCTCGAGATCCTTCACCATGGCAACAGAGATTCCAGAGGCCAGGTGTGGCCAGAAGCCACTGCCTCCCCTCCTGCAGGTTCTCCTGCCAGTCCATTCACCTTGCATTTATAACTACAACACTCTTTTTATGGAAATTATTACACATTTGTTTCCCAAAATTAAAAAATAAAAAAAAAAAAAACACCTGGGCTGTAAAAAGAACATTTTGTCAAATTGTTGGTTCATTAGCTCCTACATTTTAAAATTTTATTATACTGTTAGGCGATTTTATTTTTTTTTTTAATTTTGTTTAAATTCAATTCAGTTAACATACACTATATTATTAGTTTCAGGGGTAGAATTTAGTGTCTCATCAGTTGCATATAACAAGCTGTGCTCACTGCTTTGAGTGCCCGCACTGGCCCATCACCCAAATCCCTCCAGCTTCCCCACCCACCTCCCCTCCAGCAACCCTCAGTTTGTTCTCTACAATTAAGAGTCTCTTATGGTGTGCTTCCCTCTCTCTTTTTGTCTTATTATATTTGTCTTGCCCTTCCCCTATGTTCATCTGTTTTGTTTCTTAAATTCCACATATGAGTGAAATCATACTGTATTTGTCTTACTCCAGCTGGCTTATTTTGCTTAGCATAATACCCTCTGGTTCCATCCACGTCGTTGCAAATGGTAAGATTTCATTCGTTTTGATGGATGAGTAATATTCCATTGGATAGATAGATAGACAGACAGGCCGACTGACCACATCTTCATTATCTAATCATCTGCCAATGGACATCTTGGCTCTTTCCATCATTTGGCTATTGTAGACATTGCTGCAATAAACACTGGGGAACATGTGCCCCTTCAAATCACTATGTTTGTATCCTTTGGATAAATACTCAGTAGTGCAAATGCTAAGTCATAGGATAGTTCTCTTTTTAACTTTTTGAGGAACCTCCATACTGTTTTCCAGAGTGGCTGCCCCAGCCTGCATTGCCACCAACAGTGCAAGACTTTTCCCCACTCTCCACATCCTCACCAACATCTGTTGTTTCCTGGCTTGTTAATTTTAGCCAATCTCATAGGTGTGAGGTGGTATCTCATTGTGGTTTTGATTTGTATTTCCCTGATGCCGAGTGATGTGAGCATTTTTTCAAGTGTCTATTGGCCATCTGGATGTCTTCTTTGGAGAAATGTCTATTCATATCTTCTGCCCATTTCTTGTCTGGATTTTTTGTTTTGGGGGTGTTGAGTTTGATAAGTTCTTTATAGATTTTGGATACTAGCCCTTCATCTGATAAGATATTTGCAAATATCTTCTCAATTCTGTTGGTTGTCTTCTAATTTTGTTGACTGTTTCCTTTGCTGTGCAAAAGGTTTTTATCTGGATATAGTCCCAATAGTTCATTTTTGTCTTTGTTTCCCTTGCCTTTGGAGATGTGTCTAGCAAGATGATGTGGCAGAGGTCAGAGAGTTTGCCGCCTATGTTCTCCTCTAGGATTTTCATGGAGTCCTGTCTCACATTTAGGTCTTTCATCCATTTTGAGTTTATTTTTGTGTATGGTGTAAGAAAATGGTCTAATTTCATTCTTCTGCATGTGGCTGTCCAATTTTCCCCACACCATTTGTTGAAGAGACTGTCTTTTTGCCATTGGATATTCCTTCCTGCTTTGTTGAAGATTAGTTGACCATAAAGTTAAGGGTCCATTTCTGTGTTCTTTATTCTGTTCCATTGATCTATGTGTCTGTTCTTGTGCCAGAACCTTACTATCTTGATGATTACAGCTTTGTGATACAGCTTATACAGCTTGAAGTCTGGAATTGAGATGCCTCTAACTTTACTTTCTTTTTCAACATTACTTTGGCTATTTGGGGTCTTTTCTAGTTTCATACCAATTTTAGGATTATTTGTTTGAGCTCTGTGAAAAATGCTGATAGCATTTTGATAAGGATTGATTACATTGAATGTGTAGATTGTTTTGCATAGCATGGACATTTTAACAGTATTTATTCTTGTAATCTATGAGCATAGAATGTTTTTCCATTTCTTCCTGTCTTCCTCAATTTCTTTCATAAGTGTTCCATAGTTTTCAGAGTTCAGATCTGTTGCCTCTTGGTTAGGTTTATTTCAGGCGTCTTATGGTTTTTGGTGCAATTATAAATGGGATCGATTCCTTGATTTCATTGCTAGTGTATTGAAATACAACAGACTCCTGCAGGTTTATTTTATATCACTATTTGGTGATTTTTAAAATGAAGTACATAAGGAATGTTTAGCAATTCAAAAGTGTACTCCATCTTATGGAAACATTTGCCAAGCTAAATGAATCCTCTCTCCTGGAAATAACAATGGAGGCAAGGAAAGATGGATTCACATTCCCTCCATCATCCCCTACCCCAAACCTGGTAGCCCAGCACAGAGAGACACCCTGTCTCCATGGGAGGAGAAAAGTGAGCACCTGACTTCACCAGGGACCCCCAGTACCATGCCAATTCCTACAGCCCTACGTGGCTCCCAGGGCACCAAGCTCCTAGAGGCTCCTGTGAACTCAGGCTACCTGCTCACCCCAGTGTCAGCTGGCTCTTGCTGGCCCAGTAACTCCTGTGGCCTCCAGCTCTCAATCAGCCCAAGCTCCGGGCCAACTACTATGGACTGACCCAGGCCACTGGCTCATCTCAGCCCCCATAGATTCAGAGTCTAAACCAGCTCTCACGGACTTAGATTCCTAGCTTACTCTAGCACCAGAAAGGCCCATGCAGACCCATCTCCAGGTCTGTCCCTGAAGCCCCAGGTCATTGACCACCCTCATGTCCCCAGCCTTTGGACCAAGCCTGTGAATCCAGACTTGGGGCCCACCTCAGTGATCCCTGGAGTCTGCTTGACCCCTGGGGACCCAGGATCCAGGCCCACCCACATGGACCAGGTTTTAGGCCTATAAATGCAGGCTCAAGGCCAATCCTCACCCATTGTACCCAAGCATCAGGGCTGCTCACCTATTGACGCAGACATCGCCAGATGACCCACCCAGAATCTCTAGGCCAGCTTGGTTGCTGAAGTCAGTCTATAAAGACTAGAAGAGTGCATATTTCCTCAAATGGGCAGACACCAACCCATGAGCACAGAGATCATAAAAAAATCAAGGAAACATGACAGCAGCCAAACAACAACAACAACAAAAACAACACCACCTCATAAAGACTTTGAATAGCCAAAGCAACCCTGAGAAAGAAGGTCAAAGCTAAAAACATCATAATTCCTGATTTCAAACGTTATTAAAAGCTATTGTGGGGGCACCTGGGTAGCTCAGTGAGTTAATGCCTCTGCCTTTGGCTCAGGTCATGATCCCAGGGTCCTGGGATCGAGCCCCACATCGGGTTCTCTGCTCAGCAGCGAGCCTGCTTCCTCCTCTCTCTCTGCCTGCCTCTCTGTCTACTGTGATCTCTGTCTGTCAAATAAATAAATAAAAAATCCTTAAAAAAAAAAAAAAAGAAAGAAAAAGCTATTGTGATCCAAATGATATGGTACTGGCATAAAAACAGGTACATACATCAATGGAACAGAATTGAGAGCCCAGAAATAAACCCATACATGTGTGGTCATGACAAAGGATACTTATGGGGAAAGGATAGTCTCCAATAAGTGATGGTGGGAAAACCAGATATTCACAAACAAAAGAATGAAATTGGACCCCTATCTCACACCACTCACAAAAATTTTACCTGAAATGTATTAAAGGCTTAAATGTAAAACCCAAAACTATTAAAACATAGAAAAATGGCTCCTTGACATTGGTCTTAGCAATGACTTCTTGGATATGACATCAACAAGCAACAAAAGGCAAAAATAAAAAAAGCTAGAGGACATCGAGTTAAAAAGCTTCTGCACAGCAAAAGAAACCATCAGCAAAATGAAAAGGCAGCCTGCAGAATGGGATAATACTTGCAAACCGTGGATCTGATAAGGGGTTAATATACAAAATATATAAAGAGATACAACCCAAGAGTGAAAAAACAATCCAATGAAAAAAAAATAGACAAAGGACCTGATTATACATTTCCCCAAAGAGGACGTACCAATGGCTAACAGCTACATGAAAGCGAAAAGCTAAGAATGCAATTAAAAACAGAGGCATAAATACTGATTTGCATTTGGAAATGCAACTCTGATTGGAAACCTGTCATGAATTGAGGTAGGTTTCCCTGTGTTTCTGTTTCCTTATACCACACACATGTCACTTTCCTTTACCTCCTCATAGCTACTTACTCTTGGTTTCTGCCTCCTCATAGCTCTGGTCAGCCAGGACTTCTTGTATCAATCACAGTATAGATAGGAAGGAAATCAGCCCCTGATTAATAAGGGATTCTTGTCAAAGGAGAGGCCAGGTTAAGGGAGACCCAGGAGGGCTGGAGGAGCATCCTGGGCTAGCAGCATCGGGAAGCCCTGTCACTCCTAAGCCTGCAGGTTGAGGCAGGAGCCAGGAGGTAGTCTGCAGAGAGTACTGGGCTGTAGGGCAGACTCTCTAAGAGGCGCTGAGAGCTTTGGAGAGGAATAAACCACTGCCAGCCACAACCAGGTGGGAGGGAGCCAGAGCAAAAAAGCCCTCCCCTGCCTCCCTTCCCACAGTGGCAAGGGAGAGAGTAGCCAGGAGAACTGGAGAAGCAAAGGCAGAGTATCTATCATACCCTTGTGGCCTTGAGACTTCTCTCTCTATTCCCTTCTCTTACATCCCTCAGGGCAGCTCTTTAGCAGCTTAATAGTACCTCATTCAGATTTCAGGCTGAGTGAGTGAGAGCATTTGGACTCTGCCGTCATTGGCCAGGCTATGCATTAGCTGCGGTTGGGTCAGCTGCCCGACCAATCAGCTATACAATCACACCTCAGAGATAGTGCTGGTTGGGTTCCAGACCGCTGCCATAGAGCGAATGTCGCAATATAGTGAGTCCAATGGCTTTTTTGGTTCCCCGGCACATATAAAAGTTGTGCTTACAGGATGCCTGGGTGGCTCAGTCGGTTGGCCGTCTGCCTTCAGCTCAGGTTGTCATCCCGTGATCCTGAGATCGGGTCCCCCTCATCGGGCACCTTGCTTGGTGGGGGGGCCTCCTTCTCCCTCTTCCTGCTGCTCCCCCTCTTGTGCTTGCTCGCTCTCTGAAAAAATAAATAAATTCTTTAAAAAAAAAGTTGTACTTATACTAAACTCTAGCCTATAAGTGTCAAATGGTATTCTATCTTCAAAAAAGCACGCGCATACCTTAATTTTAAAATACTCTGCTAAAAAATGCTATCCATCATCTGAGTTTTCAGCAGTTTGTAATCTTTTTGCTGGTGGGGAGGGTCTTGCCTCCGTGTTGATGGTTGCTGCTAATCAGGGTGGTGGTTGCTGAAGGCAGGGGGCTGGGCCATGGCAATGTCCTTCTTTCTTTTCTTCCTTCCTTCCTTTCTTTCCTCTCTCCCTCCCTCTCTCCTTCTTTCTTTCTCTCTCCTTGTCCCCCACCACAGCCACATTGTTTCCTGTAGCAATTTCTTGAAATGAGACAAAGATGACGTTTGTCACACTGATCGACTCCTCCTTTCAGGAGCAGTTCTCTGTAGCAGGCGAAGCTCTTTGGCAGCAGTTTACCCACAGTAGAACCTCTTCCAGAACTGGAGTCTATCTTCAAACCCTGCCACTGCTTTATTGATGGAGTTCACGAAACAGTCAGAATACTTTGCTGTCATTGCAACAATCTCTACAGCCTCTTCACCAAGAAGAGATTCCATCTCAAGAAACCACTTTCTTTACTCATCCGTAAGAAGCAACTCCTCACACATTAACGTTTTAACATGAAATTGTAGCAGTTCAAATAGAATGATAATGACAAAATTTGTAATAGTGGAAGAATTACCAAAATGTGACACAGTGATGCCAAGAGAGCAAATGCTGTTGGAAAAAGGGTGCTGATAAGCTTGTTCGACCCAGGGTAGCCACACACCATCAATTCATAAACAAACACACAAACAAAATGCAATCATTTGCAAGGCACGGCAAAGGGAAGGGCCGTAAAACAAGGTATGCCTGTACTGAAAATGCTGAGGGGTGGGGGAACGGGAAATGTATTACGAATACCCTCTCCCTGGGATACCCAGAGCCACTGATCTAGAACAGATGCAAATATTCTATGTGTATAACATACAAATGAAACAATAGCAATTGTAACATTGTGATTGCTTTTCCTGGGGATTCCAATGATAATAGTTAACATTTCTTGAATACCATCTATGATCTAGGTGTGGTTAAATCACTCTGTGGGTATTCTCCCATTTCATCTTTGCAGCTCCTCTGTAGTAGGCTTAATTATTACTTATGGGCTACAGACGAGGTAGTCCTATCAGCAGAGGCTCAGCCACCTGCTGGAGGGTGCCCAGGGATAGATAAGTAGTGGGTGTAGGTTCTACCCAGCCCAGGCAATCTGAGTCCACACGTGGGCTACTGGACACCATTCTTACCCCACCTATGAGACAAGAAATAAAAATCAACATTATCTTTTAAAAGAACCTATCTTTAGGGATAGAGTTTCTTCCTTTCCATCAGCATTTCCAAAAGTAATCCTACGGCAAGACAACACTACTTTAACTTAAGACTTTACTATTAGGGAAAAGTGGGTGAAGGGCATATGAGATCTCACTGAATTTTTTTTTCTCACAACTGCATGTGAATCTACACTTATATCAAAATAAATTACGGGGTACCTTGGCAGCTCAGTCGGTGAAGCGTCTGCCTTCAGCTCAGGTCGCGATCCCAGGGGTCCTGGGATCCAGCCCCGCATCAGGCTCCCTGTTCAGCAGGAAGCCTGCTTCTCCCTCTCCCTCTGCCTGTCACTCCCACTGCTTGTTTTCTCTCTCTCTGTCAATTAAATAAATAAAATCTGAAAAAAAAAAGTTAAAAATATTTTAGCAACAGCATCAACTTCCATGTATTTATGAACTTCAACTCAACACTGGGCATCTTCTCTGTGCCAGACACCGTTCTAAGTGCTGAGGATACAGCAGAGCGCAAGACACACACAAAAATCCCTGCCCTCACAAAGCTGGCATGCTAAAGGAAGTTGGCTTATCCAAAGTTTCATTTGGTCAGGTTCCTTACAATAAAATGTATCAAATGCATACTCATTAAATAAATATGGACTACAGAGATTTCCCTTCCTCATCCCACCACAAAGTAGGTCTGATGAGATTTCCCTGGGCTACTCGACAAGGCACACAGTATTTGCGACTGCCAAGCTTTGTCCCAAATGGTGAATGAATCAATGAGTCATTTTTTCTCTCCATCGTCATGTTTATAAAACCTGTAAAATCTAAACACTGCTGTGTGCAAAACGTGCTTGGAAAGTCTCACTCCCTTCTCTCCCCTGCTCCTCTCTTCTCTAGGCTACGGAGAGCATCCAAGCAGGAAGCTGCAGACACAGTCAGTCGTCTGCAGACGATGAGGCTGTGATCCATGAATTGCAAATCCTGGTTATCGCTCCCAAAGAAAGACTTCTGCTCACCACCATTCCCATACCCTAGAGATCCCAGACATGCAACCAACAGACAGAAAATGGCAGCCACCGAAGCGCTGAGGGGATTCCTTCCAGTCCTTTCCGTCTGGGCTCCAAGTTTTTTTCCATGATGGCCTGCAATAGCTCCACCACTGAGACTTATCAGTACTTGCTGCTTAATGGGAGCAACGTGTCAGCCTCTGGGGTCACCACACCCTCTGCCCCCCTCAGGATATCCTTGGCAATAATCATGATGCTAATGATCGTGGTGGGATTCCTTGGCAATTCTGTGGTCTGCATCATCGTGTACCAGCGACCAGCCATGCGTTCCGCCATCAACCTGCTGCTGGCCACGCTGGCCTTCTCTGACATCATGCTGTCCTTATGCTGCATGCCTTTCACGGCCGTCACCTTGATCACGGTCCACTGGCACTTTGGGGATTACTTCTGCCGGCTCTCAGCCACCCTTTACTGGTTTTTTGTCCTGGAGGGCGTGGCCATCCTGCTCATCATCAGTGTGGACCGCTTCCTCATCATCGTCCAACGCCAGGACAAGCTGAACCCGCGGCGGGCCAAGAGGATCATCGCCGTTTCCTGGGCGCTGTCGTTCTGCGTGTCGGCGCCCTCACTGGCTGGCCCGACGTTCATGGAGGTGCCGGCGCGGGCCCCGCAGTGCGTACTGGGCTACACGGAGTTCCCAGCAGAGCGCGCCTACGTGGTGGTGCTGGTGGTGGCTGTGTTCTTCGTGCCCTTCAGCGTCATGCTGTGCTCCTACCTGTGCATTCTGCACACGGTCCGCAAGAACGCCATCCGTGTGCACAACGAGTCCGACAGCCTGGACCTCAGACAGCTCACCAGGGCTGGCCTACGGAGGCTGCAGCGGCAACAGCAGGTCAGCTTGGACTTGAGCTTCAAGACCAAGGCCTGCACCACCATCCTGATCCTCTTCGTGGGCTTCTCGCTCTGCTGGCTGCCGCACTCGGTCTACAGCCTGCTGTCGGTGTTCAGTCAGGGCTTCTACTGCAGCTCCTCCTTCTACACCACCAGCTCCTGCGTCCTGTGGCTCAGCTACCTCAAGTCCGTCTTCAACCCCATTGTCTACTGCTGGAGGATCAAAAAATTCCGTGAGGCCTGCATTGAGCTGCTGCCCCAGACTGTCCAAATCCTTCCCAAAGTGCCTGAGCGGATCCGGAGGAGAATCCAGCCCAGCACAGTCTACGTGTGCAATGAAAACCAGTCCGCCGTTTAGAAGGATGCCAGCGGGAGGAGCCGCATGTGCTAGTTCCCGGCCGGAAGGAGCTCATACGCCCTTCTGCTCTGTGTCCCAGCAGCGCTGATGGTAGTCTGCAGGTTTGGTGGCCCTCCCTGTAAGCACAAATGTACCATCTGTTCCCGGATGGGTTGCAGCTCCCAGGTTTGCAAGATGAATTATTTTTGTTCCTCACTGGAGAAGAGCCGTTTTGGGTTTTGATGGAAAGTGGAAGGTAGTTGAGATAAAGTGGGAATGGGGTAGGCACATGGAGGCAGAAAGTTAGGGAGAAGGCAAAGAGACTGAGTGTGGGGGCTGGAGAAAGGCTCTAAAGAGCTGCTTGTGCACCTGCTTCCGAGCAACCCTGTGGTGACTGCTCTGAGATGGGAAACCCAGAAGGGATCATCTCATGGGTTACCACTCCTTTGGTTTGACGCCAGCCTTCTTCATGGGTATTTATGTTTGTGGAGCATGGGAAACACACAAGGCTCTTTATGTTGGTCGGGTGTGGCTTTCTGATCATGCACAATCTTCCTTTTGATAAACCAAAATCGCACCAGGAAGTAGAGTGAGCCCCTGTGCTTTTCAGTTGCTCAGTGGGACACATGGGAGGTTTCCATGGCTTGAAGCCCAGAGAATGATCAGGGTAGCTCAGCTGAAATGAGAAGTCCACCCAAGTGGTCCTGCATTTACCCAACCGCTCCTACCTGGCCTAGCCCTGTCCCTGGGCCCTGAAGCCCTCCCTGTGGGCCGTGAGAGTCCCCCTGCCCCTTCTCTCTTTTCCCCCACTGTTCCCCATGCCTCCCTTTGTTTCATGCCATCCATCCCATGCACAGAAGAAACCCATTCTTTCTGTAATTCATCTTTTCAGTAAGTATCCATAGTGACTTGCTCTCAGTTTCAAAAGCGGTCAATGGGCTTGGTTTATGTTTTCTCCCAAGTGCCCAAGGCTGCTGTCTTGGTGAGCTGCTGCATGGACTTCAGCACAGGGGCTGGAGTGGGGGCATCATAAACACCTGACCCGCTGAGCTCTGAGTGGTTCCCCACTGAGCTCTGCCTTCCTCCTACCTCATTCAGATCCGCAGTCTGACTGCTGCTGTCCAGGCCACCTGCCAGAACCTGGGGCTCCCAACCCCAGTTGGGACCAGGAGCCCAGGACTAAAGCTGCCTGGAGGGGACCTTTATGCTTGTGCTATCCACTCGGCCACTGTGCCCAGGGCCACCCTTCATCATCAGGAGCTTCTGATGTTCAGGGGATGATTTTCAAGTTCAGGCATGCCACTGAGGTCACTGAGTTCTCGTTACAGTTTCGGATCTGAAGAGAGTGGGAAATTCAAGGAGATTCCAAAAATCTGATTGCAAGTCTAACTCTGTCAGGAGCTAGTCCTGTGAACTTGTTCATTTCACCACACTTCACAGGGTCAGTTTCCCCAATTGCCAAGGAAGGAAGGAGGTCCAGATGAGGTCCAATGTCCCTTACTGTTTCACAGATGCTCAGATTCTGTGTGTCTGTTTCCTTTCCTACTTGGACTCAGCAGATCCCCTGTGTGTGTTTGTTTACCCATGCAATGAGCTTTTATTAAGTACCTAGTAGATGCAAGGCACTGTGGGAATAGTGACGAATAATGCATGGGTTGTGACAAAAACCAGTTGTCCAACGTATTTCAGGACAGTCGTAACTTGAAATTGATCTAACAGCACAGAAGGTCTCTTTTTGTCTCTTTTCTCATTTCCTTTCCAAGACTGTTAAGAGGCCAACTCCCCATTCTATTGCTCTTTTCCTGCAGTACCGGTTACAGAGGGAAAGAAAGAGAACATGATTTACATTAACCTAAGCCCAGAGGAAGGTCTGTTAAGGAAATAATTGCCACTTTCTCACCAACTCCCCCATCCATTTATATGCAGACGAGAGCGCAGAGAGATAGAGATAGAGAGAGAATGCATAGGAAGACTGGCAGTTGGCGTGTGACTGATTGACGTGGGTCCGGTCAACTCCGTGTCCCTAGTGCACCAGGCAGGGCCAGGTTTTGCCTTCAGTTCCCTCAAGATGAGTTGCTTGGCTTCAGTGGTGTCCAGAAGCACAGCCAGACCACCCTGGGTAATAGACCCCTGGGACCTCCCCTCTGGTGGGAGCTTAAGAGAATGTTCTTCAGGAGCAAAAAAGAAATCACAAGCTGAATGAATAAAGGTATCCAAATTTCTGTCAACCAGTGTTATATGCTATATGTTGGACAGTAGTATATATGTTTTAAAGTAATAATTTTGTATATATTTTAAATAAAGTATTATTGCTCTTTCAGTGTACAAGACTATGTTCTTATCAAAATTAGCACCAAGCCCGTGAAGGGTAAGCCACAAATCTGGTGTCTAACACCTCCTAGGACAAAACAACATTAGGAAATCTAGAACCTTGATGTTAGTAACCAAGCTAGAATGACCACAGGAAGTTAATATAAGATGACAATGGGGAGACTATTTGAACAATGGGGGGGTCACAACCGAGGCACCCACTTTTGAAAACAATCATGGCCCCACTAAGTAACTCCAGCCAGTTAGTCTTCACCGCAGACTTCCGGTCTGTCACCTTCACAGCGCTCTCCAGCCTCGCCAAATCTTTAACGAACTTTGCTTTTCTAAGACCTCGCACAGCTACCAAGTTCTCATGTCCTTCCCCGAGGTTTGCAGGAAAAGTGGTGCTTGCTGGGTTTTGGTTTACATCTCACTGCGGCACCTGAATTTTTTTTTTTTTTTTTTCCTGTGGGGCCTGGGTAGCTACTATGGTAATAAATGTTCCAGAGGCGACGTGGGAGAGCCTCGCCCCAGAAAATGAGACACAAATAAGCCTCAGAAGTGTTATCCTAATCCTGACTACCCCTAAAAATCCACTACCTTCTTGTCTTGAATCTCGAGACATTTTGTCCTGTTGCTGGGACAAAATGAAGGCAAAGTTTCTTTAGGTCATTCTGACAACCAAGCCAAGCAATGAAATTCTAGATCAATTCCTACTTGGCTATTTTGACCACTGGGACTCTCTTCCCCAACATGAATCACAGCACATGCTGCTTTGGACTAAAAACCCCACTCCATGGACTCCTGGGTGGCTCAGCGGGTTAAGGTCTGCCTTTGTTTCAGGTGATGATCTTAGAGCCATTAAATCAAGCCCCACCGTGGGCTCTGCTTGAGGTTCTCTCTCTGCTCCTACCGCTCTTTTTCTTTCTCAAAAATAAATAAATAAAATCTTTAAAACAATAACCTTATTTCCCTCTCGTTGAGGTCCACGTCAGCAAGGTGGGCTCTCTACTCAGGTTCCTTTCATCCAGTTTCCCATTAATTCTCCAGGGTCCTGTCTTCTTTGTGGTGCATTCGGGCAGTGGCCGTGGCTGTGTTTGGCTCCTGAGGAAAGAAAGGGTTAAGACACACCCACACTTCTTTGGTCTTCTGCAGCCAGGAGCTGAGTCACATGACCACAGCCAGCTGCAAAGGAGGCTGGGAAATGGAGTCCGCATCCGGGGAACCTGTGACGACGTACAGCTTTCTTAGCTAGGAAGGGGAGAGGATTTGGTGGATTCCCAGCAGTTTCTGCCAAAATACCACGATTTTGAAAAGCAAGGGATCCTAGCAGACATATTAATTCTGAAATCTTAAGCACAAATTTCATAAGGGAGCCTTGCTCCTTGTAAAATAAACACACCTCTATTCCATCAACCCAAGAGGGGTGCCTCTTCACCTCCAGCCCTCAACATACAGGGACCTACATCCGCAGAGAAAAACTGCACGCATTTATGCCTGGGCTAAGATAAAGCCGCCACATTTAATCTTTGAGACGCAGAAGAAGGGAAACAAAAGTGTAACCATTTGAAAATTTGTAGTCATGAAGAAATGAGTTTGGCCTAGATATTTTTTTAAAAATTACTATTTAAAACAACAGTCAACAGTGATTGAAAAAAACTCTGCCCAAGAATTTAATTATGTTCAAGGCAAGAGTATAATTTCAAGGTTTTGCCTATGGTACGGAGGAGACAGGTTGCCCGTGGCAAGGTGGACCACCAGGGAGTGTGGGAGGGGGCTCAGGCCTGGCTGCAGCAATTTAACTATTCATGAAAAAGGAGGGCGTGAGGGCCCCCAGCTGGGAGGTTAACATCTGGATTCTGCAAGAATAAAGAGGTTTGCAAAGGCATTGTGTGCACGTGTCTGCATGTGTGCGCACGCGCACCCTCCTAATTTCGGGAAGGCGTCCAGGGTTCCTTTAGCAGACCCTCCCAGCCTACCCTTCTGCTCTCTTGTCTTTCGTCTTGGAGAAGCCGGGGACAAGGTGTTCTAGGGACAAGAGGAGTGCCCGAGATTGCCTGACTAAGAGAGCCAACCGGGAGGGGCTGCGGCTCAGACAGATTTTTTTTTTTTTTTTTTTCTCATTAGTCTGATAACAACAGAAAGAACTTACCTGTAGGACCAGAACTTTACCTTTTTGCCATCACAGATATGAGGATGCTGATAAGCAAGTTCAGCCTTCTGAGGTGCTCCGATAAATGCCTGAAGTTCCCCCAAGGCCCAGGTAGGTAGAACAGAGAGATCCCTTGCTCTGGACCTGCGTGTTGCACCCTCTCTGTGCTTCTGGCAATGGCTATTCTTTTGCCAGTCATTGCAATTGAGGGGGAAAATAGCCAAGCTCACTTTTGGAAGCAATTCTTTTTTAGAAGATTTTATTTGTTTATTTGAGAGAAAGAGCAAGCAGGGAGGGGAGAGGCAGAGGGAGAGAGAGGAGCAGGCAGACACACCAGGCTCTTGATCTCAGGGATCTGAGATCACGGCCTGAGCAGATGAAAGGCAGACGCTTAACTTCATGAGCCACCCAGGCGCCTCTGGAAGCCTTTTTAAAGACAGGTTTGCTGCTCCTTATTAACTGTCCTTTGTGGGGACTATATTTCTTACTTCTCCCCTCATTAAAGTGCCACTGCCCTTTTTCCTGGTCACAGTATTTTGCTGTACTGTCATGAAGTCTTAACAATGTTTTATTAAACCAAGAAGAGAGGGTCACTCACCTTGCCATAAAAGACAGACAAGACTGAACAATTTCAAATATGCATACGGAAAAATGGAAAGCTGAGTTTGCTTTCAAAGTGTGAACAGAGGCAATGGGCAAACATTAGGGGGAAAGAGGAGGCTCTTTCCCAAGGCTTTCCATATTTTCTGGAATTTGCTGGGCCTCTCTGCAAGTAGTCAGTCCAGGCTATTCAGGACGTGCCTCCTCCCTTGTGGGGAGCCCTAGGACTTCTGACATGCATCCAGCTAACACCTGCACTGCGGAGGTGGGTATTTCTGGACTTCACTCAGCCCGGATGAGACTCCTAGCTGTTTTCCCTATCCCCTTGCGTAGTGAGGATGCCCCACAAGATTTTGTCACAAGGAATCCGATCTCTGTTACACTTCGTACAAGCCTCTTCATTGCCTGGACCACTCCTCTGGTTTTCTTGGATCTTCCCTTCTCCTTCTGATAATTCCATAAGGAGACATAGGTAAACTTTTAATTAGATATGAGGGGACACTAATTCATTAAGGTGGGTTTTTTTTTTTTTTAAGATTTTATTTATTTATTTATTTATTTGAAAGTGAGAGAGAGGGAAAGAGAGTAAGCATGAGTTTCAAGGGGCAGAGACAGAGGGACAGGAAGCCCAGCTTGGGGATAGATCCCAGGACCCTGAAATCAGGACTTGAGCCGAAGGCAGACGCTTAGCAGACTGAGCCACCAAGGCGCCCCTAAAATTTAGATTTAGATTATGTAAAAGAACGGTATATTCTCCATCCTCATGAATGAATGATATCTAGTCTTAAGAAAAGTTGTAAAGAGAAGGGTGCCTGGGTGGCTTAGTCAGTTAAGCGTTTGACTTGATTTTAGGTCAGGTCATGATCTCAAGGTTGTGAGACTGAGCCCCACATCAGGCTTAACTCTGGGCCTGGAACCTGCTTAAGATTCTCTCTCCTCCCTCTCTCTCTCCCCTCCACTCACACTCACACTCTCTCTCTAAAAAAAAGAAAAGTTGTAAAGATCATATCTACTAATTTTTAAATTATAGATTTTTAAAATTATAATTTGCTGCTTATAGAAGTGAAAACAGTGATTGGACTTGTTAACCCCAAAACAAAGAAAATTAAACGTGTTCTAAGCACTCTAAGTAAATTTCTCTGCCGAGAAATTTTATATATATATTTATTTATTTAAAGACAATCTGTGGAAATTTATTCCTTCATCAGTTGTGCTTAAGAATTACCAACAACTTGACGGTGCCTGGGTGGCTCAGTTGGTTAAGCATCTGCCTTGGGCTCAGGTCATGATCCCAGGGTCCTGGGATTGATCCTCATGTGGGGCTCCCTGCTCTGCAGAGAGTCTGCTCATCCCTCTCCCTCTGCTTCTCCCACTTCTGCCTCTCCCCTCTCTGCACGTACTTTGCCTCTCACTTTCTCTCTCTACTAAATAAATTAAAATCTTAAAAAAAAAAAAAAAGAATTACCAACAACTTGAGAAAGTATATGGACAGGTCATGAAGCACTTTCCATTAACCACCAATGGGCCCTCTGCCAACAATGACCCCTTTGGGCCTCAGTGAGATCATGAATTGGGTCATCGAGGTTGTGGGTGTAGAAAATAGGCATCCATTCGTGACTGAGGAGGCATTGTACAAGAGCTCCATGGTTTTGGAAAAGCTAAAGGCCAAATAATACATATTCATGGATTACCTATAGAATGGAGTCCCAGAAATAACTGTTAAAGATAGTACACCTCCCAGAAACCTGGGCTAAGAGGACTATCTGTGTCAACAGCAGGCCAAGTGGAGTCAACCAACCCTTCAAACACAGCAGTGGTCTGGCTGGTGGGCTGGGCCCAGGAAGCGTTTCCAGACCATTCTATTTTCCGTGTCTCTGCTTCTGCGACTCTCAGGCAACATTTTCTACCCTGCTGTTCAAAACGTATTAAGTGTTTAAGTCCGATTCCCTGACCTGGGGAGCAGAATAGAATATAATTGTGGCTGCGCTGGTTGCCTGATCCAAAGGACGTATTAGCCATTTCTCTTTTCTTCTGTCCTGCGATGCTTTGACGTTGTGGCCTCCCGCCTGTGGACAGAATGCCACTCCCAGGGCCAGCTAATTCCTAGAGAGAGTATATAGTTCGCCTACCAGCGCATTGCATAAATAGGAAACCCCAGTACAGGGCCCACAACCCCACCACCTTGTCTGAGGCTCCCACGCTCTCAGCCATTCTTCACCTCCCCTGCTGGGGAGCAGGGCGGGACTAGACAACCAAGGACAGCCTCTACACACCCCAGAGCCTGTTGAAATCATTCCAACTACCCACCCCTAAGCCTGTTTTCCCTGCCACACCTATTCCTTCCCTGGGAAACCACCGAAAAAGACTCTTGCACACACTACCCATCCTTTCCCTGTGCTACCTGATTCTGTCCCCCTCCCCAGGATTCCTTGTGCCGCTCTGATGGCATGGTCCCTCCTCTTGGGATCTGAGCATAAGGACTAACTTTTCAACAGCAATCATCTCCTGGTCTGCTGGCTTTTTGATACCCTGACGTGTCTATTAATATACTACATTTTAAAACAAAGGATTCTTCAAGTAAACTGGCTAACACAGTTTGTATTGTGCCTTTCTTGGTGAGGGGGGGGGGGCTTCCTTTCCCATGTTATTAAAAACTATGAAAAGATGAAGGGGCAAAAATCCTAGGTGCAGCAGTTGGCCATGGCTGCCCCGGCGGGTGGGGACAGTGGGTCATTCTGCAGCACAAGCACTTGTGTTTTTCTTTCTGCCGAGAAGCAGGCTGAAGCCTCAGCACCCCCCCCCCGCCCCCCCGCCTCATCCATCACTACCCCCTGCCTGCTCTCCAGACTGCAGTCAAACCGAGTCTCTATTTTCAAGGGGCTACCGTCCCACTCACCTCTTCCCTCTTCCCTCTGCCAGGAGCACTTCCTTTCCGAGGGCTCCTCGTCTATGCTGTGGGTGTACCTGCATTGTCTCTTCTTGGCATTTGTCCCACTGTGCTGTCCTTATCTCTAAGGCGAGCTGTAGCAGGGCCGGGCCAGATGTATCTTTTTGAATGTTTTTTGTTTAAAGATTTATTCAATAGAGAGAGAGCACGCACATACTTGTGAGCAGGGGGAGGGGGCAAGAGAGAGGGAGACAAGCAGCCTCCCTGCTGAGTGCTGAGCCCAATGTGGGGCTCAATCCCAGGACCCTGAGATCATGACCTGAGCCGAAACGGAGAGTCAGAGGCTTAATGGACTAAGCCACCCAGGCGCCCCTTTCTCACCGTTTTATCCACAGAACTTAGCACAATACCTGTCACATAGCAGTCTTGCAGCCTATGCTTGAGGGATGAATGAATGATCGAATATATGACTAAATGAACGCATGAACTGAAATATGAAAAACCACATTAAACTGACATTAAATACAATTTCTGGTAACGTGAGTCTTTGAGCCCCCTCTGCTGTTTTTCTCTACGGCAAGGTTGGTTCTAATCCTGCAGTTGCTTGAATAGGACAGTAACGTGGAGCGAGTCACGGTGGCAGTGGCTGCCCTGGGAGGGATGGTAGCCATTTGGCATGGAGGACAGCGCTAGACAGCTCCCACGCAGCAAGCCAGCCATCCTCCCCATCCCCTGGATGGCATCCAGGCACAGCCCCTGTCGGGTTGGGAATAGCTGACCTTCCATCAGCTGCGAAGAAGCAGCTCATTTTCCAGTATTTCCATCAACACATCAACAAGGTATCTGGAAATTCTATCAGTAGGCGCACAAATCAGAATTTGGCATAGCACCAGCAGGATGCCAACGTTCAACCACGTGAGACCACCCTGATGGGAGCAGAGATGAAGCTCACACACTCGACTGGGCTTCGTACTCTTTCCTTGTTGACAAGATTTGTGCGGATTTTGAACTCATTTTCAAAGGTCCCCCATAAGGCCATCTGGAAGCTCTGTGTGTGGATCTGTTTTAACCCAGTGGGAGAGATTAGGACAACAGACAACTTTTCGATGGTTGTTACAGGGTTATATCTTACATGTTGATGAGAATAATGTGATGCATAAACAATGAATCTTGGAACACTAAGAACATAAAGTTAAAAAAAGAATAATATAAAGTAGCAATTCTAATTTTATATAAAATACATATCAGCAGATGGCCTACATATGCATGCTTTGTGTAACTAAGTATACTGTATAAAAGCTATGAAACTGAGTACTGCTCAGCCTTAAAAAGAAAGAAGATACTGACATATGCTACATGGGTGACTTTTGAGGACATTATGCTGAATGCAATAAACCAGTCACAAAAGAACAAATACTGTGACTTATAGGAGGTCCATAGTAATGCAATTCATCGAGCCACAAAGTAGAATGGGGGTTCTGAGGGGCTGGGGGAAAGAGGGTGGGGAGTAAGTGTTTACTGGGCACACAGTTGCACTTTGGGAAGAGGAAAGAGTTTTGGAGAGAGTGGTGAGGGAACTATGAAGGTACTTAATGTCACTGAATTTAAACTGAAGAATAATCAGTTAAAATGGCAAATTTTGTTATGTATATTTTATGACTTAAAAAAATCCATGAAAATGACAAGAAGACTAACCCACAGAAAATGTATTTTCATACAGCCATACTATGGTAACTTTTTTTTTGACCAAAAATGGATTTTGACTATACCTCATATAAAAAAAATTGAACACAGTCTTGTAAATTAAGTGAAAGCACAAAAAATTCAAATGCCTTTACATATGTACAATGGGAAATGCTAATTCTAAAGAAAGCGAAAGTTTAGTGTTGTGGTTTATTTGTAAGCTAAAGTCAACAGTTGGCGGTCAATCAGCAATGCGTTGAAAAACACTTTAGAACAGCTGTGGGGGTTGACATGGAGCTGAGAGCAGAGGTAGGAGGGGGTAGGGGCAGCCCCACTATGCTAATGTTATGGTGCACATTAAGTACTCCAGGTAAATCACTGACATGTGTGGATGAAAGAGGCCGAGGCTAGGACGAGTTATCAGATGGGTACCAACGGTGCCATGTGCTGTGTATCGACGCTCACAAGCCTAGTGAGATGAGGCTGGGTATCTGTCTCCCCAGCTCAGCTGGGGACTCCCAGGAAAAACTGGTCAATCGAAACAAACAGAAAACCTTCGCTAGAAGATGACCCTGACAGTGAAGGACTGTGGGAGAGCTTGGGCACAGGCTGAGACCCACAATCCTCTGGGGGCAGCATTTGGTCTTAAAGGCTAGACCACACCAACTCCATTCCTTTGCCCCGATTTCCTGAAGGGTCCTCAGATACCATACAGCTCCAACTCCAATCTACAGAGCACACCACCAAGATCTAGGTGATGGGACTGGCTCCTGCCCCCAGCTGGGTGTGTTGGAGCCCGACAAGACCCAGGCTCCCCGGAGTCTAGTGGTGACATGTTCCTTCCCGAGCCTCACTGGGCCTGTTGAGCAGCCTGTGGTGCTTCTGAGCCCCTGCCAGCCACATGTCTCATTTAACTGATACACAGCTCCGGACCGTGGACTGAACTACAGCTATTTGTCTTCCTTCCCCGGCTGTGAGCTAAAGAAAAGCGGGCTTTGTTGATTCCAGTGCTTACAACTGAACAAGTTATTAACAAGCTTTTAGATGGCACTCGAGCCGTTTAGCATTTTCAAGGTGAAAGGGCCTCTGGTCCATATGGTCTAGATTCTTGTACATTTTCATTCCCGACTCTGAGGCTGACAGATCCGCCAGGAGCAAATGGGGTGTTAGTACCTAATTAATCTAACACAAGCCACGGCCCATTTCACGGAGTCGGGCGCCAGTCTTTGCTTCTACCAAGTCACATTTAGGACATCGATTTACACTCTTTTTCTCTCGCAGCTGCTTGGCCTTGTAATATTCTGCTAGACAGTGGGAATCTATCACTTTTCCCTTTTTAGTCAGGTTTGGAAGCCTAAGCACCCATTCATTCATTCATTCATAGAGAGCGTGAGCAGGGTGGGGAGATGTGGAGGGAGCAGGAGAGAGAGTCCCAGGCAGGCCCCACATCCAGCATGGAGCCCAATGCGGGGCTCGGTCTCACCACCCTGAGATCGTGATCTGAGCTGAAAGCAAGTCAGATGCTTAATCAACTGACCAGCCCCCTTTCAATCTTTAGTATGCCAATGAACCACAGGATATAATATAGAACAAGAAAAGGATATGTGACTCGTTGCTTTGTGACTTTCAGAGAGCAGCAACACTGCTGTGTGAGTACTCCAGTCAACCCTGGGTTGGTTGCTGGTTTTGGCGAAGCACCAGGAGGGGAGCTCAGCTGAGGGGGACTGGAGCTCTTGCTCTTGTCCTCCCAAGAAAATCACCTCACCAACCTATGCCTCAGTTCCTGCAACCTGAGATATAGATGCCACCCGACACCTCGCCTTTACTGTCACCCACAAGTATTTGGACTCTACCAGCCTGACCCCCAGGCACGATAGGGTCACCGCTGTCAGGGGCTCTCCTCAGGGCTGCCATGGCACCCAGAATGGAATAAGAAACACGGCAATGTACTGTGAAATTTATTCCACCGTGTTTCTCACAGACCTGCTACAAACAAGATTCTATGGAAATCAAATGTAAAAGGAGAAAGAAAGTTCTAGTCCTTGACTCTGTTCAGAGTTAGAAATCCAAGGGCAGCAGGCTTACTTAAAGAGCGTCTGGCTACGAGGTGAGGTATGGAAGAAGCGACCAGAAATCTCCTCTGCTAAAGACCTCAGGGTAATGACTACTGTGAAGGTAACAAATGTCAAGGGGCACCTTGAAAACATGCAGGAGGTACCTTCAGAAGTAGAGCATTTAAAGTTCAGTCAAGCAGGAACAAAGAATTTGAGGGGCGGCCAGGGAACGTCGGCTTCAGGTGCTAGGAGGAGCCATGGGGTCCGGGTGAGTAGGTTCCAAAGCTCCTATGACAAGCTCCTATGACTCGTAGCCAAGATGATTTTTATAAACACATATAAAAAATTACAGAAAGAACAAAGAATTAAAAGAATTTTAATAAAATCAACAAGTTTACATTTGTACATCTTGTGTATTTGGGACCTGACCAGGGGTGAAGGGTAAAGTTGCAAGGACAAAGGTTTCCAGAGGGGGAAAGCAAGCAAAAAGCAAGGGCTACCTTAGCTGTGTGACGGGCATCGGTTTGACGGCGCGACCCCATGGCCACCTGAGCTGCTCTGGACTCCTGACCTCAGGAAGCACATTTACCAAGCTCATGAGCATGAACTCTTCGGCTCTCAGGCCCATTGCACCATGCCCTCAGGGGCACTGCCACATCAACACCTGACAGGCAATGGCAGAGAAACAGTTCCTCATATTCAACAGTATTTATTGCCCATAGAATATTAATGCCAACTGGGTTCAGTTCATGCTGTTTTAACTAGAGTGGTTACATAGAACCTAATGAGGGGAGGAAAGGGTTGAGCAATGTTCTAATTGTTCTAGTCAACGCCACAGTCACAAAACAGCAGGCCTTTAGAAAGAACCATGTATTTATTTTAAAAATCTGATTTGTGAAAAGGGCCCGTGGGAGTCAGACAAAGAGGAGAGCAAGGTACGGTTCTGAACATAGGAGATGACTTGACTTTAATCCCTGTCATTCTAAAGGATGACAAACGTTTCAAAACACTGACCCATGTTCAGAGAGAGAGCGGAGACTAGTGTCCCCATTTTAGGAATGAGCAATCACAAGGCGCTCTCCAGATTGTACCCACTTTGTGTCCAGTGAAACAGTGCTTTCAGCGGTGTGATACGGTGCGTGCTAGGGACCTGCTCTCTGAGGCAGAAAACGCTACCTCACGAGTTGTCATGGTAGCGTGCGCAGTGACAAGACCATTCCGTAGTAGTCACCCACAGGGTCGATTCACGACTGGGCTTCTACTTCGCTCCCGTCGATATCGTATGTGGTTGAGTCACAAGGAGAACTTCTTCATCGTTGATTCTTTAGCTGGAGACGCAGCTAGGAAAGAATGCAGGCACGCTATTGCTTTCTTGTGCCACTTAGAATCGCTGAAGGAAGAAGACTGACCATGATTAGTACAGAACACTGTTTCGAGAACAGACCATGAATTCTTTGGCCCCCGCTGTCAGGCTCGGGGTGATGGCGAGGGGCTGTATCCCAGGGTCCTCCCCTTGTGACACACACAAACTAATGCTTGCTTTCCCGGCATTGTGGCAGGGGGTACAGTGTCTTGTGTGAGTTCCGGACAGAATCATTCATCCCAGTGAAGAAATTCGAAAGAGGGCAGTGAAGTAAGGACAACTTCGGCTTCTCCGCGATGTCTGGCAGAAACACAGTGAGTCCCCCAGTCTGTGGTGAACAAGGGGGACCCCTCCCGTGGGTTCAGGAAACCTCAGAGCAGGCGTGTAAAGTGCTGGGAGGTAAGGCAGCCTGACTGGACTTCCTCATCGGGGTGTGCAGAAGCGCCCGGCGGGAAAGATGACATCTCGGACACAGGCAAGAGCAGCTGCCACCCACTGCCTGCCCTGCTGAGGGTGTGAGGTTCAAATCGGCCTCTCGTGAAACTCCACGTGGCTTGTGCTCATAATGTTTCCCTTTTCATTTCCCGAGCGGTCAGTAGGAGGTACATTTTAATAGGAAAAAAAAAAGTCCCTAACGGATACAACAGATAAGTTTCCAAAGAAGAGAAAAACTGCAGAGATGACAGAACTTCAAATAACAATTTTTAGTCAAACATGGCCATCATGGAGTTTCAAAATCAGCAGGTAGCGTGACAGGACAGGAAAGTGCCGTAGGCCTCCTGTCTGCTGTCCTCTTTCAGGTGGTGGGGGCGGCAGCTTGTCACCTGGGCTTTAGCACTTTCCGATGAGTCCTCGACTTCCCCGAGAGGGGGTGTTTGGGTAAACAAGGCAGAATCCTTTAGGGGTTGAGAGCCGGATGGGAAGTAGGCAAGAACAAAGACTCCCCCAAGGTCAGCCGTTTCTAAGAGCAAAGGCAGAGCCCACGAGGTAATCCTGGAAACAGCCCCCAACCCCCCGCGCCCCCTAAGGCTGTGCTCCTCACCCTGCCCGGGGACAGCTACATCTCTGGGCCACCCTAAAGCAGACATTTCCAGTGCAAATGCATTTTTGAAGACTGAGGCGCAGGGGCGGGGACAGGGGCGTCCAGCTTGTCTGGACGGCATGGGGAAGGCTCATTTTTCTCTCAAAGTAGACATTTGTTTGGGATTACTGTGTCCTGGGACGGGCGAACCCTGATGTGTCTCTGTTTCAGGATCTCCCGCGAACATTCAGGGTGGAGTGGTCAGCAGCGAAAAGCCCCTGTTTCACATTGACTGCAGTCTCCCAGCGCCCAGATGTCACTCCCTGGCTGACACCAGTGCAGCGGCTTTCCGCTCTCTGCACCCAGCAGGCTCGGTAAAGAACTCAGGGTCCTCCTTGCGCCCTCCGGTGGGCCTCTTCAAGTCCGAGCACCAGGGCCGGGGGAGCTGGGGTTCGTGTGTCTGCTGGCGGCACAGTGGGTGTGGACGAGCCCACCGTTTGGGTATCTAACAAACACAGGCTCACAGAAGGGATTTTGGCACATCTGGCAGAGCTTTTTGTCCGAGAGCTGAACTGAGCTTCCTTTCAACTTCATCTGAAAAATAAATAAATAAATACAAGAGTTATACCACAGCAGACACGCATCACCCTACAGATCTCGAAATAGAACATTAGAGGTGAAAATAAACAAAAACGTCCCGAGTAACTGGAGAAGTAAAAATAATAGTAATAAAAAAATTTTTTTTAAGATTTTATTTATTTATTTGACAGAGACAGAGACAGTGAGAGAGGGAACACAAGCAGGCTTCCCGCTGAGCAGGGAGCCCAATGTGGGACTCAAATCCCAGGACCTTGGGATCATGACCTGAGCCGAAGGCAGAGGCTTAATGACTGAGCCACCCAGGCACCCCCTCCCTCCAATTTTTTTAAAAAAATGCTATGGAACTTTCTTGTTTCATGAAAAGTACTTGCTGCTTGCCTCACCCAGGCATTTCTATGCAGACCCTCTCTCAAACATTTCCTGAGCTCTGAGTTTGTACAAGGTCTGTCAGAAAGTGACGTCACGTCCGAGCTGGGTAAGCCCTTTAGATGATCTAGTTCCGGGGTCCTCTCATTTGCAAACAAGAAAAGCAAGGCACAAATAAGGGACTCCATCAAAGCCATATATGGTCGATTGGTGGCACTGCCCTGCCTGGTTCTGGGAAATATCCTTTCATTTGTTTAAAGGTCACTAACCAAACCAGGATGTACCTCCCCAGACCCTGACTGATAAAAAGGACTATAATTCTGCAAGAAGAAGCCTTTTTGCACAGTTCACTGGTGCCTGCGCAGGCAAGCTGGCCTACCGGCAGGATCAAACCCAACTTAGGGAAGTCACCCTGTACTCCTCAGTTTTCATCAATCCTTCAACAAACGTTTAACACCTTTGAGACGCTGGGCTTGGCTCTAGGGATACTGAGCTAGACAGCTGAATTCCCTGCCCCCAAAGAACCCAGAGTCTAACAATGAAGGGAGACGATGGTGGCTATGTACAGGAATGTACAGTGAGCAAAGGAGGGGATTTCCTGCTTGAAGGGGCAGGAAGGCTTCACAAAGGAAGAAATTCTAAGGCTGCATTGTGAGCAGGTGGTCAGCAGGCCCCAAAGGAAAGGTTAAGACTGTGTCAGAGGGAACTGCAGGTACCAAGGCCGTATGTGTGAAACAGTCACATCAAGGAGGTTCCATGTGTCCCGGGAAGCAGGGAAAGATGGAGAGGGTCAGGCCAAAGGAGGGGAGATGGGACGTTCCAGGCCTCAACTCCCCTTCTAGAGAGTCATGAAGGCTTCCATGTGAAAGGGCCACATCAGGTTCCCGCTCTGAAAAGATCCCTGGGCTGACTGCATGGAGTGTAGGCCTCACAAGAGAGAAGTCTCCAGAAGGGGATCTATACTGGGGTTCTGTTGTGGACTGAATGTTTATATCCCCCACCACCTCCCAAATTCCTATGTGGAAGCTCTGATTTTCAATGGGGTGGTATCTGGGGCCTCTGGGAGGTAACTGGGTAGGGCTCCCAGGATGGCACTGGGACCATTACAAGGAGAGGAATAGAAGTGGCCAGGATGTGGAGAAGAGGAATGCTTGTGAACTGTTGGTGGGAATGCAAACTCGTGTAGAAGAGGATGGAGGTTCCTCAAAAAAGCAACAGAACTACCTCGTGATTAGGCAATTCCACTTCTGGGTATTTATCTGAAGGAAACTGAAATGCTAACTCGAAACACTAACCCCCAAGTTCACTGTAGCATAAGTCACAATAGCTAAGACATAAAAAAGCTTAGGTGTTCCTCAATAGATAAAGAAAATGCAATATATTTATATGATGGAATACTATTCGCCATGAAAAGGAGGGAAAGCTCACCAGCTGTAACAACATGAATGGACCTAGAAGGTATCAGCAAAGTGAAATAAGTCATACAGAAGAAAACAAATACTGTATGATCTCACTAATAGATGGAATCGTATTAAAAAAAAAGCCCAACTCACAGAAACAGAATGGACTGGCAGTTGCCACAGGTGGGGGCAATGGGTGAAGTGGGTTGAGAGTGGGATGTGACGTAGACCATGGAATCTACAGTTAACATTACCGTATTGTATATTTAAAAGTTGCTAAGAGAACGGATCTCAAAAGTTCTCATCCTAAGAAAAAGACCTATAATTATGTGCGGTAAGAGGGGTTAACCAGACACAGTGTGATGATCACATCACCACACACGGAAATATCAAATCATTGTACTGTACACCTGGGACTAATATAAAAAAAAAGAAGAGGAAGAGAGACCAGCACTTGCCCTCTCTGTGCCATGTGAGGACACAATGAAAGATGGCTGTCCATGGCACTGGTTCCTGCAGCCCAGCCCACCAGCTGGGGACCTAGAATGTGGAGGTATGAGCTGGCCTGGGATCCACGTCTGGGCTCTTACTGTGCTATGTGACTTCCCTGGGCCTCAGGGTATGGGGAGAATGGCAGGAGACACTGCAGGAGACAGCTGAGATGATGACCTGACCCATGCTGCCCGGCGTAGGACGCTGCCTGGAACACCATCCAAGCGTCGCCGTCTAGCCGGGGAGAAGAACGGCACCTGCCAGTCCAGCTCCCGCCTCTGCTTCCACATACCTGGGCTTCTACGTGAGCAGAATCAAGTATTTGAGGTGCTGAAGGTGCAGAGAAGATGCACCCGGAACTAGCGTTTCAGAAATAGAACGTGCCCCCTCCCCCCCAGCCTCCCACCACTGGGGTCTAAAAGCCGGCATGGCTGGCCGGGCCCAGCTCTCACCTTATCGTACTTGTAGATCAGGTTTTCGGACTTGGCCAGGCCCAGAGCCACCTGAGTGGTCCTGCGGGCGTGCACGCTATTCCGGACAGCCCCAGTTAGGAATGGGCGCAGCAGCTGCACCGACCAGCTGCCTGGCAACAGCGGTAGGACCCGGGCGGCGTCGAAATCAGCCGCGTGGTGGTTCAGGAGGTCCGTGGCGGCCACGGCCAGCTCAGGCGCGGCAGGGCCGGGCTGGAGGTACATGGCCAGCAGCGTGTGGAAGAGCCGCTGCCGGTATGGCGGGTCCCTGCCCTCAGAGCGCCACAGGCAGTAGTCCTCGGCCGCTGCGAAGTCCCGCAGCTCGTGCACCAGGATGCGCAGGGCCTCCTCGTGCTCCTCCAGCTTCCCGTGCAGGATGGCGCTCTCCATGGGAAGCCCGGCACCCCGGGTTCTATCTGCGTGGCAGCAGCCTGTGGTTAGAGCCAGCCCCAGCTTGCCCCCCCACCGCCCGGTGCTCTCCACTCAAGAAAGGGCCAAGCATGCCCGGCGACCTAGGCAGTTCACACAAGGCTTGCTTGGACCTCCGCGCCACAGAGCTGGGTGTTTCCAAAGGGGAAACTCCCTACTCACAGGGAGAGCCTAATGGCAGAATACATATTTTTAATAATGCTTAGTGACTGAACAGAACAAATGACCTGTCATCCTGGTAGGCCCTGGCGAAACCTGAGTATCACAGCCACAGGCCTCCAATTAATCCGGCATCATTCCTATTTTCCTAGTACGGGATCTTTCAACTATGGCAAAAAGGCACTTTATTGATTTAAATTCAGACACTAACCCTTCCTGGCAAAAAAGTGCCATGAACCCCTTTATTCCAATTTAAACTATATTTCATGTGAAGGAGTGTGGGTTCCTATCGTTAAAAATCCCTATTGATGTGACTCTAAAGCTCTTCTTTTGTTTCTTCTGCAATCTGAGTTTTTAGGCTGTATGGAAAATGACACCAACCCATAATTTTTAAAAATAGGACTTATTTCACAGGGTCGTTGTGGAAAGCATCATAATGCATGCCAAGCGTACTGACCTGGGCCCGGCACATACAGCCACCAGTCCTCATTATTCAGATTCCATATTCATGAATTGGCTTGCTTGTCCAAATTCCCATGGAATCCCCAAACCAGCAGTCACAGGGCTTTCAGGATTATTTGCGGACACGCATAGGCTGGCACACAATTGGAGCCACCGGCCATGCACGGTCCCAGATGAGTCCCTGTGAGGCCATTGAGGCACTGCCTTCTTGTGGCAGCCCTCATTCTGCAAACAGTCCTCTCCAGGATTTACTCAGTGCCACAATTTTTGAGTTTTTGTGCTTTTTCTCTTGGTGACATTGCCATTTAAAATGGGCCCCAAGCACAGTGCTGAGGTGTGGCCTCATGCTTCCAAGCACAAGCGGGCTATGATGTGCCTTATGGAGAAAATGTGTGTGTCAGCCCGAGCTAGAGTTCTGCTAGTCTGAGTTTAATGTTAACCAATCAACAGTACCTATTAAATAAGGTGTCTTAAACAGAAGCACTCGTAAAACAAGTTAACGTACTGATGGGTGATGAAAATGTTGTGATCAGCGGTTTGCAGGAACCTGACCCTGTACTTCCCTGGGAGCAACCGTTCAGGATTCAGTAATTCAGTGTTCGTGGAGACTTTATAGAATGTAACTATGGCAAATGATGAGAATGGACTGTAGGTAATAGTCAAAAACTGTCAGTGCCATTAAAGTCAGAGAAATATATTATTAATCCCAGTAAAAACAAATCTGAAAATTCTATGATGTCAAATGTATCAAGAAACTAGCTAATTCTACTGGGTGTATGCACTGTGCTGCCTCGTGGCACTTTACACAACACAAAAACCACAGACTCTGCAACCCAAGGAAATGAAAATCAGGCTCCCGTCCAAGATACCTGCCTGCCTTCCTATGGCTCAGGGCTCGGTGACAGCCCTGAGCTGGGGACAGTGCCAGCTGGCACAGCCTGGTCCAAACACTGGTGCCATAAGAATGAACTGGGATTCAAGCGCGCCGAAGCCTAGTAAGGCAGTTTAAATGAAGGCACGCTCAACAGATAAGACCGCTCAACAGATAAGACCGCTCAACAGATAAGACCGCTCAACAGATAAGACCGACTTCCAAACTCCCTGCGCAGCTTTGTGTCATCAGCTAAAGAGCCCACGTCTGTTTGTAGAGGGCGAAGGCCTGAGAAGCTCCGCCCTACCCTGCAGGCAGGCTGACTTAGGGCCAAAAGAGGCTCAAGGACTCCCCCCAGTGGATTCATGGAGAGACACCGGAGCCTTCGTCAGCTCCTTCCCTCCTTGCTGGGGGACCGGGATGGAGGAGAGACGGGTGAACTGCCCCTCACCTATCAGCAGGTGCACTCGGTACAAATCAGACTTCTGGAGCAGATGCTGGAGCTTCAGCTGTGTGTCTGTGGCTTCTGCGGCCTCGCTGCCAGTGCCAGACCTCTGCTGCAGCACCTTGTCCAGGTAGAGGAGGGCCAGCTGCGTGTGGTACTCTTCCTTCTGTGGGAGACGGGATTCCAAGCCGACAGCATTTACAGGCGGGAACCTGGAGCTCCCCGAGCCCACGGGAGCTCCCAGACCAGGACCGTGGAGCCGGCGGGGCAAGCCAGGGCAGGGTCTCAGGGGCAGTGAAGAGAACACGCTCACCGGATGGAAAACATCTAGAAATTGCCATCCACAGAAGGCAGACTTCACATCCATGAGAAAAAACATAAAAAGGTTGTTTCTCATTTGCAAAGTGAGGGCCCCAGGATTTAGGTATTTTCCAAAAACATGCAGCTTCTCTCATTTCCCTTAAGGATAATTTTAAAAGGAGGGTAAAGAAAAGGCCACATGTTCCTGTAATCTTCGGAAACCTCCAGTGCCCTAGCCCATCCACCAGGACAGGCTGAGCACTCAGGGTGCAAGGCACTGAAAATACATTAGAACATTTAAAAAAGCTCCATTTAAAATACTACATTAGAAGCATCTGCCAAAAGGCTTCCTAGTTCCATTCTGTTTCTGAAAGCACAACTGTGGCATGGCAGCCCCCCCCCATGTTCGTCCAGGTCCATGGGCTCACCTGCAGCCTCCTGTCTATGACCAGATGTTCCAGGTATCTGGCAAGGGCTGTAGGGTACTTCTTAAGGCAAGTGAGTACTCTGTCCGGATTGAAACTGTTCTGCTGCTCATCCAAAGGTCTCTTGGTGAAAACCTGAACTCCAACCTGGAAGAGGAGCAGCAATTAGCTAGTACATTTTTCGAGGGCACTGCCCATTTATGTTTGGGTAAAATTGTTGTCAGAAACATGGGGATACACAGGGGTGCCTGGATGGCTCAGCCGGTTAGGCACCCAGCTCTTGAATTAGGCTCAGGTCGTGACCTCAGGGTCGTGAGATCGAGCCCTGCATTGGGCTCCATGCTCAGTGGGGAGTCTGCTTGTGATTCTCTCCCTCTGCTTCTTTCCACTTCTAAAATAAAGCTAAAAAACAAAAACAGAAACTTGGGGATACAGACAAAACAGGCATGGTGGGACACTGACAAAGACCAGAGCATGACACAAAGATAGGAAAGGTGACCTAAACTCTGAAACCTTCTCCTTTATTCTCAAAGGGTCAGAAATAAAAGAAAGAAACGTTTGTTGGTAGCAGGTTTTGACAACCCAGGAAGCTGCATCCTTTGCATGATGAAGATCGTCCGAGAACAAGGAGGGTCACTTGCTGAGCAGTGAGTGACAGGATGCGTACAGTCCTGAACGTCCTGTAAACCCAGTGCTCTGCACACACCCCCACGATGTGGCTCATCTGTGCACACCCACCGGGGCAAGTTTCTGGACAGCCTTCCCGCGCCTGTTGAGTGGAGCTCGCCGTGGCAGACCCGTCTTCTAAGGAAACGTGAATGGGTCAAGTAGGGGAGGAAACACACGCCATCCCTCCCCGGGCAGTCACGGACACATGCTCACTGTAGCTCACGCAGACCTGCACCCCATGGGTCACACCACACAGCTACCCTGATTGTGAATTTTGAGTTTTGGAAGCCCGGATCAGTACTGAACCAACTGTGCGACCTAGGGAAGTTTCCAGAGCTCAGCTTCGGTTTCCTCGCCTGTAGTCTCTACCCCGTGACCCTGCTGGGATATTTAACAGAGATGACGTACGTTGAGTGCCTGGCGTATCATCAGGCTGATACCATCTATCAGAATAGACAGAATTCTGGGAATGATTCGCTGATGCCATCTATCAGCACTGGGAAGAGCCCAGCGCTTTTGACAGCTTTGGGTGTGCACACAGGCAAAGTACGATGGAGTAAGAAGTACATGAGCCCACGGGCTCAGACCTCCAGGTCAGACAGCACCATGGAGGACATACGCCAGTAGAGATTTCAGAACAGCAGATGTGACAGAGAAAACTCTGTTTATGATGAAGGTCCTACGTCACAAAGCTAAGTCTGTCTCTCCAAGGGGAGCTGAGGAAATGTTCCTGTTTTCAACAGTGAGAACCAAAATGCCACAACTATCTGTCTTCCCATCATCTTGGGGCTTCACTGAGGAGTCCTGAGAATGTTGTGCCTCCTCCCTCCCCCACAGCAGCCCCAGCTGCTTCCTCGGCGTGTTTCCTCCCTGCTATCCCTTCTCAGCCTCCTGGACAGCAAGGACACTCAGGGCTCCCTCCTTCCTCCAGACCCTCAACTTCCACACCAGGGGCTGTGGCACAGAGAGAGGACAAGGGTGGGCCTGCAGTGGCCTGGTCCCCACACCCTGCAAGGCGACGGTGCATTAGTGTCACACTTGGTCAGGCGTGGGGAGTCACATAGACACACACATTTTTCAGAAGACGCTAAGAATGTGACCTGGCTATGCTTTCTCCCTTTCTATAAAAACATGGCCTGCCCCAGACAAAGAAGCAGACCAGTGCATCTCAGAAGGACGGAGATGCAGAACTTTCCAAAGAGCCGGGACTCCGGTGGAGCAAGGAGAGGTATTAGAAGGGAGCAAACTACAGATAGGGTGAGGCTTGTAGCCTGGCGGCTTGTTTCTCACTGAAAATCAAGTCTTCTAGTTTTGCTAACAGCCACCCCCCATAAAAGAGCATTTATGACGCACAAACCTCTTCGCTTTTCTGCAGGACCCAATCGGCATACTTCCACACGAGTTCCTGGTCTAAGCTATAGGTAAGGAAGTCGACGACATATTCGTACAGGTCCGAGCGAGTGGAGTCATGAATGTCCCCATTCACAATGTTCACCCAGAGCTGGAGAGGAGGAAAGAAGAAGAAATGGATACCCTTTAGAGTTAGCTAAGGAGGGGCATATGTTTACTTATTTGGCCTTCTGATACTTGAAAGTGGTAGGACAAATTCTGAATGCCTAAGTCAATTTTAAGGTTTTCGGAGAAATAAAGCCATATATGTAGTAGATGTGGTCCAGGAAATCAAGGAGATAAAGCCGCGGATTCTCTGTCTTTCCTTTCTAATGATAGCGCAGTAATACAAATAGGAAACACATCATAAGGGAAGAGGTAGATGTGTTACAAATGTTTCTTCATGAAATAAACGATCACTGACAGCATCTCCACACAGAACAAGAAATTCACCTGCCTCCATCCACAGGGCTGTTTCTACCTCCCCCATCACAGGAATCCTTGACTTTGAAGTCTCTTGTGAACTGTGATAGTCAGACACCATGTCTTAAAAAATACTGGCCATTCTGTCCTCTAGTGTTCTGTCTGGTGCATGGGGGCTCATGAGAGCTGCCAACAACAGTCCCTTGCTATTTCATCCAGAAACTTCCCTGTTGTGTAAACCAAACCTTCCTTTCAGAAACCCAGAATGGGGCCACATCACAGGGGGGCGGGGAGGCGGAGGCTGCCCCACATCCCATACCACATCTCCTGTACCCAATCTGCTTGTCCACCACGCTGCACTTTAGGACCATGCTACTCTCGAGAAGCCCAAAAAACAGGGCTGGCAATGTCGTCTCTGTGATCCTGGTATCAGCATGGGAACCTTTCCTATGGTACCAGTTTCCTTAACACTAACATCCTCACACCAAATAAACTAATCACACATGGAAAGTGTTATTATTTTTTACAGCAGAATTCTGCCACATATACAGATTTCTTTTGTATTACTTTGATTTTGCCAATCCCTCCTCTCTCTATGGCTCTGCTGATGTCACTATTATATTTATATCAGGCCGTAATTCCTACAGCTGCATGTTTTAGAGTATAAAAATATTGCCCTTGATGTCCAAATCTACTGAAGTCATTGGGGTCCATGTTGATGGAAACCAGTTTTTTTTTTTTTTTTTTAAACCTCATCTGCAATCATGTTACCATGACAGTGACAGCCCAAGGCTGACTTTAGCTTGGAGACAGTGGCTAATGTTCTCGGCCACTCACAGAAGAAAACAAAAAGGCCCCTGAGGAAACTATAGCACAGACTCCAGTGGAGAACAAGTGACAGAAGGAGAGGATGTCTTCTGACCAGTCACAAGCTGCCTCACAAGAGAGGCAAGACAAGACAGGAGACGAGATAAGTGTGGCATTTTATCTCAGGCACAGTATCTCTGCCAGGGCCACCTGGAATAGCGGTTCAAATATCTGTGCTACCGCTGAGCAGGGCTAGGACCCCGGGTAAGGGACCGACCTCGACTGGCTTCAGTTCTGTCACAGGTGACATAGGGAGAATGATGTACCCTGCCCACTGGCAATAGTTACTGTCATCAACTGTGGAAGTTCCAAGCAAACGGCTGTCCCCAGGCTTAATTTCCCAGTAAGGCGGTGATGTCACAGGCCTGAGGGCTCAGCAATCAGTTCGTTTTATTTCTTAAATTTTCAAAAACTCAGTCCTGATAACGTCTTTGAAAGAATTGTAAAGACAAAGAAAAGAAAACCGTTGGCTGACATTTCTCAAGGAATTCACTTTCTAAAACAGTATATTAATTTCCTTCTGTAGAAAACGTTATAGGTCAGACAAAAGCAGTCTCTATCAACTTGGGAAATTTTTTCCCCAAGTAATACCGAGTTAAAGGATAGTGATGTTTAAAAATCAGGCTGAAATGCTTTTGAACTCACCTGAACAGCAGCAGCATCTTGGTTATTATAATGATAGAGTAGTCCAAGTGCAAAATACCTGAAAGAAAACAAGGAAGTGAGTATGCTCTCTCCCAACCATGGCTGGCACCCACCCAGTGACAGACCCCTGGTCCCTTTGGTCCCCTATACTTGGTTCAACTCAGAGTTCAACAACAAATTTTCAATGACAAAGAGATCCTCATTTCTGTTTATTTACTTCTGGTATTAAAACATATGCCCTACTGGGGGGCCTGGGTGGCCCAGTTGGTTAAGTGTCTGCCTTCAGCTCAGGTCATGGTCTCAGGGCCCTGGGATTGAGCCCTGCATCGGGCTCTGTGCTCAGCAGGGAGTCCACGTCTCCCTCTGCCTGCTGCTTCCCCTGCTAGTGTTCACTCTCTCACTTCCTCTCTCTCTCAAATAAATAAAATCTTAAAAAAATAAATCAATCAAATGTATGCCCTATCAACTTCCAAAACGGATCTTCCTCAAGTCTAGGACAAGCTAAAAAATAAAATCATAATTATACTACAGAAAATTCTAGGACAAGCTAAAAAATAAAATCATAATTATACTACAGAAAATTCTATTTGGATTTGCTTTATAATTTCCTTAAATATTGATATAATTTTGTATCTCTTCAGGTGATTACTGTTATCCCAACATGAAGTATTCAAAGAATACTCAGAAGGTGTGTCATCTGAGCTATTACTGAAAGACGGGGTCAGCAATCTGAACACGAACAAGAGCAACACAGGCCCGCAGTACCCAGCCAGCGCAGAGATCAGGTCAGGGGGAGTCCAGGGAGGGTACCCAGGGTTCTAGGCCCTGAGTTTCAATTCAGGTTCCGTTACTTTGGGACTGTATGGTCTTGAGCAAGTGGAATGCCTACCGGCCCTCCGTCTTCTCACTTGTGTGTGGAAAACGTTGGTGATAATATGGCATGGCTGTTCACAGCCTGCCCAGGTTCACATGGTGCCCTGCTCCCCATCCTCCCCATCCCCAGCTGGTGACGGGAACAAGCGGACCTGGGGGACATGTTGGGTCGCCCTCCGAGAGCGAACTCTCAAGGTATCGAACTCTTTGCTGGAGTCTGCCTCTTCTCCTCAGCCTTTCGGGAGGTTAAGCCGACTCTCTGGACCCCACCACACCCCATCACTACCACGAGGCATCAGTGTATTTTCTGGTTCCTGAACAAAGCAACTCCCTTCCACAGTCTATCTGGGAAACTGAGGGAAAGTGTGGGAAGAGCCAGTACCCACGCAGAGGCAGGATCTGGGTCTGTGACACCCGTGGTTCCTGTGGGCCTTCGTCAGTCCTTCTATCATTCCAAATACGTAACAAAAATGACAGAGGAAGAATCTTACTCCTTAAAGGAGTCTAGGGGTCATCCAACACTTTTAAAGAACTCCCTCACCCCCCCGCTGAACCCTGTACCTGCCCAGAACAAAGCAGTAATGGCTCCTACCCAGTCAGGGACTGTGGGTGACTGCCCTTGTGCACGTGGCAAGGATACAGCTGTCTACCAACTCATGCTCATGATGAAGGCAGAGTTTTAAGCCATATGTGTTTATCAACAAGATCAAGAAGTCTCCCTTTTAACCTTTTTACCCAGCTGTCTATCTATCTGTGTAATCTGGCCGTGAATGACTAAAGCGTGCTGCAAATTTTACCAACATCCACGGGTGAGCCCTACGTGGAGCAGTACAGATGGGGATGCTAAGAATCACTTCATGCACTGACTGGGCCTATCAAGGGCTGTGAGAGTGTATGCTTTCCGAGACCTTCCAGGAGTCTGCAGACTCTGCCAAGGTGGGTGTCCAAGCTGGGGGGTGCCCAGCTGTCACGGGAAGAGTCTTGCGGGGCCTGAGGCACAGCAGCTGCAGCACCTTCAAGGGGCCCTGGCTGCACATGGGAAGGGAACACTCACTTGTTGTGCTTCTCCAGCCAGGCAGCGCTGTCGGTGAGGAGACAGGAGTTCTCGGTGACCAGGAGGTCCAGCAGGCTGTCGTGGTCAGCCTCCGCGTACAGCTTGAGCAGGGCCGTGTCGATGTCCTCTTTGTAGCCATTGGCGACCTCTGTGCTGCGGACTTCGTTCAGGTAGCTCATGAGGAAGCGCTTACACTTGGCCATCTTCTCCTGGTCCCCCTGGGTCAGCTGGTGCAGGTCTGCGTACTCGTGGAGAGGAGGGTGGGACCGTGTGAATGAGGAGGAGGTGGGCAACAGGAAGGGGTAGAGAGAGATCAGCTCCCGGACGTCAAGCTGGCCGCTTCTGCAATTACAGTGTCAAACTAAATGAAGCAAAAAGAGAGAAAGAGTACACATAGGCGCACAAAACAACACGGGGGGTGGACACGTCCACACCCGCTCGCGGGGAGCTGGATGTGTAGGCGGCGTGGCAGAGCACGGCGCACTGTGCGCCCCCACGCAATTCCAATGAAGCACAGAGGGGGCCATGCAGGAAGACACATGCACCGCCGGTGCTGACATGAGTATCGAGACCCCTGAGAGGGTCCTAACACCAAGGGAGCAGCAGACTCCCTGGAAACTAAGGCCAAGAAAGGAACGCAGAGGGAACACAGCACTGTCTGGTCAACGGTGAAGGACCATCCTTCTGAAGCCAACGCTTGTCCTGGCACCAAACTATAAACAGGTTTGCTCACTGGTTCATAAACAAGGGACTTTGCCAGAAGGTGACTTACAGTTTCCTCATCAAAGATCCTATGATGGGAGCCGTGGGAGGATTCATGAGGCTGTTTCTGTGGTGACTCTCAATGTCCTCTTAGAGCATAAAGTTAGGCCACAACTTGGAGCATAAGGTTAGACCACAACTCCAGTGGTATCCTAACTGTGCAAGGCCATGGAGCCCGTCTGGTGACATCCCACCTCTGCTTTCCTGCTGGCCCTGTCCCCCGCTGTGCCCCCGGCCTGCTTGTGCTGTCCACTGTGATAGCAGCGGCAGCATAAAGGAGCTGCAGACCTCAATGCTGGCCCCGGAGCAGCCCCACCAGGGGTCCCTCTTGCGGAAGTAGACGCAGGGTTCCCAGACATGAATGGGAACCCTAGGTTGGGCTTGGGGTCTTCACTCCCGGCAATGTTCACAACATCCACCTTCCTTCAAGTTTGGACAGTCTCTCCTCCTCCCCAACTTCCATCCTCTGGTTCTCCTTCTTTCCACTCCTGCCCTCTAGTCACTTTCCATGGTGCTGGGCCACTTGAGGATAAACCCCAGATCTCTGAGCACAGCATTCTGGGGCCTTCCCAGCTGCTCCCAATGCCCTCACAGCGTCGGTTTCCACCATCCCTCCCACACTCTGACGCTTCAGCTCCACCCATCACCTCTCCGGTTTACACACTTCACGCCTGGCCTCTGCTGCCTTGTTCCTTCTGCCTAAAGCAAAAGCCCTCATGGCAGCAGTTGTGCTCCCTGGGGGACACCGAGCCATGTCTGAGGATACTTCCGATCACCACTGGCAGGTCTATTGGCACTGAGTGAATAGAGGCCCAGGGTTCCTCCGATGCATGAGAGAGCACCTCTAACAAATTATCTAGCCCAAGGGGTCCAGACTGTAAGATTCCCAATTTGGGAAGCTTCTCATCATTTAGGATGCAGCCAAATCCCAATCAGAGCCTGTGCTCTGCACCAGCCCTCAGCATGCCCCACCCCCACTGCAGAGCGGCACCCACGCTGCTGCCCGGCGGGCCCACGGCTGCTGTCCATACTTGCACGGGTACGCCAGGAAAGCAGGTGGCAGTCTCACCCCGCACTCTGGCTCTGATTCTTGGGCCAGGTCTGCTTCCCGGGAGGAGTGCTGACCTGACTGCACACGAGGATGGGCTGTATCACGTCTCAGGGGACACAGAGCAGAGGGGCCCACAACACGAGTCCCACAGAGGTTCTCTCTTGGGTGCCAACCACAACGTGTTGGCGCTTGTGGCTTCTCCACCAAACTGAGATGGAATACAAGGACAAGTCCCACATCAATGAGGAAAAAAAAATCCCACGTTACTAGCAACGTCTGCTGTGGGCACAGGAAGGGAGCACTTGCCTTGGGCCTGCCTGCTTTGAGGACCAATTCTCTCGGTCACATTTTGACAATGGAGCAGCCGTCAGTTTATGCTATGAAGGGATTGAAGCGTGAAAGACAGGGGAGCCTTGTATTAATGACTGACAGAACCTACAGCTATTCTGTTAGAAAAATCTGTGAACTGTTCTAGGAACAGATTATGACCACTCGCCCACTATTCCAGATTAACCCATGAGAAGATGGACCCAAATGAGAAGGTTTTTGACGCTGCAGGGACAGAACAGGCAGGACAGAAGAGAGCGAGGTCCACAGGGACGAAGAACCTACATGAGTCCCCCAGTTACTGCTCCTGCCAAGAACAGATGAGAACACCACACAGAATATGACCTAAGTATAAGTTAGAGGGGGCATGGCTATTCACTTAGTGACTCCTTCTTGACTCAGAACCCTGTTCCCTCATCCCCCAGTGTGACAGAGCAGGAGGCCAGAGAGGTGGTGAGTCCAAGAGCCTGTGGAACAGGTGGCGGACAGCATGCTCCTGAGCCGTGCTCTGCTCCGGCCACTCCCCAGATGTGAAGGATCTGTTCGACGCTTTAGACACCCTTTATCCTTGAGATGGCTCTAAAACGTGCAGGATCTAGTCTAGTGAGATGGCCTGAAAACTCAGGTCCTAACTTGTCCTTACAAACGTTTCCTTGTGAAGTCTTAGAAGGAGCACAGTTTTTACCAGTCTTCCCAGGGGCACCTGCTCTATTCCTAAACTTCCGATTTTCCGTTAAATCTCTGAAGAGAAGGGGGGCACCTGGGTGGCTCAGTGGGTTAAGCCACTGCCTTCGGCTCAGGTCATGATCTCAGGGTCCTGGGATCGAGTCCCGCATCGGGCTCTCTGCTCAGCAGGGAGTCTGCTTCCCTCTCTCTCTCTGCCTGCCTCTCAGTCTACTTGTGATTTCTCTCTGTCAAATAAATAAATAAAATCTTTAAGAAAAAAAAAATCTCTGAAAAGAAGGAAAAGTGAGCAAGAGCAGCATTTTTCTAGGAATGCCCTGCATTACTGAGTTCACTCTAGGACTCCCTTCTTCCCTCTCCACAGGACCGTTATGGGTGCCCCCTCCTCCTCAGCCTCTACCCTCTTCGAGACACAGGGCAGGTAAACTGAGGCTAGGGAATAGGGAAGAGAAATGAGCTGTTTCTTTCAACTGTTGGTGGGTGCTGTTGTCAACAAGCTTCCCCAATTCCCCCTGAAGCACAATCTAACCAAGGCAACAATTCCCCTCACGGTATCACGGTAGAGATGGTCTTGACCACAGAGGGACACATGGGAAGGCTTGCTATCAACACCTCAAATTTACCTGAAGAGCTCTTTAGCTTCCAGGAACTGAAGTTGTGCAAACTGTATAAACCCGGCCTGCTGCAGAATCCTTCTGTACATTACCTGCAAGGAAAGATAGGTTGAATTCATCTCTGATAGACCCCGCAAAACCTCACAAAACCAGCATTGCGTTCTCTCTGGTCAGAACGCAAACCCAATGTTCAGGATTACACAGAAATCAGAAGTTATAAGGTAAAGGAAAAACATGGCATATATGAGATTATTTCCAATACAAATATATTTCTGTGCATGTCTGTGTCAATGAACAAACTCTGCATTCCTGAAATGAAGTTCTTCTCTATTTGACTATTCTTCCCTCTCCAAGGATCTTCCCCCATAAATCTCATCCTCTTCCCCAATGTGTCCTTTTATCTTCTGTCCTCCTCCTCCTTAACTCATAGGGCTAGGGGGACAGCTTCTACTTCTGGTGGCTCAGACAGAGAGCAACAGCCCAGTGTCTCTAGAGGCCCAGAAGCTGCTCCCCATGCTTCCACTCCTCTGGAACTGACACTTCACTTCTGAGTATCCCTCAGAGCACAAGGCCAATGCCATTTAGTCAGCAGACAGATAAACCCACATGCTTTCCTAGTCCCTCTCCTGGAGGTGCCTGGCCCACGGTCACACTCCCCAGGCAGAATTCCTGCCATCAAGCTGCCAGTGATCTCGGTTTCAACCAGAATTGCCCAGATTTCCTTGACCATGGAGCTTTCTTATGACATCCAGCAAGAGCAAAGGGCACTCTAGAGAGCTCTCCTGTAATGTCTTAACCCCGCCCCCTCCTGTCGCTGTCCAGCTTGGTCAGTGCTGGAGCTGCAAGCATCCTTTGCTTCAAGGAGCTCTTGGACATGCCTCTTCGCTCTGTTCATACTGGTGCCATCCCACAGTCAGGTGGTCACCTCCTCACGATCAAAGACTCCAATCATATTCCAAACCCTGGGAATTCAATTCCTCCACCCTCCAACCACTGTGCTGTCCTGTGAGCCATGAAGTCCTTGGCGGTATGACACGTATATTATTCCTCTTCGTAGCCCCACACCCCAGCATGACACCTGCCACTCAGGAAGGCCTTCTGGATCTGAAGAGCTATCTCCTCGGTATTTGGGAACTCAGATGGAGGGATAGTTAAGATCTTAGCCACAGTTCGTGAAGTTGTAAGTGGCTGAGCTGGGATTTAAAAAGCAGACATTTCGGATTCTAAAGCCCAATTTTTTTCACCCACTGAGTCACCCAGGTATACAGCAGGCAGTTAACACTGCTACCCACTGAAGAAGAGAGGGAAGTGGAGACAGTTGGCACCTAGAGACCATTAGTTCCGTTCCCTTACATCAGCTTTAAAAGGGGCTTTCGCTGTAGTTTTAAAAAGTTCTCAATAGTGTAGCATTTCCTCCCTCTCCCCACAGACATTCCCTGAGAGAAGTCAGAAAAGGCAGGTTGCTTTTTCATCTCCTTACCACTTGCCTTTACCTTTCTTCCCTGACAGCAACCATGTGTGGCCTAAAAACTGGCCTATTTAATCCCCCCAACAATAAGCAGACAGGAGTGGGTTCTGTTGTACGGGAATGACCGCTGCATTTCTGGAAGCAGATGCGATGAAGACCATCCACCTAGCAGAAAGGATAAGAAGGAGCCGTCATCTGCAGTAGAAGAATTCTTGATCTCCGGCCTGCTGATGAGAAATCAGCCGAATCATGATTTACTCCACGTGGTTGCAGGACTCAAATGCCATCTACTCTTTCCCTTCCTAAAGGGAAATAAAAACCACTTCTGCAAACGCCCCATCTCCAAGAATATGGAGTTATTTCTGTATTCGAGTCCGCGAATGCTAGAAGCAGACTTAGAAGAAGCATGCAAAGAGATCCCGTCATCCTGAATAGAAGCACCTAGACGTGGAACCACAGAGGCTACACAACACACCACTGACTCAGACCCGAAAGCACCTGATCAGAAACTTCAGCAAGCACAGCTGATTCCTGGTGCTCTGAAAGTGACTGTCTCCTTGCCAGACCATCCCATCTGACTGACAGCTTCTCTGGCCCTCCACACAGGTGAGGCAGGGTTACAGACCTGGAGTCAGGGCGGCCAGCAGAAGGACAAGAAAGATGGCCATGTGAGGAGAGAGAACAAGAAAGTCTGTTTATCTCCCCAGTGACAAAGCTAGCACAATGGAGTCTTCAGCTGTCCTTTCAACTTTCTGATTTGTCCCTTGGCATAAGGCAGCTATCAGAAGTCCCAGGCCAAGGGCGTAAATTAGCCCAACAGAGCTCTTATAAGTACCACTTGGTATCTGCTCTGCACAGAGACACAGGGCCCCCACCAGCCAGGTGGAAGAGGTCACGTGTACTCTGGGAGCAAGGTCAAAGTGAAGTCAAATTCTGTTTCTACTATTCTGTTTCTGAATTGAGATTTCTGTCATGCTTTGGGTAACCAGAAATTTTGTGAAGCAGAAGATTCTATTCTATTCTATTTACAGAGAGGCTTCTTTTTAAAGGGCAGAAAGCCCACTTCTAGGGTCAGGCCTGGATCCCCCTCCCCCGTCAAGGGCACTGCTTTTGGCTTTGCCAGTGGGCCCATCTCCAGGAGGGCAGGGCGAACGGGCACACCCGCTTCCTACCAAGGATGACTGCAGGTCTAGTGCAGAGAAACCACCGGGTGTGGTCATTACATGCCGGATACAAACCATTATAGATCCAGAGTACAGCCTACTCTTGACATGAGACTACACATAAGATTCAGGTTATAAGGCCCTGTAAGATCAAGAAGACTTGGGCTATCTGGTACATACATATCATTCCCGTAAAATGAGTACAACCCAACTCTAAACAAAAATTGGTAAGAATGTTGGACTTTTAACTGTATTCAGACCTTCTCTTGTAATACATACTGCAGCAGTGGGTTTTAGGCTTTTAAAAAACTTATTTCAAAACTCTGCTCACTTAGTTACTGACTAAATAGAAAGACCCAAAAATACACAGGGTGAAACAGTTGTCCCACCTAAGTGGCCATGACATTCTCTCCTTGTTCAAAAGGCAATCCATCCTCATTAAGATTGGACACAAATATATATGTGTATGCACATGAGTGTGTGTTTATTGTAAATACTGGTGAATACAAAAGATACATAAAGAGTATTTACATGTCACACATACACACACACCTACATATGTAATACAAATCCATAATGTATAAAATAATGTATTTTACATATACCCATTCTTGGGAACTCACAGAAAGATAGTAATAAAAATACATGCTATATGGCCTCTTAGGGATCACAATAGATATTAGTGTATTAAAAGCTCTGAGAAATCCTCTAGTTAAGAAACCTAGTTAACGCAACTGTGTAAAACAGAACCTTTCTGTTCTGCACCCACCCCCATCCCAGAGCCAGGGTCCGGTGACATGCAGACTAGAAACCCTGCTCCGGAATCAGTTGTGTGACAGATATGCATGCAAAGCAGGAAAAGTGGTCAGTTCCACAGACAGGGACAGTGAGGGCCAGCAGGTGCAGGGGCCGGAGAAGAGGCCCGAGGAACTCAACATGCATAAGGAACCCTACCCAAAGCACAGGTCCTGATTCTTGCAAAGGATACACTAAGAAGAAAAATGACATTCTAAGTACAAAAGCCCCTTGCTCTTCGATTTTTTTTTCTTCACACACGTGCATGTATTCTTTTTCTCCTGTATTTTTTAAGATTTATAATGGAAGCGATGCATTCATAAAGCTCAAATTTCCAAACATTCAAAGGGATTTAATGAAGAGTCTCCCTCCAACAGCAGTCGCAGCCAGTGGCGCTCCAGAGGTAATCGATGCTATGAATTTCTGTGCAGCTGCAGAAATACGTGATGTATTTTAAGTTAACTCTGTCCCCCATTATAGTAGCACTCTCTACATTTTTAATTCATTGTCTTTCAGAGAACCGTCCGCCTCAACACATAAAGTCCTTGGTTCTTGTTCCTGGCTGCACGGTATCCTGACAGCCTGCTAGACTACAGCACATTTATTTTTGTTTTTTAATTTTTCATTTTTTAATAAGCATATATTTTTATCCCCATGGGTACAGGTCTGTGAATTGCCAGGTTTACACACTTCATAGCACTCACCATAGCACATACCCTCCCCAATGCCCATAACCCACCCCCCTCTCCCGACCCTCCTCCCCCCAGCAACCCTCAGTTTGTTTTGTGAGATTAAGAGTCACTTATGGTTTGTCTCCCTCCCAATCCCATCTTGTTTCATTTATTCTTCTCCTACCTCCTTAACCCCCCCATGTTGCATCTCCACTTCCTCATATCAGGGAGATCATATGATAGTTGTCTTTCTCTGATTGACTTATTTCACTAAGCACGATACCCTCTAGTTCCATCCACGTCGTCACAAATGGCAAGATTTCATTTCTTTTGATGGCTGCATAGTATTCCATTGTGTATATATACCACATCTTCTTGATCCATTCATCTGTTGATGGACATCTAGGTTCTTTCCATAGTTTGGCTATTGTAGACATTGCTGCTATAAACATTCGGGTGCATGTGCCCCTTCGGATCACTATGTTTGTATCTTTAGGATAAATACCCAGTAGTGCAATTGCTGGGTCATAGGGTAGTTCTCTTTTCAACTTTTTGAGGAACCTCCATGCTGTTCTTCAGAGTGGTTGCACCAGCTTGCATTCCCACCAACAGTGTAGGAGGGTTCCCCTTTCTCCGCATCCTCACCAGCATCTGTCATTTCCTGACTTGTTAATTTTAGCCATTCTGACTGGTGTGAGGTGATATCTCATTGTGGTTTTGATTTGTATTTCCCTGATGCTGAGTGATGTGGAGCACTTTTTCATATGTCTGTTGGCCATCTGGTTGTCCTCTTTGCAGAAATGTCTGTTCATGTCCTCTGCCCATTTCTTGATGGGATTATTTGTTCTTTGGGTGTTGAGTTTGCTAAGTTCTTTATAGATTTTGGACACTAGCCCTTTATCTGATATGTCGTTTGCAAATATTTTCTCCCATTCTGTCAGTTGTCTTTTGGTTTTGTTAACTGCTTCCTTTGCTGTGCAAAAGCTTTTGATCTTGATGAAATCCCAATAGTTCATTTTTGCCCTTGCTTCCCTTGCCTTTGGCGATGTTCCTAGGAAGATGTTGCTGCGGCTGAGGTCGAAGAGGTTGCTGCCTCTGTTCTCCTCAAGGATTTTGATGGATTCCTTTCTCACATTGAGGTCCTTCATGCATTTTGAGTCTATTTTTCTGTGTGGTGTAAGGAAATGGTCCAATTTCATTCTTCTGCATGGGGCTGTCCAATTTTCCCAACACCATTTATTGAAGAGGCTGTCTTTTTTCCATTGGACATTCTTTACTGCTTTGTCGAAGATTAGTAGACTGTAGAGTTGAGGGTCTATTTCTGGGCTCTCTATTCTGTTCCATTGATCTATGTGTCTGTTTTTGTGCCAGTACCATGCTGTCTTGATGATGACAGTTTTGTAATAGAGCTTGAAGTCTGGAATTGTGATGCCACCAACTTTGGCTTTCTTTTTCAATATTCCTTTGGCTATTTGAGGTCTTTTCTGGTTCCATATAAATTTTAGGATTATTTGTTCCACCTCTTTGAAAAAAATGGATGGTATTTTGATAGGAATTGCATTAAATATGTAGATTGCTTTAGGTAGCATAGACATTTTCAAAATATTTCTTCTTCCAATCCAGGAGCATGGAACATTCTTCCATTTTTTTGTGTCTTCCTCAATTTCTTTCATGAGTACTTTATAGTTTTCTGAGTATAGATTCTGTATCTCTTTGGTTAGGTTTATTCCTAGGTATCTTATGGTTTTGATGCAATTGTAAATGGGATTGACTCCTTAATTTCTCTTTCTTCTGTCTTGCTGTTGGTGTAGAGAAATGCAACTGATTTCTGTGCATTGATTTTATATCCTGACACTTTACTGAATTCCTGTATAAGTTCTAGCAGTTTTGGAGTGGAGTCCTTTGGGTTTTCCACATATAGTATCATATCATCTGCAAAGAGTGATAGTTTGACTTCTTCTTTGCTGATTTGGGTGCATTTAATTTCCTTTTGTTGTCTGATTGCTGAGGCTAGGACTTCTAGTACTATGTTGAATAGCAGTGGTGATAATGGACATCCCTGCTGTGTTCCTGACCTTAGCAGAAAAGCTTTCAGTTTTTCTCCATTGAGAATGATATTTGCGGTGGGTTTTTCATAGATGGCTTTGATAATATTGAGATATGTGCCCTCTATCCCTACACTTTGAAGAGTTTTGATCAGGAAGGGATGCTTTACTTTGTCAAATGCTTTTTCAGCACCTATTGAGAGTATCATATGGTTCTTGTTCTTTCTTTTATTTATTGATAGATTTGCAGATGTTGAACCAACCTTGCAGTCCTGGAATAAATCCCACTTGGTTGTGGTAAATAATCCTTTTAATGTACTGTTGAATCCTATTGGCTAGTATTTTGGTGAGAATTTTCGCATCTGTGTTCATCCAGGATATTGGTTTGTAGTTCTCTTTTTTGATGGGACCCTTGTCTGGTTTTGGGATCAAGGTGACGCTGGCTTCATAAAAAGAGTTTGGAAGTTTTCCTTTTTTGGAAAACTATTTCTATTTTTTGGAACAGTTTCAGGAGAATAGGAATTAGTTCTTCTTTAAATGTTTGGTAGAATTCCCCCGGGAAGCCGTCTGGCCCTGGGCTTTTGTTTGGAGATTTTTGATGACTGTTTCAATCTCCTTACTGGCTAAGGGTCTGTTCAGGTTTTCTATTTCTTCCTGGTTCAGTTTTGGTAGTTTATATGTCTCTAGGAATGCATCCATTTCTTCCAGATTGTCAAATTTGTTGGCGTAGAGTTGCTCATAGTATGTTCTTATAATTGTATTTCTTTGGTGTTAGATGTGATCTCTCCTCTTTCATTCATGATTTTATGTATTTGGATCCTTTCTCTTTTCTTTTTGATAAGTCTGGCCAGGGGTTTATCAATCTTATTCATTCTTTCAAAGAACCAGCTCCTAGTTGCATTGATTTGCTCTATTGTTTATTTGGTTTCTATTTCATTGATTTCTGCTCTGATCTTTTTGATTTCTCTTCTCCTACTGGGTTTAGGCTTGCTTTCTTGTTCTTTCTCCAGGTCCTTTAGGTGCAGGGTTAGGTTGTGTACTTGAGACCTTTCTTGCTTCTTGAGAAAGGCTTGTACCACTATATATTGTCCTCTCAGGACTGCCTTTGCTGTGTCCCACAGACTTTGAACTGTTGTGTTTTCATTATCATTTGTTTCCATGAATTTTTTCAATTCTTCTTTAATTTCCTGGTGGACCCATTCATTCTTTAAAAGGATGCTATTTAGTCTCCATGTATTTGGGTTCTTTCCAAATTTCCTCTTGTGACTGAGTTCTAGCTTCAGAGCATTGTGCTCTGAAAATATGCAGGGAATGATCCCAATCTTTTGATACCAGTTGAGACCCGATTAGGACCCAGGATGTGATCTATTCTGGAGAATGTTCCATGTGCACTGGAGAAGAATGTGTATTCTGTTGCTTTGGGATGAAATGTTCTGAATAGATCTGTGATGTCCCTCTGGTCCAGTGTGTCATTTAAGGCTTTTATTTCCTTGTTGATCTTTTGCTTGGATGATCTGTCCATTTCAGTGAGGGGAGTGTTAAAGTCCCCTACTATTATTGTATTATTGTTGATGTGTTTCTTTGATTTTGTTATTAATTGGTTTATATAGTTGGCTGCTCCATTAGGGGCATAGATATTTAAAATTGTTAGATCTTCTTCTTGGACAGATCCTTTGAGTATGATATAGTGTCCTTCCTCATCTCTTATTATAGTCTTTGGCTTAAAATCTAATTGATCTGATCTAAGGATTGTCACCCCTGCTTTCTTCTGATGTCCATTAACATGGTAAATTGTTTTCCACGCCCTCACTTTAAATCTGGAGGTGTCTTTGGGTCTGAAATGAGTTTCTTGTAGGCAACATATAGATGGGTTTTGTTTTTTTATCCATTCTGATACCCTGTGTCTTTTGATTGGGGCATTTAGCCCATTAACATTCAGGGTAACTATTGAGACATATGAATTTAGTGCCATTGTATTGCCTGTAAGGTGACTGTTCCTGTATATTGTCTCTGTTCCTTTCTAATCTACTATTTTTAGGCTCTTTCTTTGCTTAGAGGACCCCTTTCAGTATTTCCTGTAGAGCTGGTTTGGTGTTTGCAAATTCTTTCAGTTTTTATTTGTCCTGGAAGCTTTTTATCTCTCCTTCTATTTTCAATGATAGCCTAGCTGGATATAGTATTCTTGGCTGCATGTTTTTCTTGTTTAGTGCTCTGAATGCCAGGTGTCTGTGGATAAGTTTGTTGCCAATCTAATATTTTTACCATTGTATGTTACAGACTTCTTTTCCTGGGCTGCTTTCAGGATTTTCTCTTTGTCACTGAGACTTGTAAATTTTATTACTAGGTGCCAGGGTGTGGACCTATTCTTGTTGATTTTGAGGGGGGTTCTCTGCACCTCCTGGATTTTGATGCTTGTTCCCTTTGCCATACTAGGGAAATTCTCTCCAATAATTCTCTCCAATATACCTTCTGCTCCCCTCTCTCTTTCTTCTTCTTCTGGAATCCCAATTATTCTAATGTTGTTTCATCTTATGGTGTCACTTATCTCTCGAATTCTCCCCTCGTGGTCCAGTAGCTGTTTGTCCCTCTTTTGCTCAGCTTCTTTATTCTCTGTCATTTGGTCTTCTATATCACTACTTCTTTCTTCTGCCTCATTTATCCTAGCAGTGAGAGCCTCCATTTTTTATTGCACCTCATTAATAGCTTTTTTTATTTCAACTTGGTTAGATTTTAGTTCTTTTATTTCTCCAGAAAGGGCTTTTATATCTCCTAAAAGGGTTTCTCTAATATCTTCCATGCCTTTTTCGAGCCCGGCTAGAACCTTGAGAATCGGCATTCTGAACTCTAGATCTGACATATTACCAATGTCTGTATTGATTAGGTCCCTAGCCTTCGGTACTGCCTCTTGTTCTTTTTTTTTGTTGTGAATTTTTCTGCCTTGTCATTTTGTCCAGATAAGAGTATATGAAGGAGCAAGTAAAATACTAAAAGGGTGGCAAAGACCCCAGGAAAATACGCTTTAAACAAATCAGAAGAGATCCCAAATCATGGGGGGGGGGGGAGGGATAAAAAGAGGTTCAGGAAAAAAAAAAGAAAAGAAAGAAACAATTAAAAAAAGAAAACAAATAAAGAAAAAATATAAAAAAGAAAAAAATATATATATCTTAGATGAACTAGTTTAAAAATGTTAAAAAAAGAAATGGTTAAAAAAGTAAAAAACTGCTGGGCGCCTGGGTGGCTCAGTGGGTTAAGCTGCTGCCTTCGGCTCAGGTCATGATCTCAGGCTCCTAGGATTGAGTCCCGTGTCGGACTCTGCTCGGCAGGGAGTCTGCTTCCCTCTATCTCTCTCTCTCTGCCTGCCTCTCCGTCTACTTGTGATCTCTCTGTCAAATAAATAAATAAAATCTTTAAAAAAAAAAAAAAAGTAAAAAACTGCAAGACTAAGGAATCATGGGGAGAAAGCCATGAGTTCTGTGCTTTGCTTTCTCCTCCTCTAGATTCCGCTGCTCTCCTTGGTATTGAACCTGCACTCCTTGGTAGGTGATCTTGGTTCTGGCTGGATTTCTTGTTGATCTTCTGGGGGAGGTACCTGTTGTAGTGATTCTCAAGTGTCTTTGCCCCAGGCGGAATTGCGCTGCCCTTACCTGGGGCCGGGATGAGTAATCCGCTTAGGTTTGCTTTCCAGAGCTTTTGTTCCCTTGAGCGCTTTCCAGAGAGTTCCGGAGAATGGGAATGAAAATGGCGGCCTCCCAGTCTACGGCCCGGAGGAGCTGAGAGCTCGGGGCCCCACTCCTCAGTGCCCTCAGAAAATAGCGCCCAATTACTCCTGTCTCCCTGGCCTCTGGCCATGCTCCGAGCTCACCAAGCCTGCGACTGGTTCAAGGTAACCCCGAGCTGAGAGCTCATTCCTCGGCTCTGTCTCTGTAGCCGGCTTCCCCCTTCTAATACCTGTGAGCTCGGTGACACTCAGACACCCCCGATCCTTCTGTGACCCTGCGGGACCTGAGGCCACGCTGACCCCGCGTGAGCTTCACTGCGGTTTAGCCTCTGGAGCGATGTCCCTCAGCGGAACAGGTTTTTAAAAGTCCTGATTTTGTGCTCCGTTGCTCTGCCGCTTGCCAGGAGCTGGCCCCTCCCCCCACAGTCTATCTTCCCATCGCTTTGGATTTACTTCTCCACGAGTCCTACCTTTCAGAAAGTGGTTGATTTTCTGTTTCTAGAATTGCTGTTCTTCTTCTTTTCAATCTCCTGTTGGATTTGTAGGTGTTTGCAATCTTTAGATAAGCTATCTAGCTGATCTCCTGCTACCTGATGTAGTCTCAGCCTGCTACTTCTTCGACCACAGCGCATTTAACCACTCCTCTCTCAGCAGCATCTGGGTTGTTGGGTTTCTTCTTAAACAACCAATTTGATCATGTAGAGTCTTCTCCATTGGTTATTTGGCATTTTTGTGCTTAGACCCGTAGAATACCCCTTAGGAGAACTGTACTGTGTAACTTGGAGAGAGATTATCAGTTCGTCCTCCTGCAGGCAATTTACATTAGTAGAAGTGACTTCTGCAAGTGTCCATTTCCCCACTCCCTCAACAGAGTATCCCTAAGCCCTCTGATTTTAACAATCTGAATGGAAAATAAACTCATGAACTTTTAGTTTGCACATCTCTGTATGCATAAGACAAAATATCTTTTCATACATTCATAAGGCAGGTGATTTTACTTTCTATGAAATATCTGTTCATATTCATTTTTCTATGAGGCCATTCTTTATTTAAAAATTTTTTCGAAGGAAGGCCTGACGTTTTAGAGAAATCAGAATACCTTCTGTGCTTTAAAGTGCAAGTAGTTTTTTGTTACTTATGTTTTTAATTGATTTAGAGTAGGTTTCACCAAGTAGAATGTGTTTGTGAGTATATGTGTGTAAGTTTACTAAAGCTTTAAGTATTACTTTAAAATGCTTCAGAACCATGGTATCTGGGAAGACTGTGGCAGGGCAGTCTTTTTACTCTTGTAGCCTTCTCATAAAACAGAACAATTAGTTCAGAGCAGTTCACAATAGACAAAGGGTAGAAACAACCCAAGTGTCCTTTAGTGGATGAACGGAAAAACAAAATGCAGTACTTGTGTACAATGGAATATACTACTCAGCCTTAAAGAGGAAGGATATTCGGACATATAACTATGGAAGAGGCTTGATTACATCATACTAAGTAAAGCAAGCCGTGGAACAAAAGGACAAATCCTGCATGATTCCACTTACATGAGGTATCTGAAACAGTCAAAATCATTGACACAGAAAGCATGGCATTGCCACGAGGAGAGGGATGGGGAGCTACTGCTTAATGAGGACAGAGTTTCAGTTCTGCAAGATGGGAAGACATTCTGGAGGTGCGTGGTGGTGATGGGTGACCAACAGTGGGAACATGCTCAACGACACTGAACTGTAGACTTACAAAAGGTGAGGATGGTAAATTTTATGTTACTGTGTGTTTTGCCACAAGTAAAAGTACCCCACAGATACCAGAGTTCAATCAGGGATAACAAAACCAAAACCCCACTGCCAACATTTGTAATAGCACAAAGTAACTGGGCATGTCCACAAACCCAAAAGCACAAGCCACTGGGGACCCACCACCAACTACAGGAACCAGATGATGTTATAAAATGGGGGGGGAAGTGGACAGAGGAAAAGGGGCTGTGAGGCCACGAAAGCCAGAGTTCCCAAACCACTATCACTGGAAAGCCTGACTGCCGGGGAAAGGGTCTTCACCGGCTCTACTTTGCCAGGTGACAAGGAGAGACTGAGCTTGAAAGACAAGGAAAAACTCCTTTGGGCATTCAAGGCAAAAAACCAAGTCGCTATAAGGGCAAGGAATTGAGATTGTCACCCAATACTGGTCAGCTCTTGATGGCAAAACATAATGGTGGAAATTACTTAAGTTTCTCACTGAAAGATAACATGAGCCAAAGACTTTACAGCCAGCCACATGGGCCCCCAAGTATAAAGGCTGTGGAGGAACTGCTGTCAACGTGCAGGGACAGTGCTCCCATATGCCCTGCTGGGACATCTGCAGGAGGATCGATAGCTGCGGAAAACCAGAGGCCCGGAGAGTCGGCAGCATAAAATGTGCCCGAGTGTTCCATATGCATCTGCCCTGAACAAAGATGGACAAATATAAGGGAGACAGAAGATGGCTGTATGCATGCGACAGCAGAGACAACGTGACCATCCAAACCAGGGGGCCATGGGGAGATGACACAGAAGGAAAATGTGCTCACGGACATGGTGGGGATAAAGGGATGTGACTTTCATACAGATGCTGGGGAAGAAGAGGGGAAGGCAACAAGAGCTCACCAGCTAATTCCAAAGTGCTGCTCAAAGGGGGTAAACAACAGAAAACAGGAGCTCTCTCCACCCTCCCGCAAGACGAAGAGAAAACCAAAGGACTAGGGTAACCATTAGAACACAAATCACAAGTTTCACACCAAAAAAAGACCCGGGGACAGGGAAGAAGGAACAGAGAGGGACGGGGTGGGGGGCAAGAGAGGTGAAGGGAGGAGAGATTCCTTCGAGCTCCGTAAATATTTTACATAATCAGAAAACAAAATTAAATTCCAGAGAGCGATCCCTAGAAAGCAAAAGTCAAACGAAACAAAGGACCCTAACTACATAAATCAAAGACAGGGTGGCAGGTCTGCACAGAGGTTGCTTCCGAGCGGCTCGGGCACATGCTTGTGCCTGGGACTTCTGTGGGGGACAAGGAGAATGGCAAGATGCAGCATTCGCAGGACACCTGGGACATGTGAACACTGATGGGACTCTGTTCTTTGAAGGACTCTCTGATGACTTTGGGGAGTTCTGTAGATGGCACTGTGGTTACATTTAAAAGGGGAATCTTGCCTTTTAAAGATACATACTCAAATAGTTTTAGGTGAAATAGAAAAAGTACCCCACAGATACCAGAGTTCAAGCTTAAATATGAATACTTTCCATAGTACATGACAAAAATCAGGAGAGCTTCCTGACACAAGCCTTTGTTAATGCAAGAGGTCTCCTTACTGCCGCTTTCTTTATGACATCTTATACCTTAACATAAAGAAAAAAAAGAAAGTCCAGCTTTATTAAAGATCTAAACTCTCTGGCCCTCTGGGATCTCTGGAAGCACTAGTCCTTAATCCCAGTCCCAGAATTAAACTTCTTGATAAAGTCCTCCCTAGTTCAGGAGTCAGTAACACAAAGCAGATACTTGCTTTAAATGAAGGCGGGAGGAGAGGGACAAGGCTGGACTGTGGTCCCTTTTCCTCTCCTTTTTGAGTTCCTCTAAGCCGGGGTCCAGCATTTGGTTAGAAGCACCCGAAGGCTAAAATAAATAATGCACCTCATCATCACAAGAGTCACGTCTCATCCTCAAAAACACATACACATTCAGGAAAATTCTCTCCTTTGCTGTCAATATTATTTTTCCCTCTTGGTTCTGCTTTTTAACACAAACCATCTGCTCCACAATCCATTATATACCGGGCTCTGTTTTTAGAGCAGTGAGTTTCTGCCCAGTCCGGACTAGGGTGCCTGGGGACAAAGAGGACAGAGTCCACCTAGGAACTCGGGCAGGAAAGGCCTGAACCAAGTGCAAACTCCTGTGCTGAGTGTTGACACACAAACCGCAGAAAGCAGGGGAGGGATCGATTCTGCCTGGGGGGACGGGGAGGACTCAGATAAGAGGGGTAAACAGAGTATGGAAACCACTGTCCAGTCCGGAAGCACACCCAGTAACTGAAACCTGCATGTATCAGGAATCAGGCAAAGGGGAGGGCAGAGAGGGGTGTGAAAGCCCAGGGCTCCTTCTGCTAACTGGAGGCAAGGCACAGGGTGGGAGCAGGGGCGAGGATGGGGGGCAGGGGGAGTGTCAGGGGCGGGGCACATGCTGCTTCTGAGGGCTGGCACCCATGCAACTAGAGAGGTGTCCATGCGTGAAACCAGCTCTCAGCTGTCCTGCCTTCCCATCTTCAGATAGTAGTGCTGGTTACTTCTAAATCGTTCTGACAATTAAAACTGTTTTGAGGGGCACCTGGGTGGCTCAATGGGTTAAAGCCTCTGTCTTCAGCTCAGGTCATGATCCCAGAGTCCTGGGATCAAGCCCTGCATCGGGCTCTCTGCTCAGCAGGGAGCCTGCTTCCCTCTGTCTTTCTCTCTGCCTGCCTCTCTACCTACTTGTGATCTCTGTCTGTCATATAAATAAACAAAATCTTTAAAAAAAAAAACAAAACAAAACTGTTTTGAAAGGCCCAGCAGAGCCCAGGCACCTTGCAGGGCTCAGGAGTTGATGTTGGCTCTTTTAGGAGCTGTCAGCTGTTAAGGGGCTGCCCTCAAGCCTTTGAGGCGTCAGGTAGGTCATGGAAGTGGGCGGGGCCAGACCACGAAGGGCTTGGAAAGCCGCAGTACTCTAAGCAAAGGAGTCCATCTATAAGTCAGAAAGAACATTCCCACAGTGGCATGGAGGATGGACTACACACACACACACACACACACACAGAGGTTGTTAAAATAATAACTTGGGCAAAACAGAAGGGTCTGTACAGCAACAGCAATGGGCACGGGGAATGAAGGCTGAATTCAAGATCATTCTGAGGGTGTATTTCCAGGTTTAGATAGGAGTTTGCAGCAAATGCGAGAAGGCAGAAAGCATGAAGGAAAGGAAAAGATACCAAGATGACACTCAGATGATGTCCGAGCAAGATGACAACTAATAAGATCCCATACTGACTGCACATAGCTACTCCAGCAAAAGGAGAGGGGAGGCGGCGAAGATCAGACAAGGAACACTGGAGATTTCTGTAAGAAAACGTTGCACACCTAAAGCATGTGTGTGTGCAAGGAGGGGGTGCCCCAACATGTGGCCCACCTAAACATCCAAGATGTCCACAGGAGGCTTATGGGGTAGAGAGCAAAAAGGGCAATGACAGACCTCAGACCCTATGGAAGGCATGGCCACCCCACCTGGCTTTGACCTACAGGCTGCGGAGGGAAGTACGCTCAGCATAGCAAGGCCCCTGAACAGCTCTTCTTTTTGCCTCTGCTGCCCCCTGCTGAACGCAAATAGATAAGTCTCATCTTAAAAAATCCAGAACAAAAAGGAACACTATCAACCTTTAAATGCAGAAAAGACACCCTCTTCACTTGCAGTGAGCATAGCATAATGTATAGAGTCAGTGAATCCCTGAGCTGTACACCTGAAATTAACGTAACATCGTGTGTCAACTAGACAAAAAAAGAAAAAATGACAAAAAAAGATGCCCACGTTCATACCCCTAACCATAAATTACATGTCTGGTCTTCTTTTACTTGGCAGCAGAAAGCAACTGAGGTCAGAAGGCATTACTTCATCCCACAACAATCAGTGAGTCGTGTGGAAATCAGACTGATTGGTAACTGTCAAGGGATCATGATTACATCACAGAACTTTGCATGATCAGTTTCAATATTCAGTACAGCATACACACACTCACAGGATGTCTCATTACTTTCAAATACATAGTGTAACATGAACTGACCTAACAACCGATCAAGCAGCAATTTTTAGGGAACCTGATTTCATTGGACATAAAAATAACTTGTGATTCTTGGATCAGTTGGGTTTTTTTAAAGATTTTATTTATTTATTTAACAGAGATCACAAGCATGCAGAGAGGCAGGCAGAGAGAGAGAGGGATCAGTTTTATTTATCACCCCAACTACATTAAAGTTGCTGTCTCGAGTGCATTAAAAGTTTTCTCCTCCAGAAATAAGTAGATAGATTCCTGCAGTATTGGGCCATTTATCAGTATGGATAACAAAGCTTTTCCTATAGATACTAGAAGTCTATAAACTTTTAACATTCAACTCCATCCCAACAAATACAAATTCTAAATCAGGAGACAAATTCTAATTTAGAATTTAAAAAAAATTTTTTTTTCTAATTTGAACAAGAGGTTTATTGTAGTTTCACATATTTATAATTCCACAGGAACCAGCTGGGATTTTTTCTTACTAATATTGGCTTCTAAAGCATTATCTGTAAAGTCCACTCTTTTTTATATAATCATAGAAATTAAAGATATCCAGCCCCATTTTAGGGCATTTTATCTATTCCCCTACTCTCCTCATCAGACCATATTGTCTTTTTGTTCAGAAAAACTGCATGTGGGCACCTGGGTGGCTCAGGGGTTAAGTGGCTGCCTTCAGCTCAGGTCATGATCCCAGGGTCCTGGGATCAAAGCTCACATCAGACTCCCTGCTCGGTGGGAAGCCTGCTTCCTCCTCTCCCACTCCCCTTGCTTGTGTTCCCCCTCTCTCTGTGTCTCTCTCTGTCAAATAAATAAATAAAATCTTAAAAAAAAAAAAAAAACTACTGAATGAATGAGTTTCTACCATCTCCCTATTTGAAAGTCAAGTAGACTTTATCTCTTTTGATCCAAGGTCTAAAATTTGTCTTTACTTCTCCCTGATATTTTAAAGTAATCCTATCTCTGTTGTATTTACCAATTCTGAATATTGAACTGTGATGTGCTGATACGGTTACTCTGCTGGTTTAGGAGAACTATGCTCCTGACCCTTCTCTGAAGGCCCACTGAAGAAGAGAGTCAATTGGAAATACTACTTGGTGTGTATATGAGACCCCGGAATCAAACCAGAGGTTTATTGGGCTCGGTGGGCAGTGAGACCTCAGTCCAGCTGTCTCAGACTGCTCTGCAAACAGCCTTCGTACCTGTGTGACGTGGACAAGCTGTGAAAACAAAACACCAGAGCCAAAACTGATCTGCAAGGTCGTGGCGCACAGAAAGGGCCAACGTATGTTAGTGAGATCCGAATGTTCGCTAGCTGGTGGCTTGGCGGCATGCGTTCTTGGGACCGACTTAATTACAAACCTGAAATTTTTCTTTTGGAATGTTCCTCCGGGCTCCTTTTGCTAAAACCAAAGCCTCTTCCACTCTATGACTTGCTAGAAGATCCTGTATTTGCTTTTCCAGGGGTAATGGAACCAAGATGTAAACTCCTTTACTGGTGGCGACAATCACTCTTCCTGGGGAAAAATTCAACAGTGTTGGAAAGAGAAAGAACATCTTGCACAGATATACACTGCTCTCCCAAAACAGGCTTGTCATCCAATCTGATGGCTGATTTCACTGTAGTTCTCCCAACACAAAATTCCTAAAGAAATTATACATTGCAATGCTTTTCTTTCCTTCCTCCCATATTGTTAACTGTCAGGAAAAGAGTGGATGCTATACCACATTTCCAAAGTAAAAAATAAGCTTTTCTGCCATTTATTTGAAAGTGCTGGGCGCCTGGGTGGCTCAGCTGGTTAAGCAACTGCCTTCAGCTCAGGTCGTGATCCTGGAGTCCCCGGATCAAGTCCCACACTGGGCTCCAGGCTCTGCGGGGAGTCTGCTTCTCCCTCTGACCCGCCCCCTTCTCATGCTCTCTCACTCTCTCAAATAAATAAAATCTTAAAAAGGGGGGGGCTGATTAATTTAAAATCAGCTGAGTAGTGGGGCACCTGGTTGGCTCAGTTGGTTAAGAATCTGACTTCACCTTAGGTCATGATCCCAGAGTCCTGGGATTGAGCCTGTGTAGGCTCGGCCCTCAGCAGGGAGTCTGCTTCTCCCTCTCCCTCTGCTCATGCTTTGTCTCTCTCTCAAATAACTAAAATCTTAATAAAATAAAATAAAATCAGTTGAGTAGATACATAACATACGGTCCAAAGAAGTTGTAGAGATCAATTATGGTGATCTATGAGAATTATGCTATACTTCTTATAAAATTTTTTAAGAATTCTTTTCTTTCCATGTTAGCTTATAGGAAACTAAGATTATAATACTACGCTCTGAACCATGAGGTATTTCAGATTCACCTACCATCCAAATAACCAAGTTTTGGTCTGAACTTATCACTTCCGGACAGCCCTGTGAGGTCACAGACCCGTGGCCATCACCCTCATGGGATTTGTGAGACCTTGTGCAGACAGTCCACAGAACTGGAGTTCTAATCGAAGGCACACTCCTGCTATGAAGCTTTGGGCTCTGCTCCCTTCCAGACACTGTTTTAAGAAAACTATCACCTGTGTACAGGAAGCAATGAGATGATGTTTCCTTCCTGTCTGAAGGATGACTCGGGGTCAGCCAAGTCTTCCCAGATCCTCCACTCTTCTCTCCTAGGAAGCTGTCGTTCCACTCCAGCCCCACTGTCTGGTGTCACGGAAGGCCTCATCTTTCCTTACCTGGACATCTTCCTTATAGTCTTCCCACTCGCTCTCTTGCTAAGATTACGTGTCTCCTATATCACAAGCGAAGTCATTTTCTCATACTCAGAGGAGATTCTGTCCCTTCTCTACACGGGGGTCCCTCTTCCTGGGAAGCCTCTCCTTGTTTGCACCGGGGGCAGGGGAGGTTACATCAGCAGCCTCTATGTGCCCATGACCCCGTGCCCACCTCTACCACTGGTCCATGGCACCAGGATACTGTTATGAGACATGCCCTTCTGATGTGTGTACTGGGGCCCCCAACTGAAGCGTGACACGCTTAATGTGGGGGCCGAAAGTCTTAGTAAGTGATATCTGTCGCGTCCTGAACAGGAAGGGCAATGTTTGGTGAGCTAAAATCCTTAAGTGGCAAATGCAACGTATAAATCTAGATTCGTTCCCAGTTTGAGGAAAATATCATAAAAGATCTTCTTCGAACAACTGGGAAAATCTGAACATGGCCAGGATATTAGAGTTCATTTTCTAAGGGGTGCAAGGGCTTTGCAGTTACATAGGAAAATGCTCTCATTCTTAAGAGATGCATGTTGAAGTATTTCAGATTAACTGTCATGATGTCTTTTTCTTACTTTTGAACGGCCTGGCAAAATGTTTCCAAGTGTTGAGTCTAGCTGAACGATCTATGGTGCTTCACTTTGTTTTCCTTTCAGCTTTTCAGTATGTTTGAAAATGTTCATAATAAAATTTAGGAAAAGTGAAAGAAATCCCTTGCCTGGCTCACTGGTGCACACAGCCTTGGTCTGCTGCAGCCTCATCTCAGGCTGGCCCCCCTCAAGCATGACGTGCTATAGTCATCCTTAATTGGTCGCATGACCTAAAGCTCAGGGCTCCCTCATGTGCAGATCTGCAGGCACCTTTCCCTGTACCTGGTGTTCTTTCACACCAGATCTGCTTGGCTGACTCCTACTCATCCTTACAGATTTGGCTAAAATACCATCTCCTTCAGGAAGCCCTCCCTGATATTTCCAAGAAACACTTCCTCCTCTGCTCTCCCAACTGGCCTTGTTTCATGCCTATCAAGTTCTTCCACTGCTACAGCTCTCTGCCCAAATGTCTATCTCCCCTTTGCCCTTGGAGGCCCTGGAGCCCAGAGACTGCATTACCAGCAACTGTGTAGCTTCGAAGGTTAGTTAGCCCGAGGTCCAGCTCCGAATGGATCCTTACTAACATCTACTGAACATCACAAACGGATTGATAACCTAATTTCATTGAGATTTCTGTGCAAAGCAGTACCTTCAAAATCCTGTAGAATGTGGCCTTCCTTAAAGGGCAGGGTCTGCTTCTGCTGCTGGTCCAACATGCTGTGCACCGTGATGAATTCATCATCAAGTGCTATGACATATGGGAAGCAAATGGCTGCGCCGATCACGTTCTCTGACCAGCGCACAGGAGCCCGCTGAGATATACCAGCAACTGTGGCGAACATGCCTGTAAAAACGGGAAGAGTCAGGTGCGCCTCAGAAGACCTGTGGCATTTTTCCTTCCTGTAGATGGGTTTGGGGGAAGAATGCCATCCCCTTCTTCCTTCTGTTTTATGATTGGAAAGATCAGTGGGTTAAAGCCTCTGCCTTTAGCTCAGGTCATGATCTCAGGGTCCTGGGATCGAGCCCCGCATCGGGCTCTCTGCTCAGCGGGGAGTCTGCTTCCTCTTCTCTCTCTCTCTCTCTGACTGCCTCTCTGCCTACTTGTGATCTCTGTCAAATAAATAAAATCTTAAAAAAAAAAAAAGAATATTGTGCAGGTGTGAAGAAACCTACATGACTTTATCAGGACGAGAACTACCTCGCCCTGAATGTGTACCTTTCATTTACTTCCAGTTAAAAATGAGCTTAAAAAAAGGTTTACATGTACCGCCTGGAAGATGTATAAAGTACATGTCCTCAGCTGTGTGGAAAAAGTTACTTCCCAGCAATTTAAGCAGCTCTGCAAGGTCTTTTCCACATCCAGTCCTCCAGCACGTTAGCGTGCCTAAGTTACGGCCCTTCCTTGTTGAATGAGAATTGAATACATTCCCTCAAACATTTGCTGAGCTCCTACGATGTGCCAGGCACTGCACAAGGCATCCTATCAGGAACTGCCCCTGTTCGGAGCTGCAGTCTAATACTGGACACACACAGCCTCGAATGCAGGGACAGAACCAAGTTTGCACTGCAAGACACACTGCTGTTGAGTGTTTGTCAATAACTTCCATAACAAATGACAGCTTATCTGTCTTGTGCATGAAGCACCAGACCAGCCATTTCTCGATGAGCTATATAGTCTGCAGATATGGGGTTTACCAAAATTAATACATTTGCAAAGTAAAGTCAGTCCAATAAAACTTAGTTTTCAAACGAGTTGACGTAAAACACCTTTAGAAACAGCGTGTTATTGCCTGCAAACCACCACGACATCTGGTCTCTGCTATACAGGATGGAGAACAGGGAGGGGAGACACAGAGGTACACAGAGAACTTCAAGATTTAAATAAAGAAGGGAAGGTTATCTCAACTGTAGCATATGGCAAAATTCCTGAACTGTGAAATCATCAATGCACCGAAATTTTTTGTAGTTACAAAGACTAAAATACACTACAGTTAATCAATTAATTACAAACATCGCTCTTGTCCTCTGAATTGGGCCGTTCCTGAAACTGGGTAGCATGTGGCACCTCACACATGCATACTCACCCTGCTCTTGCCTAATACACGCGAGGCCCTCCCTGGAGAACAATGCTGTGCTCAGAGCACTGTTACGGCCTCCTTAACAAGTTACGTATGGGTCCTCGACATGTGCGAGCAACAACTGAACTCCCAAACTGAGGGTTGCTGGGGGAGGGTGGGATGGGCTAGATGGGTGATGGGCATGAAGGAGGGCACTTGCTGTGATGGGCGCTGGGTGTCATATGCAACTGATAAATCACCAAAATCCACTCCTGAAACTAGAGTATATGTTAGCTACCTTGAATTAAAAAAAAAAAAAGATGACAGCACAATAAGCCGAGAGAGAGAGAGAGAGAGAGAGTGTGTGTGTGTGTGTGTGTGTACATGTCATCTATTAAGAAGTCACAATTGCTTTATGTAAACCATTCTGATCTGGAGCATTTCCCTTTGGCCCTTCGGAGTCTCCAAACATCATTAGGAAAAAGACCAACAACTCAATACAGAAAGAGAGGCTATAAAAGAGTAAATCACAAAAGACAAAATGCAAATGGCTAATAAGTATATGAAGAGAGCCTCATATTTATCAGTAACTAAGGTTACATGTTTAAATGAAAAATAGTAAAAACAACTTCTACTCATCAGATTAGCCAAATGTTATAGACTGATAAAGACAAGTATTGGTATGGTATAAGAAAATATATTTTGAAGAATAATTTGGGTATTATCTACCCAAACTGAATTTAATTGATTCCACTTTTAAATCTATTGCCAACCGATAAGTACAAGGGTGGTCTCTGCGATATTTTTAGTATATAGTAGTATATAATATAGTAGTATAATATATATAATATATATTATATAATATAGTAGTATATATTATATTATATAGTATAATATATATTATATATAATAATAGTAGTATAGTACTATATATAGTATAGTAGTAGTATAATATAGTAGTATAAATATGTATTATATATAAATATATATTATATATAATAGTATAAATATATATTATAGTATATATATTATATATTATAGTATAGTAGTATAGTATAGTATACATATTATGTATTATAGTATAAATAATATAGTAGTATAAAATTAAGTATAATACATTAAAAGATGATGTGGCTCTGGGTGAATGCACCACGAACAGAAAAGAATTCTCTCTCTTAAATGAGTACAGACAAAAAGAACTACTACAAATTAGCGTGTTGAGCTGTGATTTCAGTTCAGTGAACATTCACTGTGTGGAGCACGGAGTTCGCTACCAAGAGACGGACAATGGATTCAAGGGTTCAAGGTGGTGAAAGTGTTAAGGGAAATGCCTAAACAATGACGGCACAAGAGATGGAGACCAGGACACAGAAAGGCGCAAAAAACTTTCTGAGTGCAGATGGAGTACTGCTGGAGGTCAAGTCTAGAGCTGAGTGATCAGAGCCCAGCCTGCACAGGGAAGAGGACACATGCAGGGGGCAGCAGTGGGGCCGGCATGTGTCCCCAGAACAGGACAAACCCTGTTTGAAAGTCAAGTTGGCATTGGAATGGGCAGCGCTGGCCCCTAGGCGGGCTAAGGAGTGCGGCCCACACTTGTTATAGATCATGGGGGCTTCTGAAGGCCAGTTGGGCAGGAGTGTGAAGAGCGTATGCAAGGAGCCACACGAGGAGGGCCGGATGGCTGCCTGCCACCATGGAGGTGGGCTGGACCAGGCCAGGGCTGGGGCACAACAGAGGGGGAAGCCACTTCTGGGGGTGAATCGGGGAACCTGGCCACAGACTCAGTAGGAGCAAGAGAAAAGGGGAGGCAAGGGCCACCATGCGGGAGTCAGCCTCGAGATCGAACAGACTGAGGAGTCTGAAACGAAACAGGGACCAGGATGCAGAGCTGGTTGAGAGGCAGTGTTGGCACTTCCTGGAACTGGAGGTCACAGACTTTGGAGAGACGCAAGCCTGGGGTTCCAGGGCTTTCTCAGGGGGTGGTGGTAGCATGCTTCTTGAAGGCAGGAAGGGGGGACACACCATGCTTCCGCAGAGCACAGCAGAAGCCACAGCAGAGTACAGGATGACCCGAGAGGGACCGTCATCTGCAGAGTGTGAGGGAGGACTGCTCCCGAGGCTGGTGGGCAGAATACAGAGAGTCGCCTGGTTCTATTGCCGAGGTGGGACAATGCCTGGGACCCAAGGCCCTGGGTTTGGCATTGCCAATGTTTTACCATACCAGAGAGAACGCCATTACCATTGGAACTGGCCTACCAACAGCACCGCCCAGGTGTTCAGGCAGCATTAAAACTGGTGGGGAGAAGTGAGGCCCAAGGCTCTGGGAAGCATTAAGACTCTGGAAGGAGGACTGAACTTTGGAGGAGGAAGCACTCTCTTGACCCTTCTGTACATTCAGAGCCAGCCAGCTGGAATAACCTGAAGGCATGCCACTCCCCCGGGGTGCCTGGCAAATCGTAAGCCGTAAGCCCAATGACGCTGCCAGATTTCGGGTCAAATAACCATGTATAGCACACTCCCCCAGGAACATGGACTGTAAGATGCTGTCCTGCCTCCTCCTGGAGTTAAATTCCAGTGATTGCCTTTACCCATGTAAGGCTGGGTACCACCCAGCCCAGGAGATATGCGGTGCAGAGGCCCTGACATGAATGTTCTTGTAACGGAATAGGCAGAAACCAGAGGTCCAGAACAAAGGCTTCTGTTTACCCAAAAAGCAGAAGATGACACTGGAATAAAAGAGCAGAGCGGTCACTGGCAGCTGATAGGCCCAGGTCGGGCATTAGAAGGTGCCCAGAACCAGTTAGGCACGGAGGTACTGTTATTAACACCCCCCAATTAACTACATGCCTGCAGAGCAGGTGACAAATACTATTGTTTCTATATTGTTGGAGTCAAGTGCTGTCAACGTGCAAATGTAACAAATGTGTACATGGTACATTTATAAAAAGCATTATTTTCAACAGTGAACCCTTTAAATATCAGAGGTCTCCTTATCTGAGCTGAGAGAAGGGGAGGGGGCCAGGCAGCCAGGGGGCCATGTGGAGTCGGGAGAGGCTTAATTGTCTGCATTTTTCAAGAAGTGGTATCAAAGGACAGAGTTTAAAATCACAAGACTCAATTGCATTATGAAACTTTCAACAAAATATTACTGGGAACAGGAAAATCTAAGCTAAGGCAAAAGGCTAAGAGTGGTTTCTCATGACACAGGAGAAATCTTCAGAAGAAAGAAAAGCAAAATGAAAATACATAGCTTTTATATGTTTAAAGGTGCATTTGCATTCATTAGAGTATTTATTTGAACGTAACTCTTTTTAAATAAAGATTTTATTTATGTATTTGAGAGAGACAGGGAGAGAGAAAGAGCACAAGTTGGGGGAGGGGGAGGAACAGAAGGAGAAGCAGACTCCCTGCTGAGGGACATGGGTGTTGGGGGTGGGACTCCATCCCAGGATCCCAGGATCAGGAGCCAAACCAACTGAACCACCCAGGCGTCCGTACCTGAACTTAATTCTGAATCCATGTAATAAAGCTGCTGATTACTATGCTGCATACAGAACCTGTATATAGGTAACATATAAGAGAGCTTACAAGTGATTGGTGTCAAATGTTTTCCCTATAAAGCCTTTATAACTGAAACAGTAAGGTACGGGCTCATAAGCAGACGAATACACTGATGGAACAGAACAGAAAATCCAGAGATAGAGCCAAAGGCTTAAGAGAATTCGGTGTGTGTTAAAGGTGGCTTTCTATATCCTTTGGGTGACAGAGGGTGGGCTCTGTAGTAGGATGGCTGGGATAATGGACAGCCATAGAGAAAAGGAAAAACTAAATCTGTTCCTTATACTCTGCATCATGAAAAATGAAACCACAAAAGTACCAGCAGAAAACATGGGTGATTTTTGTCTGTAACCAGAAGACAGTGAAGCGACCCTAATGATGACTTGAAGTCATGTGCACTGGTGGTTCGGTGGTAGACTTCTCGCCTAACTGTGATTCAAAATCAAGTCTTAGTAAAGTAAAAAGGTTAATACATTTGATTATATAGGAACATTGAAGAAAAGCTTTTCATGGTAAAAACTGGAAACAAATATTTGAAACCTATACCAGGCAACAAGCTGGTATCTCAAATACAGAAAGGACACTAAAAGAAATGGCAAGAGAAAAGGACAATACCCATCAAAAGAAATGCAATGGCTCCTAAATGTATGAAAAAACGTCCCCTCTTGGGGCGCCTGCGTGGCAGTCAGTTAAGCAACCGACTCTTGGTTTTGGCTCAGGTCATGATCTCAGGGTTGTAAGATCGAGCCCCACTTCGGGCTCCAAGAGGAGTCTGCTTAAGATTCTCTCTCCCTCTCCCTCTGAGCCCCTCCCCCCACACCCCGAAATAAATAAATAAATCTTTTTAAAAAGTGTTCACACTTGCTCACACAGGAAAAATGCAATTAACTACTTCTCATGTACAGGACTGAAGACCACACAGAAGGAAGCTCAGCAACATACCCTATTCTTTTGGCAAAGCTGAGGGGAAACGGGGAGAACAGAAAATGCACACACATTTATCAACGGAATACAGCAATACCTAGCAAAACTCACATGCATTTGTATTTGGACTCAACAATCCCACCTACAAACGGCTTTTCCATAGATCCACCAGGAAAGTACAAAAAAAATAAGGCACTAGTAAAATTGCAAAACTGGAAAAACCCACATGCCCACTAAAAGGGGCCTGATTAAAAACACTACATGAGGAGCACCTGGGTGGCTCACTGGGTTAAGCCTCTGCCTTTGGCTCTGGTCATGATCCCAGGGTCCTGGGATCGAGCCCCACATCGGGCTCTCTGCTCAGCAGGGAGTCTGCTTTCCCCTCTCTCTCTGCCTGCCTCTCTGCCTACTTGTCATCTCTCTCTCTGTCAAATAAGTAAATAAAATTTAAAAAAAATAATAAAACACGGCACCACCTCCACACAACAGAGTAGCATGCCGCTGTGAAATCTCTGGATTATATTACAAAGGGGTCTCCATAGTACATTGTTAGGCTAAAAAAAAAAAAATGCTGAGAAAGAGATGCTAATATTTACATATTTATTTGTATTTTTTATCAAAAAATGAGAGGATAAACCATAAAATATCATAAAAATAAAGGTTCCCCGGGGCGCCTGGGTGGCTCAGTGGGTTAAAGCCTCTGCCTTCAGTTCTGGTCATGATTCCAGGGTCCTGGGATCAAGCCCCGAATCAGGCTCTCTGCTCAGCAGGGGGCCTCCTTCCTCCTCTCTCTCTCTCTGCCTGCCTCTCTGCCTGCTTGTGATCTCTGCCTGTCAAATAAATAAATACAATTTTAATAAATAAATAAATAAATAAATAAATAAAAATAAAGGTTTCCCACGGGGGAAAAAGCCAGGAATCAGCTCTTTGGGTATACCTTGCTGTAGCCCACATGACTTGGAACACTGCATGTACTTACACAGTGAAAATATAAAATAAAATAAAATAAAATAAAATAAAGCAATTCCTTAAAATCAAAAGTAAAATAAGATGAATTAACTATGTATCCAGGTGGTGGGATAACCAAACAGAGGGGGACTCTTCCAAGTGACTTCATAACATAGTAATGTGACCGGTCAATTCCTGGTTTTTTTTTTTTTTTTAATTTTATTATTATTTTTTATAAACATATATTTTTATCCCCCAGGGTACAGGTTTGTGAATTGCCAGGTTTACACACTTCACAGCACTCACCATAGCACATACCCTCCCCAATGTCCATCCCCCCTTCTCCCAACCCCCCTCCCCCCAGCAGCCCTCAGTTTGTTTTGTGAGATTAAGAGTCGCTTATGGTTTGTCTCCCTCCCAATCCCTCAAGACAAAAAGAACCATAAACAATCAAACTGTTTTCAGTCATTACATTGTGGGAACAATGGTGTTAGTATTGTTGTTCTGCATACTGTGGGACTAGTCAAAGGAACAAGGATGTCGGCAGTGGTTTACAAAGACCCTAGATGTGGCTGAAAGCAGACAGAGAATAGAGACAGATGAGGTCAACACCTGGGAGCCGTGAATTGTTTCTATCAGTAGGGCCTCACCATGGATTTTACCTTTATAGAAATGCCTCTTTCCCAACTCTGTTCAATGACGAAGCCTAAACACAATGGGCAACGAGCAGATCTAGCACCAGCCCAGTCTCTAAACATCAGGGATCCTTGGAGAAATGGCTGAAACCAGATCTGGGGAAGGGAAGGCGCACAATGAACCTGGAACACCTTCCACACCAGAAGGCAAGGAAGCCAGCCGAGTTCTAGGGTCATGTGAAAGGTGCCTGGCAGTCAACGTGGACAAGCCCCTCCCAAGCACAAATATATGGAAACGCACCATATGTGTCTGAATCCATGATGCGTCATGATATCTTTTAAAAAGCCACTTCTGGGGCACCTGGGTGGCTCAGTGGGTTAAGCCGCTGCCTTCGGCTCAGGTCATGACCTCAGGGTTCTGGGATCAAGTCCCTCGTCGGGCTCTCCGCTCAGCAGAGAGCCTGCTTCCTCCTCTCTCTCTCTCTGCCTGCCTCTATGCCTACTGTGATCTCTCTCTGTCAAATAAATAAAATCTTTAAAAAAAAAAAAAAAAGGCCACTTCTGGAAGACAGAAGGGATCATCTTATTGAGAACCTCCTCGTTCTGCCTTTCTTAACAATGCACCCAGGGGCAACCAAATACAGTAAGTTCCTCTCCACTGAAGCAGTCCAGTTAACACATGGAGGAGGAAGGGACAGGAAGAGGACGCTGCCACTTGGCAGCCCCAAGACTGAAAGGCTGTATGCATCACTCATCAACAGCTACTGCCAGCGCAGAAAGAGAAAGAAATTACACAACCCGATGCAAGGCCTCCACCCCGATGACGAAGTCTGGCCTCTCCCCGAAATAAGCAAAACAACAACAACAACACAACAACAAAAAAATCCCCAAACATCCCCCACTTGAATCTGACAACACCTGGCATCCTAATTATCAGCTGGCAGGAAACGCAAAGGTCAACCTGACATGGTAAACAATACAAGGGGATAAAAATCATCAAAATTCAGGCTGTGCGAGGGGACAGGTGAAGTGATCCAACCTCTTCAACAAAAAGTTAGGAAAAGATAAAAAGAGGAGCAGGAACCGTAAGAGAACTTGAGAGACAGAGAGATGCTTAACAGATCAATCAACGGCAATGTACAGGCCTCATGAGGGATCTGACTCAAACTGGAAAACATACATATCCTTACACACAAATTTATGTAGCTAGTATTTACATATGTCTCTTTGAATATGTGTGATAGTAGGAGAAACATGGCATGCCTTGATGTTTGGTGATATTAAGGAATTGCTGTTATATTTATTTTTAGGTATGCAATGGTATTGTGGCTTTCTTTCCTTTTCTCTTTCTTTTTTTTAAGGAACTTAGAACTTTACACTGAATGGTTTCTAGGAGAAGTGTTATCAGGCCCATGATGCTATGATACTCAAGCAGGGGAAACGGAGGTGTATTAAACAACTGGCAAGGAATTCATAACAGCTGGAGCTGAGCGATGGGTACATTTGAGCTCATTATAATATTCTATGTAGTTATGTTTTCCATAACACAAATTTTTAATAAAATTGGGAATTTTTGTTAAGAAAAAAAGGTGGCTGAGGTAAAGAATATTTTCTCTAAAAAGTAAAAATCTGAACTATCGTGGGGTACCTGGGTGCCTCAGCCGGTGAGGCATCTGCCTTTGGCTCAGGTCATGATCCTGGGGGCCTAGGATTGAGCCCCCTTGTCAGGCTCCCTGCTCGGTGGGAAGCCTGCTTCTCCCTCTGCCTCCTTTGCCTCCTTCCTCTACCTGTCGCTCTGACTGCTTGTGTGCTCATTCTCAAATAAATAAACAAATAATTTATATATATATATATATATATATATATATATATATATATATATATATATAAATCTTAGCTATTGAGCCATGAAGAGACACATAGGAAACTTAAATGCATATTACTAAGTGAAAGACGTCAATGTGAAAAGGTAACGTACTGTATGAGCTCAACTACACAGCACTCTGGAAAGATCAGCAGTTGCCAGAGGTTGGGGGTACAGGGGATGAACAGGTAGAAGACATGAATTTTGAACACCGAGAATCAGTGAACATACTCTCTATGGTACCATGATGATGGATACGTGTTATTATACATCTGTCCAAACCCAAAGAACGTACAACTCCAAGAGTGAACCCTGGCGTAAACTACAGACCTTGGAGGTTATAAAGTCTCCCTGTAGGTACGTCCATTATCATAAATGTGGCCCTCTGGTGGGGAGATGCGGATGGTGCACCAGGATGTGCATGTCTGGGGGTAATGGGTATATGGGAAATCTGCACTTTCCGCTCAATCCTGCTGTGAACCCAAAATGGATCAAAAAAATAAAACTGATTAAGAAAGTAAAAAATCTATACGTGTTCACTGACCAGAGTTTGTGACTCAACTTTTGTTGTGACCAGAAAATATGTTTGTACCCCTCACCTGGAGTGAGATGCCTACACACAGACTACGGTTAATGAGCACCGGGAGTGAGGGGGTGCTTACCCTCCCCAGCACCCACTGTGTGTCACAGACACACATGAACCCTAAAATGAGCCAACCGTGACTGAAAGAAAATAAAAGTCACCCACACCATGAACAGCTCTGAGCCTGAATTTCGAGAAGGCAGCACAGGGAATTCACGAGGCCCAACGACAGAGCCAAAGCCCTTTCGGGGCCTGGTGACAAGACAGTGCGGTGTGATGAAACTGCAGTCAGTTCAGTAATGGGTGTCACGCCTGAAATTATGTCTAAGTGAGCTACACTCCTTTCCATAACGAAGAATACAAACAACCGGACAAACCCACCCACATGGAAAAAATCTTTTATGGAAGGCTTACAGATTTTTATTTTGTAGTCATTTACTTAAAGGAATCTTCTCCCTGTGTCATCTCGAGGCTCCGCTAGCACAGGGAGCTGGCTCTACCTTGTGACTAGTTTTGTTCCATGGACCCTACATACCCTGGACAATCTAAAGAAATGCTAGAGTGCACAATGGTTCGGAATTCTGTTTATATCTCGCCAGGCATCCCTAGTGCTGGTGAATACTCCTCACTAGTACCTATTTTCACAGCTAGGTTCTTTCACAGCTAGGGTCTGTGCAAGGGCTCACGGAGGTAAAGCAAAAGGAATGGACAGATGGGAGGTGGAGGTTGGTGGAGGCTCACCCAGTCCTCCGGGACCTGCCAGGAGGAACTCCTGTCTCCCGATCCTCTTGACGATGGGGCGCTTCTCCTCGCTGCAGTAAGGAAACAGGTCCTGGGAGAAGCCTGTGTTGTAGTTCAGTATGATGTACTGCGTGGTCAGAGCCAGGCACAGGAAGTGGCCGTCCACGGCCACAGCCAGGGGCTGCTCTGGCGTGGACACCTCCCTGACGATTTGAACCCGGTCCTCGTACACCAGGAACAGCTGGATGGTCCTGCGCTTGACGGAGATGATGCAGACTTCCACGCAGAATGGGTCCCCATTCACGGGGTTCTCGTTCAAGGCCAGCGCTGTGGCCCCTTTGATGCGCGCCCCCGAGGGCACGGGCTCCAGGCTCATCATGTTGACCAGGGTGATGGAGTTGTCACAGAGCACCAGCAGCCTGTTGAGGGCCGAGGCTGCTCGCAGCTCATTCACCGGCTTCCGGAAGCCCAGGTGTCGGTGCAGCTGCTTGGTGGCAGAGAAGGTGGCTGTCCCGGTGGGCAGCGCCCGCTCCTCCAATAGGAAGTGGTAGACTACGCAGTCACTGGTACCCACGTAAAGGTTCTTCCCGCAGCACTCCACGCATTCTATGTGCACCCGTTCCTTGTCACCTGCCAGCAGCTCCCACTCCACGGCAGAGACCAGCGTGAAGGCCTTGGTGCTCATCATGTCTGCTGGTGACCTGCAGGGAGAAGGACTGGGACGTTAATTCAGGGGAACGAACGCCAAGCAGAACCATGTCAGGTCACAACGGATATACCTCCTTCCTCAGTTATGATTTCAGTGGAAAGAAACTATTCGACACTTAAGAAACAGCAAAGGGGTGAAAAGCTCTCCCTCTGGGTCTCATTCCACCAGGCAACGGAAGACCGCAGCAGGAGAGCACATGCGTGGGCTCCTGACAAAGGCCATCCTGCCCATTCTCAGTGGAGCCCAGAAGTCCATGGAGTTTCCTCAGGTTGCTCTTGGGAGAGGACCAAGAGCTTCTGTGTGCTGCAGAAGACCAGCACACAGATCCACCCCGAGACAACATAACAGAAACTATTTGGAAAAAGGCAAAAAGGGTCCTCACTGATCTTCCCCTGAGCCTCTCTGGCCACTTGGCTGAGTGTTTTAGTGAACAGTGGGACGCAGCTACCTCAGCTGGTTAAACCTTGCCCCACAGATCTTGTCAGAAACACTGAGGCAGGAGCCGCATCTGGCACGTGGTGTTCTTCTCAGCACCGTATTTGGCTCTCCGAGGAGAGGTGTTCATGCAGAGTGGTAAAGATGTGCCTCAAATCCCTATGTCCACCAGGGGAGGAGAGATCTAGAGACCTGTGAGAAGGTCACTGACATGTCAGTTAAGGGATGTTTCCCGCTAGAAGACCGACTGACCCAACCTCTGAAGAGAACTCTGGTTTCAAACACCACCAGGTCAGAGGAAGCAGAAATGAGCAAGATGGCCTTTCCCTGACTTCTCAGCCCACAGGAAGGCAATCACACAGGCTCCCCACTCCACGGAAGCAGGAGGGAGAAAGAGCTCCACAGAGGTCTGTAAAAGGTTCGTGGAAGTTAGGGGAGGCCCGCTGGACTCTTCTGTCACTTTGGGCTGTCCAGAAGCAGGGTCACTTCCAGAGAGACTAAATTCCTTAATCCTTTCAGGCATTCTAGCCAAGGCTAGAAGACCTCTTGGAAATATTCAAGAAAGAATGTAGAATGCTATCATTTCTTATATTCCCCTGTCTATTGGGGAAGCAACAGCTACACAAGAACTCCAGTCTCCTGTCAATAAAATGCCCAGGAAGGAGGGTATCTCAGGTCTGGGGATGAGGCATTTTTGCTGGACACCATCGGAGTTCCTTCCTGTCACTTACTGGCTATGTGACTTGGAAAGTCACCTGGCTTCTCCATGCCTCGGTTTCCTCATTTGTAAAATGAGTGTAGTAAGGGCACTACCCCATAACGATATTTTGAAGCTTAAGTAAGTGAGTTCATATAAAATACTTAATATCTGAGGACATAACAAGGACCCAATAAAAGTTTATGATCTAATAATCTTCGATATATCAGACTCAAAGCCCCAGCCCACTTTCGGTTTTTATTTCCCAAGCTGGGTACCGAGAGATGAAACAATGCTGTCTTCTGCCCTTAGCTAGGGAACCAGTGTCCACCTTGTTGACACTGAAGGACAGACTGAAATGTAAGCCAGACACACACTCAAACACAGCCTCCCCCACCTCATGCACTGTCATACTCATTTACATGAGCTGCTCTCACAGAGACTATGAAAACAAGGCAAGAAAGTGGGGCGTGAGGCTCAGAAGGCATCATAGAGGAAGGAATCCTGTCCATCTATCTGGGGCCACAGGAACTTGCAGGGTCCTGGGGAAAGCCAGGGTTGGAGGAAAAAAGTAAGCTTCAGAGTCTGACACCAACTGTTTTTAAAGACTACCATCTATTTGTCATGACCAAACAGAAGCACAAAATCTAACCAAGATGATGTGTTTTTCCCCCATTTCAGTGCCAAAGTGTAAAACACAGGTATTGAGATGTAGACATCGAGACATTCTAAGTCCGTGAAAGCGAGGTTATGAAATACTGCTGCCTTCCCTGTTCGATCAATAACGGCTGTCTTTTAGACCTGCATGACTGAGTGACTCTAATGTTCGAAGTGTCAGTTGTACCCTTCCCTTTGCAGAAGGAACAGAGAGACAGGCTGTGGGCACTCATAAGCCAATTCTTACTTAACTCTTCCAAGGTGTGGTGTCTTCGCTTCACACGAGAGATGAACCAGACACATTTGTGGTGAATTTATGCAAACATGGCGTATTTAGTCTAAGGACTGGGTGGACAGAGGACGAGGCAGAGGAGAGCTAGAGCTGTAAGACAAGCATCTGGTTTACTTCAAAGTTTTGTAGTATGAGTGTTTAAGAAGAAATATTTTACTCTGTGATAACTACAACTGCTCAAGTCTTGCTAAAGTTCCCCGCTATAGGCCTTGAAAAAAAAATGTGGTTTATAAGAAGCCGAAGGAGACTGATGTCAGCATCATGGTGGCTAAGATGTTCCTCCTTTATATCCTGCCTTTTCACAAGGAATTAGACATCCATCCACAGACCAAAGCCCCAGGCCGGGTGCTAGGATCTAGCACCACACACCATGGGACCCAGGGGAGACTCACGCACTCACACGCTCTGCAACAGGCAGGCAGAACTCAGCGTGGGCTGTGGAACCGTGGAGCCAACAAACGGCCACCAACCCTGCCAGACCCCTGTCCCTGCAGCTGGGGAGAAACCTGCAGAATGCCGATGGGCGTGGCTATGCACACAAGGGGCAGACTGTGCACAAGTCCAGCCTTCCCCAGAGGAGCTTCCTGCATGCCAGTGCAGCAAACAGCACACAACACCGCACAACAACCTGAGCAGACTGGCCAGTCACAGCAGAGGAGGCATTAAGAGAAACCTTCCCAGGGCTGTGCTTGGCAAGGAACCACTGCAGGGGACTGATCTGTCAGACTGGGGCAGTCTCTGCTGCAGGGGGTAGGGCAGGGGTGCAGCAGCACGGGCCACCCCAGAGGTGTGGGATGAGGCGGCGGACTCCCATTGCTCTGCAGCAGGACCCAAAGTACAGAGGCTGGATGTCCGTGGCTGCGGGAAGGAAGGACACTGGGAGAGAGGCCAATGGGAATTTTCAAGGGCAGAAAGGAGACGGTGTGCAGCAGAAAGTCCACCATGAGCGGGTGGGAACACCACACCCAGGGAGTTCACCAGTGCGTCTCTAGGCACCCCCAACGCCTGAGCTAGACCCACCTCCACCCACGGAGCAGCAGCTCCTGCACATGTGCAGCATGGGAGAGAGCCCAGTAGGCCCAGAGCCCCTCAGACAGCAGGCCTAGATCGCCGGCCAGGGAGAATCCACAAACAAGCCACAGCGCCACCTTCAGGAAAACAAAGGAGAGGTTTCCAGGAGCCGGCTGGTAAGTTGTAAGAACCGGAGAAGACATAAAAGCTTCAGAATCCCACCACAAGAGGGAGCAAGGGAGCAGAGTGGAGGCTTCCAGGCCAAGAGACCAAGAACCTGAGTACCCCCGCGGTGGCCCAGAACACCCATCTCCAGGCAACTCGTACAGATTGAAGGAGTTGCCACTATCACAAATGTGAACGTGGCAACGCAAAGCTACAAGGAACGTGACAAAATAAGGAAACGTGCCATCATAAGGAGAGTAAGAACTCCCCCAAAACTGAGTTCAAAGGCATGAAATGTGTGATCTAGCTGATAAATATTTCAAAGTAGCTGCTCTGAAGAACTTCAGTGAGCCACAAGAAAACTCGGCCAATTCAATGAAACCTTGGAAAAAAAAAAAAAAAAAACACGAGCAAAACGAGATTTTTACCAAGATAAAGAAATAAAAAAAAGAACGCAGCTGAAATTCTGAGGCTGAAGAACTCGATGAGTAAAATGAAAAATGCAATAGAGCATCTTCGGGAGAGTAAAGTGTCTGGAGGACAGAATAAGTGGTGAGAGGATGGGCATTCTGAAACAACCCAGTTTGGGGAGGACAAAGAGAAGAGAATGAAGAGTGAAGGAACCAAAGTGAGCAACAGGATTCCATCAAAAGAACAAATGCTGGAGTGCCTGGAGTTTCTGAAGGAGAGAGAAAAGGGAGCAGAAAATTATTTAAAGAAATAATAGCTGAGAGTTTCCCAAACCTGGGGAGAGAACTGAATATCCAAGTTCACAAAGCTAACAGATCACCCTATTATCTCAATGCAAAAAAAAAAAACCTGTTAGAAATCAAGGATAAAGAATGAATTCTAAAAGCAGATGGGGTGTGGGGGGGAGGGTGGGAACATTGTATACTTCAAAGGAATCCCATTAGGTTATCCAGAGATTCTGCATTTTTCCCTTACAGGCCAGGAGAATCTTTCCCCTGAGGAATAGATAAAGAAGGTGTGGTGTGTATATACAGTAGAATATTATTCAGCCCTGAGAAAGAAAGAAATGCTGCCATTTGCAACAACGTGAGTGGGTTTTGAGGGCATTCTGCTAGTGAGATAAGTCAGACAGAGGAAGATAAACACCGCATGATCTCACATGTGGTATCTTAAAAAGTCAAACTCATAAAAATAGAGTTCAGTGGTGCTTAGCAGAGGCTGCGGGGTGGAGGGCAACTGGGGAGATGTGGTGTAGGGCACCAACCTGGAACGAGGAGATAAATAAGTCCTGGGGTGCTAACGCACAGCCTCCCAATTATCAGCAATGTATTACAAATTTCTCAGTTGCTAAAACAGAATCACACGGGGGTAACTGAAAGCTGACAAAATAATATTCTGGTACTTCAAAGTGGTTTATTGCTTTAAGCAGCAGAGAAATTTTCTCCGTGATCTAATTCACAGGATAAACTCACTTAGAGACAATATGAATCATAAAAAGATAGACTGTAGGTCATGCCTCTCTGTATTATCATTAAGTCCAGCTTAGTGGGGTCTGAAGTCAGAGAGGTTTTAACATGGTGATAAAATTGAAAATTTCTCCAAGATGTACAATTCATACTCTATTATGTGATCTCAAACTGATCTGAAATTTAGACATTTTTGATAGAACATACCCTTAAAAGTATGGTCATTTGAAAGTGCAACATTTAATATTTTTCTCAAAACTGCAAAATACAGACCTGGTGAGGGAAAGAGACTGAAAATATTAATAGACAGAGAGCAATTTAAATAAGGATGACATTACATACGCAACAAGCACTTCTATGTGTGCAAAATAAAGGGCACTGTTCCATTTCCCAATCTCATTAAGGAAGAAGGACTAGAAAAATAAGCAAGTAACAGTGTAAAACACTATGTACTAAGAAACAAGTTAAAATATTAGTAATGACTTTCTACCACCTAGAGAGTCTACACACCCCCGCTGGTGACATTAGAATCTAAGTGAATGTCTTTGAAAATGCTAATGAGAAAATCCGAATTTTCTTTTGCAGGCATACACAGAAACAAACATTAGCTTTCCATTCACGCCTGCAGCCCCTGTGAAAGTCTCTTGCTGCTCTGGCATCTTCCCTCCTATTCTCTACGTTTCTTAAATTTCAGCTCAAAAAATGGCAGTTCTATTCTTTCTGCTACACACCTAGCGGGGCAGCAGCAATTCTGAGGTTATCCATGAGCTTCAAAAATGTCTTTCCAGGGGCGCCTGGGTGGCTCAGTGGGTTAAGCCGCTGCCTTTGGCTCAGGTCATGGTATCAGGGTCCTGGAATCAACCCCACTATGGGGCTCTCTGCTCAGTGGGGAGCCTGCTTCCCCCTCTCTCTCTGCCTGCCTCTCTGCCTACTTGTGATCTCTGTCAAATAAATAAATAAAAATCTTAAAAAAAAAAATGTCTTTCCATGTTCTTGACTTAAGATCAGTTACAACAGTTCCAGAGGCTCCCAGAAGCCCAGGAGAGCTGATTCAGATGAGTTTTATAAGCAACGCAACACCAGCTATATATCCTGTTTTTGTGGACACTGTCCCAGAAAGCAAGTATCATGTCCATACGGCCCTCCTTGGAAGTTCTACCAAACAATTAGGAATCAGATAATACTAACTTGAAATAATAAATGTTCTGGAGAATAAAAAAAAAAAAAAAAAAGGAGAGGCACATGTCCCACTTCATTTTATAAAGCCAGTATAAAGTATAACTTCACTATCTAAACCTGATAAGGATATAGAAAAAAGAAAATCCTAATCATTCTTACTTATAAATCAACATGCAAAAGTATTAACTATTAACACTGAACACACACAGACACAGTATGAATAAGTTGGCAAATGATATTGGCTTAAGGTAATAAAATCTGTTGGTTTAATTCACATTTACAAAATAAAAGAGAAAAAGCATAAAACAAGGAACAAGACTATTACCATCTGTTATGCATAGATTATAGCCCCAAATACATTAAAGTCCTGAATCCCACTACTTGTGAATAGGACCTTATGGGAAACCAGGTCACTGAAGATGATCAAGTTAAGATGAGGTCATTGGCGAGAGGTGTAATCCAATACAACAGGTGTCACTACATAACAGGGAAAATTTGGATACAAGGCAAGACAGGCATAGCGGAAAGACATCAAAACACGGGCAGATGACCACTGACAAACCAAGGAACTCCTGGGGCTACAGGAAGGCTGGCCAAGGGACCTACAAAAGAGAGTCCCTCAGAGTCCCTTTGAAGGAGCTAACTCAGGGGACACCCTGAACCGAGAATTCTACCCTCCAGAACTGTGAGGCAATAAACTTAAATGTTGTTTATTTATTTTTAAAATTTATGTTGTTTAAGTCACTCACTCTATATAGTATTTTTTTATGGCAGCCCTAGCAAACTAATGTTCCATCTCTATTTAACATTGTACTGGGAGTTTCTGCCCGTTAAGGAACAGTTATAAAAACCTGTAAACAAAGACATAAAACTGTAATTATTTACAGATGTTATTACTGTTTATATGGAAACTCACAAATAATCTTTTAGAATAACTAAAATTTTAGAAATTTTGTTTAATTTTTTAAAAATCAACTTATCAAACTAAACTGCATTTCCATCTACAATTAGGCAACTTAATCTTCCAAAAAAGATATTTACAATCATATTAAAAAATTAAGTATGAGGGAATTATCTAACATAGATGTATAAGATCTTTATGGACAAAAACAACATCTTATTGTCCGACATTAAGAAAGACTAAATAATAACCCCAGCAGACTTTTCTGCAAAAATTGACAAGCTGGTTTTAAAATTGAAATGGCTATTAAAGTACCTATATCATCAAAACAATCTTGAAAATGAAGAAGAAACTTGAAAGACCTACATTAACTGATTTCAGAAACTACTATAAAATTGCAGTAATTAAGATATTAGGAAAGACAAACAGATCAATGGAACAGAAGATCAAGTCCAAAATTAGACCTACACGTACACTAGAACTGGATAACCTTATGAGGGAAAAAATTTACCTTAAATATTCCTACCTCACACCATATACAGAAATTAATTTGAGCTGCATCAAATAATTTTTACAAGTAAAAGCTGAAACTATAGGCTTCTCGAAGAAAACACAGAAGAATATCTTTGAGACGTTGGGGTACATAAAGATTTCTTAGGATGCAAAAAGCACTGACCATAAAAAAAAAGTTGATAAACTGGATTTCATAAAAGCTAAAAACTTGTGTCCACTAAAAGATGCCATTAAAGAAATGAACAGGCAAGCCCCAGACTGGGAGAAAATTTGTAATACATACATCCAGCAAAGGGCTCATATCTAGAATATATAAAAACTTCTACAAACCATCAATAAAGAGGCAAACATTTTTTTTTTTTTTAATTCAGAAAAGAAGGTATATGAGGGGCTCTAGCCTGGCTCGTTTGGAGGAGTATATGACTCTTGATCTTGGGGTTATGAGTTCAAACCCCAAAATGAGTGTAGGGATTACCTAAAATAAATAAACTTAAAAGAAAAAAAGAGGGTATATGAGTGACCAATAAGAGAATGAAAAGATATTCACCACTATTAGTCATCAGAAAAATTTTTCTTAAGCCATAATCAAATAACATTTCACACCTATTAGACTGGTTACAATTAAAAAGACTGGCAACACTACATGATAATGAGAACGCAGAAAAACTAAAAATCTCATACATTGTTGGAAGCTGTATAAAATGGTACCATCCCCACAGCTGACATCATAGTCAATGGTGAAAAACTGAAAGCTTTTCCTCTAAGACTAAAACAAGGATGTCCACTCTTGCCACTTCTATTCAACACAGTATTGGAAGACCTAGCTGCAGTAATCAGACAAGAAAAATAAATAAAAATCATCCAGATTGGTAAGGAAGAAGTAAAACTGTCAGTGTTTGCAGATGACATGATACTATAAACAGAAAACCCTGAAGACTCCACCAAAGCAAAACATTAGGATAAATAAATTCTGTAAAGTTACAGGGGTACAAAATTAACACAGAGAAATCTGTTATATTTCTATAAATTAATAATGAAGTAGGAGAAAAAGAAATTTTTAAAAATATATCATTTACAATTGCATTGTAAATAAAATACCAAAAAATAAATTTAACCAAGGAGGTAGAAGACCTACACTCTGAAAACTATAAAACACAGATGGAACACACTGAAGATAACACAAATGAAAGACATGGATTAGAATAATTAATATTGTTAAAATGTCCATACTTTTAAGCAATTTACAGATTCATTGCAATCCCTATGAAAATACTGATAGTATTTCCATAGAACTATAATAATCCTAAAATTTGTATGGAACCACAAAAGACCTTGAATAGCCAAAGCAATCCTGAGGAAGAACAAAGCTGGACATACCACAATGCCAGTCTTCAAAATATACCACAAAGCTGTAGTAATCAAAACAGTATGACACTGGCACAAGAAGAGACCCATAGATCAATAGAACAGGACAGAGGCCCCCAAAATAAAACCACACTTACATGGCCAAGAGAGGCAAAATATACAATGGGGGAAAGACAGTCTCTTCAATAAATAGTGTCGGGAAAACTGTACAGCTACATGTAAAAGAACGAAACTGGACCACTTCCTTATACCCATATACAAAAATTAATTCAAAATGGATTAAGGACCTAAATGTGAGACCTGAAACCATAAAACTCCTACAAGAAAAAATAGATAATAATCTCTTGGACATCAACCCTAGCAACATTTTTCTAGATAGGTCTCCTCAGGCTAGAGAAATGAAAGCAAAAATAAGCTATTGGGACTATGCCAAATAAAAAGCTCTTGCAGTGACGGAAACCATCAACAAAATGGAAAGGCAATCTACTGAATGGGAGAAGATATTTGTAATATATCCAGTAAAGGGTTAATATCCAAAATACATTAAGAACTTATAAAATTTAACACCAAAATAACAAATAATATGGTTGAAAAATGAGAAGACCAAAGTAGTACAGATGGCCAACAGACATATGACAAGATGCTCAAAATCGCTAATCATGGCGCCATGAGATGCACCTTACACTTGTCAGAACAGCTAGTATCAAAACAAGAAATAACAAATGTTGGTGAGGATGTGCGGAAAAGGGAACCCTCATGGATCGTTGGTAGGAATGTACATTGATGCAACTACTATGAGAAACAGTATGAAGGTTCCTCAAAAAATTAAAAATAAAAATGCCATGCAATCTAGTAATTCCATTACTGGGTATTTACCCAAAGAAAATAAAAACACTAATTCAAAAAGATATACGCACCCTTAGGTTTACTGCAGCATTATGTACAATAACCAAGATATGGAAGCAATCAAGCACCCATTGATAGATAAATGGATAAAGAAGACATGATATGTATATATGTTACATATATGTCTGTATATATCTATATAAAATATACATACTACAATATTACTCAGCCATAAAAAAGACCTTATGGCAACACAGATGGAGCCAGAGAGTACTATGCTAATTGAAGTAAGCAAGACAGAGAAAGACAAATACCATATGATTTCGCTTACACATGGAATCCAAAAAACAAAACCTAAGAACAAAAAACAACCCCTCAAAAACAAACAAACAAAAAAAAATAGAGAACCACAAAATAAACTGGAGGTTCCCTGAGGGGAGGGGATTGGAATGACGGGTGAAATAGGTGAAGGGATTAAGAAATACAAATCTACAGTTATGAAATAAACTAGTCACAGGGATGAAAGATACAACATAGGGAATATAGTCAGTAATATTGTAGGGGCACCTGGGTGGCTCAGTCGGTTAAGCATCCGCCTTCAGCTCAAGTCATGATCTCAGGGTCCTGGGATTGAGCTCCATGCTGGGCTCCTTGCTCAGCATGGAGGTCACTTGTCCCTCTCCTTCCCCTTCTGCTCCTCCTCCTCTCTCTCTCCCACTCAAATAAATAAATACAATCTTTAAAAAAAAATAATATTGTAGTAACACTGTATGGCAAAAATGGTGACTACACCTGTCATGGTGAACAATGAGTAATGTATAGAATTGTGAAATCATTATATACCTAAAACTAATAATACTGTATGTCAACTATATTTCAATTAAACAAAATGGTGTCATCACTGCAGAAATTAAGACTTTTTTTTTAAATTACATTTATTTATTTTCAGCATAACAGTATTCATTATTTTTGCACCACACCCAGTGCTCCATGCAATCCGTGCCCTCTATAATACCCACCACCTGGTAACCCAACCTCCCACCCCCCCCACCACTTCATTCCCCTCAGATTGTTTTTCAGAGTCCATAGTCTCTCATGGTTCACCTCCCCTTCCAATTTCCCCCAACTCCCTTCTCCTCTCCAACTCCTCATGTCCTCCATGATACTTGTTATGCTCCACAAGTAAGTGAAACCATATGATAATTGACTCTCTCTGCTTGACTTATTTCACAGAAATAAGACTTTTAAAAATAAAGTTAAACATGCATATACACTGTTATTCCATAATTTCACTCTGAATGTTTCCAGTTCTCGAGTATATAATCAATACCTGCAAAAAGACTGTTACCAGAACACGGCAGGGCAGCCTTATTCATAATAGCCCCAAACAGGAAACAGCTCAGTTTTACTCATTTGTATCCATTTCAGAGTGGGGTGTTCACATAACTTGGAAGTAAAAAGGAATAAACTACTGCTAAGCAACAATATGAATGAAATAAAAAACACCGAATGAAAGAAACGAGACACATTTGGTATATGTTCATTTATATGAAGTTCAAAAGTAGGCAACTCTCCTCTCTAGCAACAGAAATCGAAACAATGTTTACCTTGGAGACAAAGGGGAACCAAATGGAAAGGGACACAAGGAAACTTTCCGGGATGACAGAAACATTCTAGATTTTGTTTTCGGTATTGCTTACACAGGTGCATAGATTTGTCAAAATTCACTGGGCTATGCACTTAGAGTCTATATATGCAATTTCAGTAAAAATCCTCACTGGTAAATGTGTGTGTAACTCAACTTGAAGATTATGAAAGTCATTTGGCAGAGAAGAGCCTTTCAAAAAAAGCAAGACACTTCTGGAAAAGATAAGCAAAGGAGACTTGACTCAAAAGATAAAGTGTGACATAAAGCTATGGTTATTAAAATAACGGGGTACTGGTACGAAGTGAATCCAAGAAAACATGTCCAGGCTCCCAGGAACAGATGTGTGCACCTGGAACCTCCCACTTTGACGAGAGCGGCACTGTTTATCATGGGCTGTATGCAGAATCTTTCATGTTCAATAATCAGTGCAGGACAGCAAAGGAAACAGTCAAAAAAATTGAAAGACAACCGGACAGAATGGGAGAAGATATTTGCAAATGACATATAAGGTAAAGGGCTAGTATCCAAAATCTAGAAAGAACTTATCAAACTCAACACCCAAAGAACAAAAAATCCAATCAAGAAATGGGCAGAAGACATGAACAGACATTTCTGCAAAGAAGACATCCACATGGCCAACAGACACATGAAAAAGTGCTCAACATCACTCAGCACCAGGGAAAAACAAATCAAAACCACAGTGAGATACCACCTCACACCAGTCAGAATGGCTAAAATTAACAAGCCAGGAAACGACAGATGTTGGTGAGGACGTGGAGAAAGGGGAACCCTCTTACACTGTTGGTGGGAATGCAAGCTGGTGCAGCCACTCTGGAAAACAGCATGGAGGTTCCTCAAAAAGTTGAAAATAGAGCTACCCTACAACCCAGCAATCGCACTACTGGGTATTTACCCCAAAGATACAAACGTAGTGACCCAAAGGGGCACAAGCACCTGAATGTTTATAGCAGCAATGTCTGCAATAGCCAAACTATGGAAAGAACCTAGATGTCCATCAACAGATGAATGGATAAAGATGTGGTACATATATACAATGGAATACTATACAGCCATCAAAAGAAATGAAATCTTGCCATTTGTGACGACGTGGATGGAACTAGAAGGTATTATGCTGAGCGAAATAAGTCAATCAGAGAAAGACAGTTATCATATGAGCTCTCTGATATGAGGAATTTGAGAGGCAGAGCAGGGGGTGGGGGGAAGGGAGGGGAAAAAATGAAATAAGATGGGACGAGGGAGGGAGACAAAACACAAGAGACTCTTAATCTCAGGAAACAAACTGAAGGTTGCTGGAGGTGGCGGGGAGGGATAGGGTGGCTGGGTGATGGACGCTGGGGAGGGTATGTGCTATGGTGAGTGCTGTGAATTGTGTAAGACTGATGAATCACAGACCTGTACCCCTGAAGCAAATAATATATTATATGTTAATAAAAAAAAAATAACAATCAGCAGTGCAGGACAACTGGATACCTGCATAGAAGAAAAAAAAAGAAACTCAATTCCTACCTTCTACCATGGATCATAATTACTCCAGACAGATTAAGATCCTTAAGAATGAGAGGCATAACTTTAAAACTTTGAGAGGAAAATATGGAAAAAATATGTTTATGACCTTCAGGTAGAGAAGAATTTCCAAAATAAGGTGCAAGAAAAAGTACAAAGACCAGGAAAAAAAGGATTAACTTCGTTCATGCTAAAATGTAAAACCTCCGTTCTTTAAAAGATATTGTGAAGAAAATGACAAAAAAAAAAAAAATCCCTGGATGATACAGGGAACTCCTGCAGAAAGAAAGTAACAACGATCTCATAGATGAATGGGGAAAATCTGTGAGCATGTGTCTCTCAGAAGAAGCATGAACAGCCAACAGACATGAAAGAATGCTCAACCTGATTCATCATCTGCAGCTGCAAATTGTAACGACCATGGGACTTCATTTTATACCGTGAAACCAACAAGACATTTGAAGTCCGATGATGTCAGTTGCTTGCAAGAACATGGGAGCAATGAGAACTCTCTACAGAGCTGGTAGAATCTTCTAAACTGGCAAGACCATTCTGGAACCATGGAGAAGACCTTGACATTAGGAGTAAGCCAGCGATCCCACTTCTAGGCACGTGGCTTACAGAATTTATGTTCACCAGGTGATAAGCAAGAACATCACTGGCTGCAATCTTGTTTGAGACAGGGACACTGGGAGCAGCTCACGATCCGTGGACAGGACACAGCGCTGAACGGCAGGAGAGAAAGAGCTGCAGCTACCAACAAGGACAGATCTCCAGCTAAGGGGTAAACTGCAGAGTACTCTACACTGAATGATATGCAAGGCTCTGTAAGACTCAAAAATATGACAGTCCCTCTAATAAACTGTTTAGGGTTTCAGCCATATATACTAAGATCATAACGTGAAGTAAGGGAATGATAAACAAAAATTCAGGGAGGCAGGATAGAGAGTAAGGATAGGCTAGATTTCAAAAGTATTAGTAATGTTCTGCTTCTTAAGCAGAGGTTGCTTTATTTTATTTTTTAAGATTTATTTATTTATTGGAGGAGAGGGGCAGGGGGAGAGAGAGAGAATCCTGAAGCAGACACCCTGTTCACCATGAAGCCCAATGCAGAGCTCGATCCCAGATCCTGAGATCATGAACTAAGTCAAAACTGAGAGTCAGACGCTTGACTGAGCCACCCAGGTGCCCCAAACTGAGGTTGCTTTTATTATTATTCCTTATATCTTAATTCAGACTATAAATACTCCATAAATACTCCTTTAAGTGTACTGAACAGTAATTAAATAATATGTGTGCATACACACACCTACTAAAAATCCTCTCATTTCCCCAAACCAGCCTACTGGGGAAACAGACCTAGAAGCTCAGCCTAATGAACTTGGTAAGATTCACAAAATGCACGTTGCTTGTTTAAAATTTCACTTAATGGGAGCGTCTGGGTGGCTCAGAGGGTTAAGCCTCTGCCTTAGGCTCAGGTCATGATCTCAGGGTCCTGGGATTGAACCCTGCATTGGGCTCTCTGCTCAGCAGGAAGCCTGCTTCCCTTCCTCCCCCTCTGCCTACCTCTCTGCCTACTTGTGATCTCTCTCTCTGTCTCTCTCTCTCTCTCTCTGTGAAATAAATAAATAAATAAAATCTTTTGAAAAATAGTTAAAAAAAATTCACTGAATGAAAACATTTATCATAGACATAAATGGTTTACTTCTAATTTCTCAGTTCATCTAAATCCAGTGCTTACTTTACATTGTACCCATATTTACAAAGTCCAATATACGTCAGTCAGCCTATCAGTGATCCCCACAAATCCCCCTAGATTCTTAAAGACAGAGGAAAATACTAACACATGATGGGATGCCCAAGAAGGTAAACGCATCCTCGGGGGTCCCAGCTCCCAGGAGGCCAGCTTCTTCCCCCCTGGACCTCTCCCCAGCTTCAATTCACCTTCCACATAAGCTCAGCTGACCCTTGAGCAACCCCCAGCACAATTCAAAATTGTGTACACGTGTAGCTTTTGATTCCCCCGAAAGCTTAACTTTCTAGTTGCCTACTGTTAAACAGAAGCCTTACTGATAATATAAGCAGTAGATTAACACATATTTGTATATGTATTATATACTGTATCCTTACAATGAAGTAGGCTAGAGAAAATATTATTAAGAAAATCATAAGAGTACTGTATACATAGAAAAAATCTATAGTTCTGCATTTATAGAAAAAGATTTCAGTACTGTATTTAAATTTAAAAAATCTAAGTATAAGTGGACCCATGAAGTTCAAACCCATGTTTTTCAAGGGTCAACTGTATCTCCACTCTTATTTTTGAACCAGTTCAAGATTGGAATTACAAAGTACCTTGCTCCCTCTTCATTTTCTCTGTACTAAATCCCACCAAGGCGAGGACTCATTTAAAAAAGTCACACAGAAAGAATAAACATGGACTAAGACAATGTTTGAAAGAGATTATCTCGATGTAGAAACAGGCTTGTAGTGCAACATTATAAGATTAAAGAAAAAAAATACATCTGTGTGTGTTCGTGTATATGTTTATATAGGTAAAAAACACATACATGGACCCCTGATCTGAGACAGAAATAAATACATTCTGCTATAAGAATGCTATGATAAAGTGACATTGATTAAGATGAGATCTTTATCACTCATTATTATTCTTGAACTAATAGAATGACACTCTGCTAGCTGCTGTCACAGAATGTACATAGAATATGTAAGCAACTTCATGAATGGATAAGGTGTCCCATGTGTCTGCAAAAACATCTCCCACTGGAGAATTACAGCAACACTTTAAAATGAAACAAACTCGGGTGCCTGGGTGTCTCAGTCGGTTAAGTGACTGCCTTCAGCTTGGGTCATGATCCTGGGGTCCTGGGACCCAGCCCCCCATCAGGCTCCCTGCTCAGTGGGCAGCCTGCTTCTCCCTCCCTCTGCAGCTCCCCCTGCCTGTGCGTGCTTGCTCTCTCTCTCTCTCTCTCTGTCAAATAAATAAATAAGTAAATCTTAAAAAAATAAAATAAAATAAAACCACCACTTCAGAGCCCTGTCAGCTCTATGTGCACCAGAGATCACGTCAGAGGGTTAAAACTCAAAAACTCACCAATGGGTAGGACAGCCCTATTATAGCAGGTGCCTTCCTATAACAAGCTAAAGATTCATTCTTCGTCTACATTTTAAAAGGACACCTGTCAAAAGTCAGATTTGCTATTTTTCTCAATTTACATTAATTTCTTTTGAGTTTCTTGGCAATCCATCATAAGTGAACAGAGATCAAACAGTCATCCCAATGTCTGGGCTGAAGTCAGGCCAGGTTCACAGCCATACAGGAGGATGGGCAGGAACATGGACCTCATGCCTAAAACAGCACCATGTTTTCACTGTCCTTAAAATGTTTTGGAAAGTATGCTGCTGCCTCACAGATAAACTCCAAACTCAGCATAAGATAGGCAGCCCTCAAAAACCCAACCTCAGGCAACTTTTCTGCTCCTAGTATAAAGATGAGTTACAGCTATTGACTTCCTCATATCAGTCCCTGGTAGACCCTGTTTCCTGATTACCCGGCTACATTCAATTCCAAATTCTTGAGTCTGCTAGTTGCTTGAGTTGTAAAGTGCCAAGATCTAAGTCTGTGAGTATCCAAGCGACTCTACAAACTGACCAGTTGTGAAGAGGGATCCTAAGCCAAAACCACTCTCTGAGCACCTTTTCAAGGGTCTGAAACCATGAGTCAGGAAAGAGGTACCATTAACCACAATGGTTTGTTTGAATTTAACAGCACAGCAATCCCTACAGTGAAAAGCACTGCCTCACTCCCATCTGCCAACTGTAGTCACTTGTACATATGGAGAGAGGTAATGTGTGAGGGTCAAAGCTGGGGTCGGAGGTGGGCATGGGGGGACTGCATATTTCACCCGTAACCCCACACTGGCTGATCACAGGAAAGCAGGTACATTTTTACCCAATGCCTGAAAATGTGCAGGCATTGTCACACTGTTCCTGTGACCTGCAGTATTTCTATACAAAACAAGGACTTATAAAAAAATTTGCTTTTTGCCATTTTAATAAAGGACTTGCCTTTTATGGGGAAAAAAAATGTTTCTTAAGAAGTTTCTCACTGGGGCGCCTGGGTGGCTCAGTGGGTTAAGCCGCTGCCTTCGGCTCAGGTCATGATCCCAGGGTCCTGGGATCGAGCCCCGCATCGGGCTCTCTGCTCAGCGGGGAGCCTGCTTCCTCCCCTCTCTCTGCCTGCCTCTCTGCCTGCTTGTCATCTCTCTCTGTCAAATAAATAAATAAAAAATCTTAAAAAAAAAAAAAAAGAAGTTTCTCACTTATTCTGGTAAATATACTTACTATGAATACATAAACAGATACCAATATCCATTACAGGGGAAAACCTTCATGAAAACTGAAAAAACCAACTCAAAAAACCAAACCTAGAAGGGAGTTAAGCAAAGCCGTCAACCGCCCTCAGTGCTCTTGGAAAGGGCTGGGAGGGAACACAGCGCCTCCTGGGCTCCATCAGCTGTTTTTGGCTCCATGTCAACGGGTTATTACATGGTCCCCTGTGATCAGGTCGGGCAGCAGAAACACAGAGGGCAGAGCTGATAGCACATCACTGTGGGGAAGAAAGATCCAAAAAGGAGGGCCCCATAACACAGAACAACATTCTGCTGACTGCCATGCAGGTTCAGGCTGGTCCTGAGAGACATTTTGGATGGGAAAAGTTAGAAACCAGTAAGGGGAACCATTTTCTGTGATCTTAGCCATGGAGGTTGACCCACGCTGGATCTGGGCCAGCCAGAAACGTCGGGAGATGGGCTTGGCTAGTTGGTATCAGCCCAGCTCAGGTCAGCTTACTACAGAAAGCAGAAACAGTGTGGACAGTGGCTTGTGACCTACTGCCCGGTGTCCAGGGAGTCCTGGGCTCTGACCTGCCTGTCCTCCTCCCTCTCACCACACGCTCATTGTGAGCATCAAGCAGGGCAGGTAGTTGGGACTGGACACTCATTTTCCTTTGATCTGGAAACCTCTATTTCCTATGCTATGTTCTTGACTGAACGAACAGCCAAGTCACAGACTCAAAACTCGCTCTTGGGTGGGAAGAGGGAAATCTTGCTAGCAAAAATTCTTCCACTGCAAACTACCTTCAGATGCTTGCTTTGTGCTAAATTAGCAAAATAAAATCGTAATCAAAGTCCCTACTAAAAACAAAGTGCTACTACTGGGTATTTACCCTAAAGATACAAATGTAGTGATCCGAAGGGGCATGTGCACCCGAATGTTTATAGCATTAATGTCCATAACAGCCAAACTATGGAAAGCGCGTAGATGTCCATCAACAGATGAATGGATAAAGAAGAAGTGGTATGTACACACACACACACACACACACACACACACACACACAGGAATACTATGCAGCCATCAAAAAACCCCCAAAATCTTGCACTTGCAACAATGTGGATAGAACAAGAGAGTGTTATGCTGAGCGATCTCTCTGATCTCTCTGATATGAGGAATTTGAGAGGTGGGGCAGAAGGAGGGAAAAATGAAACAAGATGAGATCGGGAGGGAGACAAACCATAAGACACCCTTAATCTCAGGAAACAAACTGAGGGCTGCTGGCAGGTAGGGGAGTAGGGATAGGGTGGCTAAGTGATGGACATGGGGGAGGGTATGTGCTATGGTGAGTGTTGTGAAATGTGTAAGCCTGATGATTCACAGACCTGCACCCCTGGAGCAAATAATACATTATATGTTAATTAAAAAAATAAAGGCAGAACATGTTCTGGCAAAACAAACAAACAAAAAAACCAAAAAAACTAAGTGGTAAACATCCCTACTTCCTATGGGTGTTCACAGTGGCCTTCAGTCTGCAGAAGTAACTCTCTCTCTCTCTCTCTCTTTGTATCAAATAAATACATAAAATCTTTTTTTAAAAATCCAAAGGAAAAAATAGAGAATTTATCTTAGTAACCACTCGAAAGTCAGATGAAACTTGGTAGGATTTAAAGACTCAGTAGTCACAATTTTTCCAATGATAAGAAAGCTTGACATTTTTGCTTCTTAAACTGCAACTGGGTCCTCTGACAGATCTCCCCTAAATTCTCAAGGGAATATACCAGTGTACTTAGGGGACTGGGGACATGGAAGCAAGAAGAGACATGATGGGAAAAAAGAAGAAAGTTCTGTTCTGGCTCAGCAGGGGCATGGCCAGAGGAATCAAATACTGGGGCTCGGGCAGAGTGCTAGGGACAGTTTCAGCACAAAGTTGCCGGCAAAGTTTCTGCACAGTTGCCGCTGCTGTTTCAGGGGTGGAAGGCACGGCCATGGACTGCATCCCAACCTTAAATTAAAATGTAACTGAGGGAGCACCTGGGTGGCTCACTGGGTTAAGCCTCTGCCTTCGGCTCAGGTCATGATCTCAGGGTTCTGGATCGATCCCCGTGTCAGGCTCTCTGCTCAGTGAGGAGCCTGCTTCCCCCCTCTCTCTCTGCCTGCCTCTCTGCCTACTTGTGTGCTCTCTCTCTAATATATAAATAAAATCTTTTAAAATAAATAAATAAATAAAATGGAACTGAGGCATGTTGCTGTTGGGGTATTTTAGACAAAAATTGATCACTACAACCTAATCATGAGAAAACACTAGCTGAGCTCCAGCTGAGGGACAAACTACAAAATCCCTGACTCTCCTCACGAGTCACTAAGGTCACGAAGAGCAAGGACTGAGCAAGTGTCATAGGTCAGAGGCCAAGGACACATGCCAACCACATGCAATGTGGGGAAACTGGATCAGAAGCAGGATTAGGGAACAGAAAACAGAGGTCAGTGGAAAAACCCGCTGAAAATGATTAGTGTATATAAGTTTGGTTAATAACGCTGATGTTAACATATTAGTTTGGATCACTGTACCACACTTGCTCACAAAAGGGGAAGCTGGGGAAGGACATACGTGAGCTCTGTACTCTTCCCAGACTCTTCCGTAAGCCCACAGGCACTTCAAAATAGAAAGTTAAGAAGATAACTGTAATCACAGTTTATTGATTTATTTATCTTGCCTTCGAGTAATTGGACAGAGAAAAAGGAGCTCCAAGAATCTCCTTTGTTAAATGGAGAAGAGATGCTCAGAATGATCTGGGTGTCACTAACCCATAAGGACAGAGGAGAGCAAGAAGTGACTAGCCATCCAGCAGAACCTCCCTAGAGCCTCAGGCTATGCTGAGGTGATTCTACTTGCTGCTTTACTGAGTTACTTTTGGAGGTGATTTTTTTCTCAAGTTTGGTGTCCTAGCTTAAAATGATGTGTATCAGTAATACCTACAAATTGAGTTTATTGGTTTTGTTTTGTTTTTACCTCCTGAAAATGCATTTCAAAGAGGAAGGTTTGGGACTTCTGCTCATTTGAGGTGTTTCTTCACCGACAACTTCAGACTGAACTGGGGCAAATGTGAGCTGATTCCACTGGGTCCAAAATCTGATATACTATGAGCTTCAGGAGAAGCAGGCAGGCAAAGGGCTCTGAGGGAGACCAGTAGGGTTTGGGGTCAGCAGAGCTGGAAAAGAACAGAGATGAAGGCTTCCAAGGTAAGGATTTGGGCCCCAGAGTTAACCCAGAGAATTGTGGTCAAGCAGGAATGGTCCAAAGCAGGCATTCTCAACATCAGTCTGGGGATCGTGCACTCCACAGCTTGGACATCTGCTCATGAACTTGGCCAAGTCACTTCAAGCCTCTGTACCTGTTGCCTCCTTGTAAAACAGAAATTTGGACTGGACTATAGACTTCCCCTATACTCCTCTTTAGCTCCTCTGGAGGAAGGGTAGTTAATAACAGTACCATAAGGGAGCAAAGATTTCTAGAAGACTCAGTGTGTGCCAGATTCTTTGTTAAGTAGTATCTCCAGGCTCACAAGGAGCCTATAGGTAAGTACTATCATTATTCCATTCTGCAGATGAGGAAACAGATTAGAAAAGCAAAATGAGGGCGCCTGGGTGGCTCAGCGGGTTGAGCCGCTGCCTTCGGCTCGGGTCATGATCTCAGGGTCCTGGGATTGAGTCCCGCATCGGGCTCTCTGCTCGGCAGGGAGCCTGCTTCCTCCTCTCTCTCTCTCTGCCTGCCTCTCTGCCTTCTTGTGATCTCTATCTGTCAAATAAATAAAATCTTAAAAAAAAAAAAATCTCACATATCTATCTTTAAAAAAAAAAAAAAAGAAAGAAAAGCAAAATGACCGTGGAGAGCTGGATTCCCACCCAGGTAGCTTGACTCAAGCACCCATTCCCTTAAGCACCGCACATACAGCCTGCCTCGGGGTAAAGACTGCTCCAAGTGTGGACTGAGGAGGGGCACCAACCAAAGACAGCCCCTGCAGATTCCCTCACGTCCACTCCCTGAGAGCCCCAAAAGCCCTGGGTTTGGATACCACACACGTGATGTAAATGATTTTCTTCCACTCCCACAGTTCTCTGAGAGGTGGATACTGTTATGGACGTGGACATTTTTCAGTGGCTTGTTCAAGGTTACACAGCTACAACGGGAGGAAACCAGCTTCAACCCCAGTTCCTGTTTCTGATTTCATGGCCCTATTCTTTCCACTCTAAGGACCGAAGGGGGCAAGTTGATCTCAGATCCTCTTTGAGAATTCAGTCCTCCTGAAGGAAGTGACAATTCTAAGCATGAGGCGACCACGGTACGAGGCCTTCAGATGATGTCCTGTCATAGCTCACTCAGGGACACTTGTTCCCAGCGGGGCCCTCACTTTCCCATGCTGAGTCCAGAAGAGGAACCCTCTTATCATCCTTCAGCTTACCTTCTTGCCGCCAAACAGCTTACCCCCCGCACCACGGCTCCCTCAGCAACTTCAGTCACAAATAAATGGCTCTTAGCAAATGTGGTGCAGTGTCAGCACCACCATACCAAATTTCAGACGCAGAAATGATATATATGCTCCCACTTTGCCCCACTGACCTAGTAATTTTATCAAAACAGGATATATGCTTGTGTGACTTAAATTCTTATGGAACGGTACCCCAGGCTGGCTCCTGTCCCATGTTCTCCGCTTTCTCACAGCCATCTCCTTCGTGACTCAATCTTAAATTTGCCAGGAATCAACAGCAAAAGTATTCACTTGTTCCACAGACAACACTTTCCTCTTTTGATAAGGACCCAACCAGAGAAGTGCTTCATGTTATCTTTGCCCTCATGTGAGAGAAATAGTGTTCAGACTAGCTATCGCACTAACAAATCTGCTCCAGTGAGCCGAAAGTGCATCTAAAAGAAGAAGAAAACACAGCTCGTGTCTAACGTCACCTTTGTCATCCTGATAGTAGCAAGGCTCATATGTTTATGTAATTATTCATAGCTGGTATCATTTTCCTTGGCACGTACATGTAAATACACATATGTAAATGGACACACACAAATACACTATGCATATTATACATATAAACACACACTCTATATGCATACGTATGATATGCAGGCATCCTCAAGTATGTATACACTATGTACATACAAACACATACACATACCATATGCATATACACGGCATGTCTATGTATGTGTATTTCATATACACCCTATATATACTGTCAGCAGTTACAACTGAAGGGATTTGGGAAGGGAAGGAGGGGACAGAAGAGGAGCAGGGGGGCACTAGGTCTCAAGGGCATCTCTTTTAGTGCATCTCCTCAATACCGGACCTTCAAAGAGCCACAAAGAATTGTGGAGTGCCTGCTGGAAGCTAGGCCATTGTCCTCTTTTACATTCAGCATTTTCTTGAGTCTTTCATTTACTCAAAAGCAGTTACTTGACTCTCGAGAAAAGAGAAAGATCTTGCTCTCAAATCATCTGCAAGATTGCACAACATGCTCCATGAGTGCTCCTGTTCTTTTGCACCAAACACTCAAGCTCGTTTGGGGTGGCCCCGAACTGACTTGTTACCTCTGCGTTCATTTAGGAGTTACGTGTTTTTTAATAAAGCCAAATGGGTCAGGTGGGCCACAGAGGAGATGAGTTGTAGAGTCCTGGCCAAATTATTCCAGCAGTATCCAAACATCTGGCTACCACAAAGGATTTCTTTAATGTATTTCTAATGAGGACTGGATTCAGACCAAGATGAAGAGGCTTAAAGCAGTAAGAAAAATGTCCTCATGCTTCCTTAAAGGATCGCACATTTTTAATACTGGTGTGAAGGAAGAAATCGTAACAACTACTTTTTCTTTCCTCCTCCCTAAACAGAAATGCTAGCTGCAAATCGGGCCTAGAAAAAGCATTTTTAAAATAGGGAGTTCTGGGCTTTTAAAACTGGTCCACTAGAGGAAGAGGCCCTCTTACAAACTGCTGTTGTTGGAGGGTTGGGTGAGGCTGGAGGAAGCCCCCCCCAACCCATCTCCCCAGCCCCTTGGTGGTGGATAAGCTCTCCACAGGCCCTTGGACCAAGGGCCGCTGTTACCAGGCATGAGTGCAGGAGGAAAGGCAGAGGACCTGAAAGTGAGGGGCAGTGCCACAACTTTCACCTGAAATCTTTGTAAAATGTATACTGTGAATGTGTACAGCCAATTGGAATTCAGAACCCACTATAAGTCTAACTCCAGATTAAAGTATTCATCGGGTTAACAATTTCTCAGAGCAGGGGCCCCCAGGTGGCTCAGCCAGTTAAGGGTGTGCCTGTGGCTCAGGTCATGATCCCAGGACCCCAGGATGAGTTCTGCATCAGGCTCCTTGCTCAGCGGGGAGTCTGCTTCTCCCTCTACCTTCTGCTCCCCCTGTCTATGCTCACTCGCTCGCACTCTGACAAATAAATAAATACCTTTAAAAAAAATTCTCAGAGCATAAAACTACTGATTTTCAGAGCTGGGATACAGCTTTACAGCCTCATTTACATTTATTACTAATTAATTGAGGACCTACTAAGTGCCAGGCCCTGTGCCAAATGCAGTTTCTTATTAGAGCACATGCATCTTTTCAATATGACTTCTGTTTTGTTTTGTTTTAAGATTTATTTATTTGACAAATATCACAAGTAGGCAGAGAGGCAGGACCCTGGGATCATGACCTGAGCCAAAGGCAGAGGCTTTAACCCACTGAGCCACACAGGCACCCCATGACTACTGTTTTGATTGAGGAAATCGAGATGCAGAACTTTCCATCAGTTGCCCAAGGCTCACAGTTAGGAAGCGGCAGGAACAGCGTATGAACCCAAAGCTCCATGCTCATCACCACTGTGGAATAGCACTGTCCCCGTTTTGTAGAGGAACTGGAGGCCGAGGAAGGCTCACTGCAGACAGTTCCAAGGGATTCTGGTCAGTACTCTTTCCGGTGCCACACATCAAAGAGGCCACTTCAATGACTGCTGAATCTGCCCGGCTAGCAGAAATGGAAGGAAAAAGCAAGGGAAGTAGCCAGCCAGAAGTTCCTATTAATTGACCATAGCTCTGAGAGCTTCCTGCTGACCAAGAGAGAGATGCAAGTCCCCATCAGGAGGGAGCAGTGGGCACAGGCAGGCCCACCCACGACCTCAGTTCTGACTCAGGTCGCCATTCACACTGCCCTAGGACCCTCCTCACATACCTGTCAGTTCTTTCACTTGTCACTAAAATCACACCAGCAGCCGCCTGCCCTCACTCCGGATGGACAGGAGGCTAACCACAAGCACTTCGTCAAGGATAAAACCCTGCTCCGACAGGTTTTGACCCCAGTGCCCGCTGGATACAATCCATTAGCAATAAGAAGCTGTGTGAACCCCAATTTCAGCACCAGATAGAATCCCCAGGAAAACCAGGCTGGGGCGGGGGGTGGGGGGGGTGGGGGGGACTTTCCGAGGATCACCCAACAACCCCTGGGAAGAAGCAATGACAGGGGCAGACAAATGGAGACCACAGCTCCTGTCTTTAAAGTCGTACCCATATAACCCACAAGAGGCAAGCGGAGAACTCAACTTCCATCTGCACCTCCAGAAGGCAATGGAAAGGAAAAAATCCCATAGGGGTGGCAGCTTCCAGCCCTTGAGGTCTCTTCCCTTCTCCCCTGGCATACCCCTGCCCAGTCTGCCAGTTCAGGGGCAACAATTCAGGCCCAAACGTGACCCGGAATTTGAACTCTGAAATCCCAAGAGCTCCAGGAAACATCAATTAAAGCGACAAAACCATTCCTTACACGGAGTGGCGGGGCTAGGGGCGCAGGGGTGGAGTCCTCGGCTCCTCCCCGCCAGAGAACCGAAAGCCTACCCCAAACCCGGGACTGGGTCTTCTTGGATCTTAACCCGCCTAAAGACACACACCTCTCACATCATCTACACCCGCGGACCCCAAGCCCCGGCACACCTGCCCCAGCCCACACGCACGTGCACACTGGCTCACCCCAACAAGCCCCCGCCCCCCCAGGCCTACACACCTGTCCTCCTCCCCACTCACACACACCTGCCGGCTCGCGCCCCGCCCCCACCCCCCTAGGAACCCCCTCCTCACCGCTCCCCGCCCCACCCCCTCCGCTCGCTGCCCCCAGCACCCGGCGCCCGTCCCCACTAGGCCACCGCCCTCGGCACTCACCCGCGCGGCGCCCGCCGGCCTCCGCGGTCCCGCGCCGACCCTGCGGCCTGGGGCCCCGCGCCGCCCGCCGCCGGCTCCCGGCCTGCCGCTCCTGGGCTGGCCCGGCCCCGCCGCCGCCGCCGCCGCCGCCGCCGCCGCCGCCGCTGCTTCCCGTCACGTGGGGCGGCCGCCCGGCGCCGGCGGAGGGCGGGAGCGCCGCGGTCCCAGCGCGGTCCAGCCGGGCCCCGCCGCCCCGCCGCCCCGCGCCCGAGACGGCTTTAAACTGCGAGCTGCGCCGTGGTGGGCTGCCCCTCGGCCTCAGTTTCCTCCCGCCTGCCGGGATCACTACTGCGCGCTCGCCTCGGGGTGGTGCGCGGGGTCAGATGAGTTAATTCGTGTAAAAGCACTTAGAACACCGCCTGGCACGGGGTGGGTGCCCCAGGAGCGCCGGCGGGGACTGCTGTTGTTAAGGTATTTTCTCCTCCCCCAGCGGCACTCAGAGCTTCGGGAAAACACGGGCCCTCCCTGATTTGCTCGCCGCTCAGTTTCTAACACGAACGCGGCGCTGGGCAGAGGGTAGGCTCTCGGGAATGCCTGCCGAGTGAATGAATGGACCATATCAGTCAATGAGTCCTGGAAAGGCTTGACCGCGCTGTCATCTGACAGAGTTGGGCTTGGGGAGTTGGCTAGCGGGTAGTACCCGCTGTGGGGCTGAAGTGTCCCTTTGCATAGGCGCTGCCCAACACACCCAAGCCCCTGGCTAATCCAGAGCCCCTGGGGCCGAACGAGATCCCTAGAGAGGACTGTACGTTTACATGACGCATTTATTTTAAAGGGGAGTCCTGGGTCTTTAGTAAAGTCTATCAGTAGCTATTCCTTTGCGTCATCAGCTGCAATGAAGAATCCTGGGATACTACAAATCCACGAAATCTCTCTCTTCAATATATAGTCAAAATCCAGTCTTAAGATGAACAGTTAGGAACCTTCCTCCAGAGTTGTTAGCGTTCCATTATTAGCATATAAACGGCAAATTTTCTAAATGGTTTTCCTTGACTTTAGAACCCATCAGTGAGCTGTGGCCCCAGTTTTCTTCTGCCACCGCCCCCAAGGGATTGTAAAACAGTTGTTATCCTGAATCTGGAGGCAAATACTGGATTCTACTCTGCAGTCTTCTGTTTCAAAGGGAGAAGAAACAATGACCCCTTCCCCCAAAAAAGTTAAAAGGAAATAAAGAAACAACAAGAAGCAATCTTCGGTGGCCTGTCCTTTACCCACCTCCCTTGTAAGTTCATGGCCACACACATGCCCCCTCCTCCCCCAGCCGCCCAACGAGTGCTTCAGTTCTGCCCTGTGGAACCAGATTAGCATTGGTATGGGGAACTGGTTTCCCTGAAGGGCAGAGCTATGACCAGCAGTTGCACTTCAAGGGCAAGAGGTAGTGAGTGGACTCAAATCCAAGGAGGCCTGCAGCCAGTGGAGCCAGGGAGCAGAAAGGCATCAGAGCAAATTCAGCCCAGTCGCCTCATTCTGCCCAGGCTCTGGGAGAATATGTGAGTGACCATCACCTAATCACTGACCCAGCTGAGCCTAGGATTTGTGCTTTTCTATGTTAGTGCCCTACTCTACATCATACAGAGAGCTGTGCAAAACTGGTTGCAGAGGTGGCCATCTCTTGAATGCCAGATGCTGGTGGTACAGCAATGATTTCATTTAAGCCTTGCCATATCCTTGTGAAGTGGGCACTAGTAATGTGCCCAATTTTGCCCTCAAAGCAAAGTCCCAAAGACTTGTCCCAGTTTCCATGGTGGTAAGAATATAGCAGGAAGAAGAATGCGGAATTCAACACCACAGTAAATCTTTTTTATTAAGTTAAATTCTATTGATTGGTTAGTTGATGGAGCATTTGTGTTCTGCTTTAAATAATCGAGAAGTCAAAGTGTGTATTAACTAAAAAGAGGGGGAAAAAGATAATTCTGAAATAATTATTTCCTTTGTGAAAAGATTTCCCATAGGATTCTTAAAATGGCAAGTTCCACATGTGCACATGATTCCACCTAGAAACATCTGTTCTTCCTGGAACTTTCCAAGAAGTCTGTTTCACATATGACAGACACCTGGATATAAATAATTATTCTGTATACGTGCAAATATCTGCATTGGGCTTATTCTAATTTCCTAGTGTTGTTTTGATTGATTACACTGAAGAAGAAATATCAAAGTCATATGTTTTTCGAAAGAATTTTCAACTTCATTTATTAATATTTAGTAACTATCCTTGGGCCCATACTAAACATGTTAAGAGCAAAATTTTATAGAATATGCAAAAGATGAGTTCTGACAGATTAATGATGATCAGGAGTTATAAGATACAAGGGAATCCTTTCATAGTTTCTAGTCATTCCCCAAACTTAATATCCTCTACTTACACTTCCTCATACTGGGTTCCTCACTTCCTCACTGGCTATCAGCTCGTGAGGGCAACGAGTGTGTCTGTCATGTTCTTACTGTATCTATCTGCATGTAGGAAGCACATAACCAATTCTGAAAATCCCTGATGCTCAATGTTAATAAACTGGACTATCTTCAAAAGAGGCTTTTAATGCTAACATTCTGCTACTCTCATTTATAAGCAGTGTTATTAAGAGCGTATCTCTTGAACGTTTGGATATCATTTTAGACGATGAAGTTAAGCAAAGAAAGATCACATTTATTATTTTTTAAGCAAACTTAGTTCACTACATGTCATGTTTTAAGAGCTTTTACATGTATTAGCTCACTTAAGGATATATGTACATATATTCATATACCTGTAATCTAAATTCAGTAAAATAAACTTTGAACTATTATTCAAGTCCACTATTTCTTCTTTTTTTTTTTTTAAAGATTTTTCATTTATTTATTTGACAGAGAGAGAGAGAGAGAGAGATCACAAGTAGGCAGAGGGACAGAGAGAGAGGGGAAAGTAGGCTCCCCGCTGAGCAGAGAGGCCAATGATTCTAGGACCGAGATCATGACCTGAGCTGAAGGCAGAGGATTAACCCACTGAGCCAACCAGATGCCCCCAAGTCCACTATTTCTTGAGCTACTCCCATGTCCCAGGTACTATGGCAGAGGCTGCTGGGGATCCTGAAATGAGGAAGACCCAGACCCCGCCCTCAAGCAACTTAATTTTGTGCAATGGTTTAGGAAGTATGGTCAATCATCAACAATATCAACATCATCTCAGAACCTGCAAATGGAAATTCCCATGTCCCTACTCCAAACTTCCTAAATCAGAATTGTGGGCTGGGGCCCAGCAAAGGGTTTTTCACAAGCTCTCCAGTTGACCCTAATAATCACTCAATTTTGAGAACCCTTGATTTAGTGGAATATGTGAAAGAAAGACCCACCTAATCCAATCCTAAGGCAAAAAGTAATGTGCTCTAGAAGTCTGGTCACAGGAGGGCTGAGTTAGGAAGTGCCTGAGAATCAGGAAAGGTTTGCTCATATTCATTTTGCTGGGTACCCAGAGCCCAAAGACAAAACAATGTTTCGAGAAGCTCATGAAAGGGTTATCTATGGGATGAGTAGTTGAAGTCCACAAATGCATCTTTATTATGATCTGATCATAAAAAGAATAAGAAATGGTAATAAAAATATAACCATTAATTATTACTGCGGCAGCGAAAGTAGTTATTTGAAACTTGAAGCAGAACTGTTGTTCTAAACACCTAAAAACCCAGGTCAAAAATGTGAAGAACTCTTCAAACTGTTATATTCACTTTGAAGTTCCTTAACTTTTTAAAAAGATTTTATTTATTTATTTGACAGACAGAGATCACAATTAGGCAGAGAGGCAGGCAGAAGAGAGAAGGGAGCAGGCTCCCCACTGAGCAGAGGGCCCAAAGTGGGGCTCCATCCCAGGACCCTGGGATCCTGACCTGAGCCGAAGGCAGAGGCCCTAACCCACTGAGCCACACAGGTGCCCTGAAGTTTTTAATTTTATTCATGCTCAAATATATTTTTGAGAATACTAAAATATTCATAACATAACTATCTTAAATATTACACTACCAACAAGGAGAATCAACGCCCAAAGTCGTCAGTACATATTTTATTCATGACTCATTCATTGAACATTTACCGAGTACCTACTAAATACAAGCATTGTGTGTGCTACTAACCAGATGGGAGACTCAGAGTAAATGTGTGCACCCTGTTCTACAGGAACTCATAACCTAGTGAGGCAGTGCCAGGCATGGAAGTGTTTATTGGTATCCCTCAGTTTGTTTTTCTCAAGTATAGGCACCAAATAAAAATGTTAAAGAATAAAACCTCATGATTTTTGAGTAAAGAGAAAATTCTTATAAATACTAAACATAAATACTGTTGGTTACTATAGAATACTCACAGATAACAGAGTAGCAGGAATGAACTTTAGTCTACAAACTCAAATGTGTAACAAATAGAATTTTTTTCCGTAACTGAGTTTTATTTCTTTTTCAAGCCCCCACTCAGCCTCAGTGACAATAATCTTATCAACAAAGGCCCTCCCTCTTTCCCAGGCCTGTGTTAATCAGGTCCGGGAATTTCTAAAGTGCCAAGATAGGAAGCCGGAGATGTCAGGTCCTAGCATCACTGGTCCCCACAGGGTTCTGAGATGTTCTTTGTCCACTCTAGTGTTTGGTTTTCAGTTGCATTGTTCCGGTGCTGACAGGCCTGGTCCTTCCAATCAAGGCAACTGCTTAGCTTGAGGACTGAGGAATGTCTGTGGCTTCCTTGCCCTGTGATGTGGCAGAAATTTCTGTGAGGTGGTCCTTTTGCCCACACATATTTGAAACATTACCTCAGAACTTGTTAGAAATGCAAATTCTCCTTCACCCCAATTCCTAAATCAGAAATTCTGATTAAAGCACAGTCACCTGCCACAAATTCTCTCAGGCTCCATCCCCCAGGCTCTGCCCAGGATGCAGTGGGGGCAGGCTTTATCAAATAGTCTCTCTTTCCTTAGGCAAATGTTTGTGTTTGAATCTACTTCCTCCTCTCTGAATCTGATGTTTTTTCCTGCCCCAGGAGACACTCCCTCTAGAGATTTTTGGTTCAGAGGGAACTGGAATTATCTTAATGGATTTAGTTTTAAAGCGGAGAAGTACGTTTGGGAAATTAACAAAAAAAGGGGGGGGCGGGGGTGGAGAACAGATCTTACCTTTCACAAAACATTTTTGCTGATAAAGAGCTTGAGGCTTTAGATTAGGTGATTGGTCTAGAAAACCACAGGGTAAAAGAGCACAGCAAGGATGTAAATCATATTTTCAGACTCTTAAGCTCAATTTTTCCCCCACCCACACCACCATCCTGCCACTTGCTTCCTTTGATGACAATCAATAGACTACAACAAATCTCCAGTTAGTGGCAACAGAGGAAGCACTTTACATTGTCTGGCTCCAACCTCACAACATTGTGGGGTAGCCTTACAGTGTCCACCTCACAGGTGAGGACACTGCAGTGGGGAGACATGAAATATTTGCCCTAGGTGAGTGCTGGAGCCAGGGTTAAAATCCAAGTCTGGGCCACTCCAAAGCCTGCCCTTTCACCAGTTTTGTAGACTGCCTCATAATTATGGTTGAATACTTTCTAAAAAAACAGCTACCAGTTAATAAGCACCTGCTCTGTGCCAAGTGTGTTATATAATCTGTACTCCTTTGATAATTCTTCACAGATGTTAGCACAGCAATTTTTTCTGATAAGATTGAGGCTGAGAGACTTAAGTAACTCACCCATGGTCTCGTTTTGCTGCAGGAAAAAAAAAAAATCTGAACTAAGGTCTAGTTTTCAAGCCCAGGCTCCTTCCAAGACAACTGCTTTTGCCATTAAAATAACATGCCTTCTAGAAAGGGAAATGAGGATAACACCAGCCACACTAATTTCACTATTGTTATGAAAATGTAATCAGATTTTGGATATAAAATACCATGATTCTAATACAATGAAGTTAATGCACTTAACTGCAAATTAGAACATCCAAATACCTCCCTCAGCTCAGGTCTAAAACTCCGTTCTATTTTGGGCAAGTCATTTCAATGTCTTTCAGGTCAGCTTCCTCAACACTAAAATGAAAGAACCGGACTAACTGAAGTTTCCGCCCAGTTTTGAAAGTCAATTTCTAGATAAAATATCATATACATAAATGATAAAGAAAAATTGCAAAACACCTCTAAGGCTTACATTATCTTTTTGATTTAGCATCTCACTTATTTTCCAATGCTTCTTCAAGGTTTATCTTTTAGCGTCCTCGGAGTTGTTCACATGTTTTAGTGCAATGACTTCCAGTAAGAGGATGCATCTCAGAGTTGCTGTTCGCAAAACACTTAGACCAGCCTGCAAGTTTTAAATGTGCCTAATGTTTTGGGATGTGTATCTCTCCCACAAAAGATGAAAGAGAAGTAGAAGAAAGTTCTTAGTGAATTGCCAAGGATTATATCATCGCGGAAACCTACAAGAATACGTTCTAAACTGTTACTTCATAGTAGTTATAAGAGCAGAGAAAATGTACGTAAGTGCCTGGCTTGCTACTTCCTCAATCTCTGGTCTTCAGCAAATTACCCAATGCCTGTTTTCTCACCTGGAAAATAAACATTCTCATAACATATACTTCATAGTGCTATTCTGAGGAGCAAGATTATCCATATTAAATCCAGTGCCTGGCACATCGTTAATGTCTAACAAATGCCTGGCCTTTTCACTAGTAATTTTGTTATTATTTCCATACGTGAGCAGGTTAATTCAGAGTATTACTTCAGGGAATACTTGAGAACCTACTATGTGTGAGGCCATGGGGTTACAAAGAATTAAAGTCTCTGACCTAAGATCATCATCTTGAAGGAGGATCAGGAAACAGAAACAATTTCAGAAGCGACAAGTGCCATATACAGAGGTAAAGGACATCTAGCTGCTCCCCCCCCCCCCCGCCTTTCCCGCGAGATTGCCCTAAGGAATCTTTGGCTTCTGCCCTGGACGTCACAGGAAGCGCGACCAATCGTGGCCCGCTTCGGGATCTTCGTTTTTCTTGACTCTTCTTGTAGGAAGTCAAATGACAATCGTTTTCTCTGAAAACGTCCTTCCGCTTCTTTCGGTCCCGAGAGTCCTCCCTTAACAAGATCTGTCCCAGCACGCCGGTCCGCCACCAGATGCGAAACGCGACGCCAGGCGCACCAGGAGTGACGTCACACTCACTACCCCCGCCCTCACGTCACTTCCGGGACGCTTCTTTCGTGGAGGCTTGTGGGTAGCCGGCCGGGGTCTCCTGGCGACGACGATGGCGGGGGATGTGGGCGGTCGCAGCTGCACGGATTCGGAGCTGCTGCTGCACCCGGAGCTACTGTCCCAGGAGTTCCTTCTCCTCACCCTGGAGCAGGTCGGGCGCGCCGGGACGGGTGGGCCATTTTGGAGAGGGGTTCGGACTTGAGCTGGCCCCAAGTAATCCTCAGTGGCAAGCGGACACACCCGCCGCCGTCGCCCCTCCCGCCGGGTTTGTGTCACTCTCCACACGGGCGAACCAGGTCTCCCCACACCTCTATCCGAGAAACAGAGGTCCTTAGAATATCAGGAATTCCTGAGAATTAGGACTCATCCTCTTGGGTATTTGATGGCTCTGACCGAGGACTCCTAGGCGACTCGAGCGGCCTAAATGTGTGCGGGGGGTCGGGGGGCGGAATCGTAGTAGAAATGAAGGGTAATAGTCAAGGACTGTCAGGGCTGGAAAGCGTCGGAGAAATCAAATCGCTCTTTGTTCATATCCCCACCTCGTTTAAAGATGAAACTCCGTCTCAGAGAAGTGAAGTGACTTTTATTTAAGGTCATACCATTGCTAAATGGGGGAGAATTCAGGACTCCTGGCTCTCAATGCAGCATTTCCTCTTTTCGAGCTAATGTGACCTCATACAATCAACAAAAAACAAGGCAAAAGAAGAGATGAACTTGGTTTAAAGTGGTAGAGAATTACTGAAAGTTTTCTTGTGGTTTTAAGTACCATATTTTGTTGCTTTCTATATGTTTACGCCTTAGTACTCTTTCGCTAATTTCCTTCAGCCCTACTGAGTAGATTTATGGAGGTTACCTTTCCCCTGAGGTTCTCAAACTTTTTAGGCACATCAGAATCACGAATCACCCAAGAGCATGTTAAAACACAAATTATTGGGTTCCATTCCCAGAGTGTCAGATTCAGTAGGTGCAAGGCGTGGCCTGAACATGGGCATTTTCAACAACTTCTTGCTGCTAGCCCAGGGACCATAGCTCGAGAACTACCACCCTGGAGCAGTAATTCCTAAACTACGGTGCCTATGAATTATCTGGAAATTTATCCAGGGGACTCTCCAGGGTTTTTTCATATTTCTGAGTGAATAGAGGGTGAAAACTGATAACAAAGGATGGTCAGGTATAATAGAGAAAAGTAATATTTGTACTTTTAAATTTAGAAGAAAAAAGTAATCAGGATAAGTTTATCAGAGTACATAGATTGGACTTGATTTGCCACTTAAACAGAACACAGATAAATCCAAACTCTTTATTGTAGCTACTCCTTTTCCTTATGCTGCATGTTTTCCATGATGTTGAGAGCAAATTGGAAAGTGAGGGAGAATGAGGTAATTTAGAGAGGAATGGCTGGACAGTGACTGGAAGCTACTTGAAAAGACTGGTGAAAATATGAAGGGCAGTTTGTAATGATGCACTCTTATCAGTACAGTCATTAGTAAGGGGACTACAGCGTCCATCTGTAGGGCCATTTGAAATCTTGGTAGTTGACTTCAATTTAAGAAGTATTATTAGGGAGACGAGGGAAACAGTATTTGGGGTGAGACCTCCAGCCCACTCCTTTGATCATGATAGTCACACTCTGGGTAACTTTTTGACAGCATGCAGTAATAGTTATTGTTGTTGGCTTTTTTTTTTGGTCTGATTTCCCCAGGAAGTCTCCCATTTTCAATTTACCTCATGGATTCCATGCTACTGGAAATGGTCTCCATGCCTGATGACTGGCTGACCAGTTGTGGACTGCAGTCCTTGTCACACTGAGAATATATGACCATTGTCTTTTAAGATGAGCCTAAACTTAATATTTGCAGAGGTTAACCTCCGAAATACTACTTACAGTACTATGTGGGATTGCAGTGTACTTGAAGTCCCTATAAGTTCCTATACGACTTAAATAATAAACTCACACTTAAATAACAAATTCTGTAATTACAGTAAATACATAGTAATGGTATAATTATAGAATTGTAAATGTAAATTAAGAGTTAAGTTATATTAAATTTCATATGTTTTAAATTGTAAGTAAAATAATAAGTTAAGTATTAAATTATATTGTGGAAAATAAGTTATAAAATAGATACTTATTAAGCGTTATAATTATAAAATTTATTACTTAAGCAGGAATGTTCTACCCTGTTAGATAGGTAGTAATTACCATGAAGGATGTTATTTTGAAATTACTTTTGTTTCCTTTTTCACAGAAGAACATAGCTGTTGAAAATGACATAAGAATAAACAAAGACAATCTCACTGATCTTTATGTTCAGCACGCAATTCCGTTGCCTCAAAGAGATTTGCCAAAGAATAGGTGGGGGAAAATGATGGAAAAGAAAAGAGAGCAACATGAGATGAAAAATGAGACTAAAAGGTACTTGGTAGTGGTTGTGGCTTTTATCTCCTATGACTTAACAATTTTGCTTTTCTTTTTTTTTCTCCAGGTAAAATAAACTTAGGTAAGAAAAATTCATTTACTCAATAACTATTTATTGAGCATCAGGCACTGTGCTTATAGCATGACTAAAACCAACAATTCTCTGCTCATATTTTAATTGGGAGAAACATAATTTTAAAAATTAGCTAAAATATATGGTATGTTACATGGTGATACATATAAATGCTAAGGAGAAAAGTAAATCAGGGAGAGAGATTGCCATTTTAGGTAAAGTGGCCAAAACAACCTCACTGGGAAATGACATTTCAGTAAAGAAACCTGTAGGTGTTATTTAAGAGCAGCAAGCTAGCATTCCAGACAGAATACTAGAGCCTGGGTCAGGAGTGTGCCCGTCATAAACCAAGAACAATAAAGAGCCCATCAAGGCCAAAGTGGAGAGAGTCAAAAGGAGAGTAGAGAAAAGAGGTTTATTGGAGGTGAGTAGGGGAGTTTGTTGGGTTAGATCCTGTAAGGCTTTGTAAGTCATTGTAAGAACACTGGCTTTGCTGTGAGATAAGAAGCCATTGGAAGGTTTTGAGCAAAGTGGTGATATCATCTGATGTGCATTTTAATAGCGTCACTGTGGCTGCAGTACAGAGACGTGATTTAAGTAGGGGAAAGGGAACAGGAAAATCAATCAGGAGGCTGTACTGTGATCCAGGTGATAAATGGTGGGGACTTCAACTGAAGTAGGGAACTTGGTAAGAAGTGGCTGGAGTCTGGAGGTAGAGCCAACAAGATTTGCTGAATTGTGAGAAAATGTGGAGTCAAGACTTTAAGGTCTTCGAATAATAAAGAAATGAAGGAACTGTCATATAGCTTCAGGGACACTAAGATTTTTTTTTTTTAAAGATTTTATTTATTTGACAGACAGAGATCACAAGTAGGCAGAGAGGCAGGCAGAGAGAGAGGAAGGGAAGCAGGCTCCCTGCTGAGCAGAGAGCCTATGCGGGGCTCAATCCCAGGACCCTGGGATCATGACCTGAGCCAAAGGCAGAGGCTTTAACCCACGGAGCCACCCAGGTGCCCTGACACTAAGATTTTTAAATTTCAGAAAATTTTTCATAAAACCACAAGCAAATAAATTTCCTTCTTAAATGGTTATGTTTCTGTAACAGTGATAGATGGTTTAATGAGAACAAAGTGTGCTAAGATCCTTGAGTGGGCTAGTTATTTCGTTTCCTGTGTCTGTTTTATCACAAGTGGGCGCTATTGATTAATTACTGAATTTATTTTTAGAGCCTTCTGTTTGTAAGGTACTGTCATTGGCAGCGCACTAGTGATTGTGGGAGAAGGTGGAATGAGGGCTGAGCGTAAGGGCGAATGCTGGCTCCAAGTTGATGAGGGGTGTTAATCTCTAGTTACAAAGAAGAACTCATGATTGGTAGGGGGAGTATTCCCCAGGTATGAAAATAGTTGAAGAATGTAACATGTATGCTCATAGTTATTTTGGGAAAATGGTCTTTCTTTTGATCAGGAACACATTCAGTTCAGATTAAACATCATTTTAGCTTGATGGTTATATAGTGGTATGGGCTACATATTAGTGTTAGCTTTTGTAAATCTGTGGTTATGCCAAATACATCTTCGGTTTACATTTGTTGATTCATCTTTTTAAAAAATCTATTTTATAGAGAGGGCTTGAGTGAGCGGTGGGAGGGGGAGGGGCAGAGGGAGAGATAGAATCCTGAAGCAGACCCTCAGCTAAGTTTGGAGCTTATAGGCCAATGGGCTCCATCCCAGGACCCTGAGATCATGACCTGAGCTAAAACCAAGAGTTGGCCGCTTAAGTGACTGTGCCACCCAGGTACCCCTTACTTTTGTTGATTCTTTTTTTTTTTTTTTTAACTTTTGTTGATTCTTAATAAGAAAGTATTTTCTTCTTGATCAGCATGTTCATGCATATTGTCCTAAGCAAAGCTTCAGTACTGTTACTTCGTATGATGATCTCTTTAAGCTCCTCAGTATCCTTTTTGAAAGGATTTATGACTTTTTTTTTTAAGATTTTATGTATTTATTTGACAGCATAAGCAGGGGGAGCAGCAGGCAGAGGGAGAGGGAGAAGCAGAATCCCTGCTGAGCAGGGAGTCCAACGTTGGTCTCGATCCCAGCACCCTGGGATCATGACCCAAGCTGAAGGCAGACACTTAACCATCTGAGCCACCAAGGTGCCCCGGATTTGTGACTTTCTAAAAAAAAAACCCACAAATTTCACTTTTTTTTTTTTTTAAAGATTTTATTTATTTACTTGACAGAGAGATCACAAGTAGGCAAGAGGCAGGCAGAGAGAGAGGGGGAAGCAGAATCCCTGCTGAGCAGAGAGCCCGATGCAGGGCTTGATCCCAGGATCCTGAGATCATGACCTGAGCCAAAGGCAGAGGCTTAACCCACTGAGCCACTCAGGCGCCCCACAAATCTCACTCTTGACTCAAAATCTTAAAGCTGGAAGGATCTAAGAGATTGTCTGGTATTGTTGAATTAGCAGTATTGTGACATGCCCCAGGTCACACAGAGCGAGGCCCAGATCAACAGTGCAGTGCTTCCCAAACTTCAGCATGCCTCTGGGATCTTAGGTTGAACTCTCACAAGCTGATGAGCCCTGCTCTCTCTGATGAGCCCTCTGTTTCCCTTTGGCAGCGGCACAGTGTATGTAGGAAAGTCATTTTTATCTGCTACCAGATGATGTTCAATGGTAACCTAAGAATTGGTGAGTTTGGCTAGTCACCTAGGATCTGGTTAAAATGACAGGTTGAAGCCCCAGATTCTGCATTTCGTAACAGGCTTCCAAGGTGATGTTTACGCTACTGGTCCCTCGACCACACTTTGCGTAGGAAGGCTGAAGTGTTCTTCGTAGTAACTGCTCAAGTTCTTGTTACATGTTTAACTAAGTTTTTTTTTCCCCATAAATCTGTTGTTTCACTTGAGGTTTAATGAATAGTAGACAAATGAATGTTTTTATTATTTATCTTTATGATTCAGAGTGGAAGTTAGGTTTTGCAGAATCTAATCATGAAGACTTGCCAAATTTTAAAATTAACATTACACAAATATTATAGTTAGAATTTACAGAGTGCCTTGGCTTTAGTTTAGAGACTGTTGATGAATAGAATATTCTCATTGTCTAGAGTGTCGCTGTGGTAGTTTTGCTATAGTTTTATTAATAGTTCATTATCTTTTTAAAATAATAACTGATACATAGTCAAGGTAACCTTATCAATTAGATGGGGTGATTTTTAAAACTTAAAATTTTTAGTTGCTAGGAAATCTTGTTTTAAGTTCTAGGGTTAATTGGTTGGTTGATGTTAAAAAAAATTTTTATGTGTACATTAAAGCTAACTTAAGTTTCTTGTCAATAAATATTTTATACTTTAAACATCAGAAAATTGTCACTTCATTTAGGATGAACATAGAAAATTTCATTCCTAGGAGTCCTCCATAAAATAGATGAGTCTTACCAGTAAATGTTTTCTGGTCATTGTTTTACTTCTGAGTTCCTGCAGGCTGGTTTGCATTGCAGATGGTATTTTTCAAGAATTTATTTCTTTGATTTCAGGACTAGCACTGTAGATGGGTTAAGGAAAAGACCCCTCATCGTGTTTGATGGAAGTTCAACAAGTACAAGCATCAAAGTGAGAAAGACAGAGAATGGCGATAATGACCGGCTCAGGCCTCCCCCTCAGGCAAGCTTTACCAGTAATGCCTTTCGAAAATTGTCAAATTCCTCTTCAAGTGTTTCACCCCTAATTCTGTCTTCCAATTTGCCTATGAACAATAAAATGGAACACAATAATAATGACACTAAACAGAACCATGACTTAACGCATAGGAAAAGTCCTTTGGGTCCTGTGAAGTCCCCACCTTTGTCCCCTGTTGGAGCTACTCCTGTGAAGTTAAAGCGAGCGGCCCCTAAAGAAGAAGCTGAGGCTGTGGTAAGTGTGGGGCGGCTTCTGTACTAGTAAGAGAGAGGGGATGGAGTCTCTGAGTGGGGAGGCCTCGTGGAGTGGGGGAAGGTAAGCTGGGCCACAGGCAGTTCTTGAACTCTTAAATGGTCTGACTCTTCCGTGTCCTTTTTAGTGTTGACTCCTGGAATCATAAAGTCTACCAAACTTATTTCTACTTAAAATGTCTTAGGCACTTTCCCTAGACTTTTGTCATTTCAATCCTTTAACCATTTGGGGGACTAAAAGAGAAAAATATTCCTTTGTTAGTAAAGCTCAGAATGTTAAGTAGTTTGTCCAGAGTTACATATCTATTCAGTAGCATTTTGACCTTCATTCTGTTTTATACTTACCTTAAAACCACACTAGAGTATTCAGAATTTATCATAGACCTCCCCTTCCCTCAAATTTATCTGTCCTTGGAGAGGTAGGGGAAGTAGGGGAGTGTCCTGTGTTGGACTGAATTATAGTTAAGCATTCGGATGCTTGGATTTCATATACTGGCAAATTTGGTACTTATAGGCAATATATTTAGAGTTTAATTTGTGAGAGGGCATATACATGTATGTGTATGTATATACACTTATATGTGTGTTTATATGTACAAATACATATGTATATACATATACATACTTGATTCTTCCCTGGGCTTCTCAGAAAATGATTTTACTTTAAACATCCAAGCAGTTTTATATTATTCCTTATCATAGTTTATTTGCCTTAGTCTATTTAGGCTGCTCGATATAATACTGACTCGATGGCTTATACAACAGACATGCATTTCCCACAGTTCTAGAGGCTGGCAAGTGCAGAATCAAGGTGCTGTCAGGTTCATTGTCTGGTGAAAACCTACTTCCTGATTCGCCCTAGGCTGCTTTCTTTTCTTTTCTTTTCTTTTTTTTTTTTTAAAGATTTTATTTATTTTATTTGACAGACAGAGATTACAAGTAGGCAGAGAGGCAGGCAGAGAGAGAGGGGAGGAAGCAGGCTCCCTGCTGAGCAAAGAGCCCGATGTGGGGCTCAATCCCAGGACCCTGGGATCCTGACCTGAGCCGAAGGCAGAGGCTTTAATCCACTGAGCCACCCAGGCGCCCCCCCTAGGCTGCTTTCTGCTGTGTTCTCATGTGGTGGAAGGGGCAAGTAAGCTCTCTGAGGTCTCTTTTCTAAGGGCCCATTCATGAGAGCACCTATGTTGTGATTTAAGCACTTCCAAAGACCCTGTCCCCTAATACTGTCACATTGGGGATTAGATGTCAACATATGAATTTTGAGGGGACATGCATTCAGTCTGTAGCATTCCTATGGTATACTTTGACTTTATTATACTCTTCAAATTGTGTGTCAGAGGGATCAAAACTCAGAGTAGTTCAAACATTGTAAAGTAGTAGCAGAAAGAAGACTACCGTAAATCTGACCAGTGTTTGGTTCTTCCATTGGTTCACCCTTTCAGCTACCCTGTGCAATAGCACAGTTCTTTTTCTCATTTCACAGATAAGGAAATGGAAGCTCAGATAGTTTAAATAAACTTGTCCAGGGTTTCAGAGTTAGTAAGTGGCCTGGTTGCTATTTGAATACAGACCTATTTGACCTCTGCATGAGCTTCTGTCTCACCAAGCTGCCTTTCCACTTCTTTCAGTCATTTTTGTGGGACAGAGGAGGAGGGTGTCAGAGAAGAGTGGGAAGGAGGGAAAAAAAGTAGGAAGAATAATCTAGACCTCAAATATTATAATAAAAGAGTTAGCCTTGAGGATTTTTTTTTCAGTCTCTTAAAACACATCTTTCTACTCAGAAAAATTTTACTCTTTCAGAGGTATGATTTTTTTTTTTTTTAAATTTACTAGTATTAAGATCTTGGATTGTGAGATTGAGGAAGGCGATGGGGTAGGCAGGAAAGAAGCAGGTCTGGAGTCCTTAGTCGTTTTCAATTCTGAGTGCACTTCAGGATTACCTGGAGGAGCTTCCAGAAAACCCAGACAGAAATCGGAGCCTCATCCCTGCCACCTTGTATGCATTCTGACTTAATTAGTTCTGGGATAAGACCCAGGTCTGGGTATGTTTGAAAGTGTTGTGGGTGATTCTAATATGCAGAGATTTGAGAACCACAGCTGGAAAAAAATGGGTGGCAGGCGAGACGTGCATTTCCCAGTCTTCTAAATCTTCTCCCACCAGATGGCAGCAGTGATCTGCCATTCATATATTAGTAGTAAACTTCGGTGGTTTCAAGTGCTCATTTCAAGTTGTCCTCTGACATTTCTGCAGGTGTAAACTGGTTTCTTTTCATGTCTTTTCAGAATAACCTGAAGCCCCCAGAAACAAAGAGGAAGATACAGCATGTTACATGGCCCTGAAGGAAAGTTTCCAAAAATGTAAATATAACTGTAACTGTAGTTTTTCAAGCAAGTTCGCATATATTGACAGTATTTACAGAGATCCTGATTATTGTGGAATTTTCTTAAGAGGTTTAAAATTAGGTTTGAAAAAAAATAGTCTTTCCCCTTCCTTTTTATTATTATTATTATTTTTTTTAATTTTTGCCTTTTGTGCCCTTACTAGGAAAAAATTTCTTTTTAAACCAGGTGACTTAGTGTAAGTCATTTATATTGATCCCAGTCAATCATTAGCTGCAAGTCTGATACAAAGCATCTGATGAATTTTAGGAATTATTTTAATTACTCGGTTTCAGTATTTGGGGGAATTTGGGGTTTTTGTTTAAACCCAAAATATTTTAGAAGTTCATAATTTTTATTTATTTTCCCTAGCAAAAGAATTTAACAGTTTATCCCAATATTTTAGTAAATACTGCCAAACTCCTCCTTAAGGTTCACCAAGAAAAGCATATTTGTAGTGCTGCCAATAAACTATTCCAAATATACAGATGAAATTGCTGTTCTTGAAGTGCTTACATTACTTTTTCCCATAAAAACCAAAAAGGGAAATCAGTGCTTGCTATTGCTCCTTTCCTTGAAGTTGTAACAGAATTGGTGTATTAGGAGTTGATTGGTCAGTCTCACAGCTGGTCCACCCTTTAAGATGTCCCTGTCATGCAGCACTCCTCACTATTTTCATGAGCAGTCTTTGATCTTGCTCTGGGAGCTCAGGTGTCACTCCTTCCTAGGAGCTTCATCCTTTCCAAAAGAAGCCAACTTTAAAATCTTCAGGTGATGTAGTCATGTTCGAGGTGGTAGCTTATGGCAGAAGGTTTGGCAAATAGGAGGAGGGGGGTGGAGTTCCAGCACCTGAGAGAGTCCGGGAGGGATAGTGGTGAGAGGTGGGACGCCTAGCATGATCTGGAGTAGGCAGAAGAGGAGACGCCAACGCCGGGAGTCACCGCAGAGTGACCTCGTAGGAGACAAGTACCAGCCGGATGGGGGTCCCTGCTGGGGTAACAGGCAGCTTCCCACAGGGCTGCCACACACACATCACCCACAGAGGTTTTGTGTTCATGTTAAAGTAGTGTTACCGTCCCAGTCTGATGGAAGTCGGTGGGAACATATGGTAGACCTTCTAGCCACATGTTCTCCTGTCCACTTTTTTGCCTTGTATTTCTAACCAAGTGTGGAGGATACTTTATACTTTTTTCCTTATATGACTGATCTTCACATTGGGGTTCGCCTTTTCATTAACTTTTTACAGCAGTCTCCTTCCTCTTCTGATTTGTTAAAACAAGTATTTTAGTTCCGCTATTAAATAGCCTTACAAAAAATTCATTCAGCCTGGGAGGTAAGTACTGTACTAAAACTTGAACCCTCTAGTTTTTAGCCATTCTGCCTTTATCCAGACTATAAATCTGTACAGATAAGACAAAATCGATACATACTATGTGTTGCATAAATTACTGATGTTACGCCAAGTGAGTGAATAATAGAGTTAACTGCACAGCTAATATGTTCAATATTATTGAAGGACAACAGTAACCCTCCACGTAACTGTATATTAAGGGATATTTTAAAAGTACAGATTTTAGGGTAGAATGACAAATTCTATTTGATAATTCAGTTGTCCCTTCTGCTTTCATCTGCGTTCCTCTCTTAGTTAAGAGAGAGTTAGCCATTTGACGGTTTTAAGTCAGTGGAAACTTATTTTAGTTACTCAATAAAATTAATTTTTAATTTGTATATTTAACTTACAGAGTAGGTTGGTAATAACAGCTGAACTGTGTAACATTGTTGCTTCAAATTGAAGTTTATATTATGAACATTCAGAATCAATGCTCATAGAGCAGCATATTATTGAGCTATTTTGAGTGTGGAGAAGTGCTAAACCACGTAATGTGTATTCCATAATACTGACATCTTGGAGCACTGTGCCTTCTCAAGGTGCATAGATATAGCTTGTCTTGAAATGTCTTCCTCCACGTCATGACGCCTCCTGAGTGAGGGGAATCTGAAGCAGAAGTGTCGAGCATCTTGGGTTTTGAAGGGTTGCTTTGGTGTGCTTTAAAGTTTGGAAGGACTCATTTGGAGTGGCAGACAACTTTGGAATACCGTCAGTGAATTTTAGGAACATGGGTTAATGTTGTTGCTGTTGATTTCATGTTCCAACAGAGCCACCTGTTTTATTATCTCGGTAGGCAGCTAAGTGGTCGGGTCAGCAAGTAGGTTCTGAGGTGTACTTTCAGGCGCACTTCCTGCCATAGGCAGAGGTCTTTTTTTTTTTTTTTAAGATTTTATTTATTTATTTGACAGAGATCACAAGTAGGCAGAGAGGCAGGCAGAGGGAGAGGAGGAAGCAGGCTCCCCACGGAGCAGAGAGCCTGATGTGGGGCTCAATCCCAGGACCCCAGGATCATGACCTGAGCCGAAGGCAGAGGCTTTAACCCACTGAGCCACCCAGGTGCCCCAGAGGTCTTCTTTTCTTCCCTTCTTCTTCATGGCCCGTTTTCTTTTTCTTGTTCTCCTTTCCCATGTTTTAACTTACTCTGCTTCCATTCTCCATCCTCCTTTTGCAGACCGTAAGTATCAGGCTTAGGTTTGCACGTCATAATGCTTGGCCCTATGCATTCATTGAGGAGTGAAGATAGGATGACCCCCGGTCCTCTTACATTTGAGGGATCACAGACTGCTGTGTGAATTCTGGAAATCTCAAGCCCCTGCAGCACCAAGGGCCCCGAATTGCTTCCCCGTGGCTGTAAAGGCAGTACAGTTTACCACAATAGCTTTAATTATCTTGACAGCTACCAGGCACTTTGGAAAGTTGGTTCAACTGCTACTAGGAGGCCATAATATTTTTGCTAGAATTAAAATTCTTCAGAATTGTAATTATTATTTGAAATAATATTTTGGTTGACTTCAGTTTTGAGAGAGGATTCTAAAACTGGTCTAGAGACTCACTCAATAGCAATGACCTTTTTAAAAACTTACATTAAGTAAAACTGCCAGTAGATTAAATCACATGTATGTAAGAGCTTTCTGTATTTACTACTGCGCCACTTCAGTAATTTTTAGAGGCTACAAAATGGTCAAAATGTTTTTAAGTATGCTCTTTTATTAAATGCTTGTGCAGGTTTTGTAATTCAGTACAGAAAGTTCAACCTTGTAATGTACATTTTTGTATGTAAAAGGTCTTTGAAGTAGCCTTATCCTTATTTAAATAAACTGAATAAAATGATTGAGTAGGTCTGTCATTCATAAAAAAATAAAATGGAAAAACATTCTATAATGACTTGATCTCTTTTTATTTGAGCAGAGTATATGGCGGAAAAGTGTTATGCTTTATATAGTACAGCCTTCTGTATGAGGAGTGATTGGGATCAGGCATGATGCTGGTCGTCCGGCCACGTCTCAGGCGCCCCCCCCCCCACCCGCTGTGAGGAGGCAATGGGCTAGAGTGGTCAGGTGTTTGGACAGCCTGAGGCCGCTGGGGCTGCCACAGTGACTGCCGCTATGCTTTGACAGATGGGAACAGGTCCCTTGAACCTTATCCAGAGTGAGCTCTCTTATACACTGAAGCAAACCAGAGGTTCAATTGAAGGATTATTGTGTCTGGGGTGATCTTTAAAAAGTACACTTCTAAACTGGGATGTTAATGTTGGAGACTGAAGCCCTAAATTTAACTACCTGGAAACATTTCAGCTTATTTTCTACCTTGAATTTTAAAAAATAGGTCATTTTTTGGTCTGGACAGAAAAGACAAAATTTGTTTTCATTGTTTTTACTAAAGCACTTTTTACTGAAGTGCTCTGTTCTCCCAGTTTCTGTTAAACCCAGTTGTCTATCCTGGTGTGCCAAAAAACCAAAGATGGGTACGTTTCTGCTCAATGAAATAACAGATAATTGTAATGACAGCAAATCAAACCAAGAAATGAAATAGAGATGTGGAAGGGAGGGCAAAGAGCTACTTTAAATGTAGTGGTTAGGAAAGGCCTCTTTGAAGAAATTATTTTTAAGGGTTGACAGTTCTGGAAAGCTTTCAGGAAAAGCATCATCCATATGGTAGATTTTTAATGTTTACATATTTGTTACTCCTTCCATCAGAGATGGAGTCTTTTCCCACTGCTTGAATATGGAATGGCCTTGTAATTTGCTTTCATCAAACAAATGCTTCTCTCCCTGTGGAACCCCTGCTGCAGGCGCCTGAAAAAGCCTGCTAGAAAAACAGCAAATAGCACTAACCACCAGACGTGACTTAGCAACCACCCCCGCCCCCCCACCCTGCTAGCTGCCAGCGGACCACAGCTCCATGAGTGTCCCAGGTGAGGCCAGCCCAAATATCTGACTCAGAGCATCCTAAGTGAACAGAATAGGGGTTGTATTAAGCCACACTAAGTGTTGGGGATGGTTTGCTACCCAGCATTAAATAACATACCAGTCAAGAACAGAGTGAAAGCCCTGAGGCTTACTAGGATTTCAGAACAGCAAGCATGTGGTTCCATGATCAGTCAAAAGAGCAGGGAGAATATATAAAATGAAGCCAAAGCAGGTAGGTGGGAGCAGGATTATGTAGGATTTTACCTAGGCCATGGTAAGGACTTTTGATTTGATTCTACAAGCAGATGGAAGCTGTTAACTATGTTTCAGACCTAACCAGACATTTAGTTTAACCAAAAGACAAAAAGACTCACTAAGTAAGTAATAGCCCTAACCTTTTTTCTTTAGTAAAATTACCCAAGTTTTTTCGTTTTCTTTTCCAATTTATTTGAACTAAAATACGTAACATTTTGACAAACGTTAGGGAACTAAAACACCAATTATGGCAAAAGCTATTTTTCATAACTATAGAATTACATCTAAAGCTAAGCTTTTTGTTATATCTGTCCTGCTATGTAATTTTTTAAAATAAACTTTTAAGAAATAAACCTTTTATTTTAGGGAAGTTTGACGTTTGTAGAAATCACCAAGATAGTACAGAGCGTTCCCATGCACCATACACCGAATTTCCCCCATTACTGATACGCATTAGTATGGTATGTTCATGAAAGTGAATCAGTCCTGGTGCATTATTGTTACCCGAAGTCCATAACTTCACTTGTATTTCCTTGTTACCTAATGTTTTTCTGCCCCAGGATCCCATCCAGAACGCCACCTTACATTTTTAGTCAGCATAACTCTTTAGACTCCTCGTGGCTGTGACAGTTTCCCAGACTCCCCTTGAATTTTTGATGACCTTGACAGTTTTGAGGCATCCTGATTAGATATGTGGAATGTCTGTCGTTTGAATTTGTCTTACGATTTCCTCAGGATTCAATTGGGGCTATGGATTTTGGAGGGAATGTCACAGAGGTAAAGTGTGACTTTCAACCCATATTAATGGTACATACTATCAGTGTGACTTAACTGCTTTTGAGGTTAATCTTGGTCACCTGGCTGAAGGTACTGTGTGTCAGTCAGGTTCATAGAGAACTACTCTTTTTTTTTTTTTTTTAAAGATTTTATTTATTTATTTGACACACAGAGATCACAAGTAGGCAGAGAGGCAGACAGAGAGAGAGGGGGAAGCAGGCTCCCTGATGAGCAGGGAGCCCGATGCGGGGCTCAATCCCAGGACCGTGAGATCATGACCTGAGCCAAAGGCAGAGGCTTAACCCACTGAGCCACCCAGGCACCCTGCATAGAGAACTACTCTTTTTCTTCCTCTTCCCACTGTATTTTTTGGAAGGAAGACTTGAGTAGGAAATATGCTCCACCTTTACGGGCCAAGTATCTACATAAATTACTTGTAATTCTGTACAGATTTATCTAGTCTCCTTTATTTATTTAATAATTTATGTCAATGTGGACTCAGAATCTTACTCTTTGTATGTGTGTGTGTGTGTTATGTTAGTCACCATAAAATACATCCTTAGTTTTTGATGCAGTGTTCCAAAATTCATTATTTATGCACCATGCCCAGTGCTCCATGCAGTACATATCCTCCTTAGTACCCACCACCAGGTTCACCCATCCCCCAGCCCCTCTGCCCTCCAAAACCCTCAGTTTGTTTCTCAGAGTCCACAGTCTCTCCCTCAGATTTAACTCCTCTTCACTTTTCTTTTCCTTCTAATGTCCTCCATGTTATTCCTTATGCTCCACAAGTAAGTGAAACCATATGATAATTGACACTCTCTGCTTGACTTATTTCACTCAGCATAATCTCCTCCAGTCCCATCCATATTGGTACAAAAGTTGGGTATTCATCCTTTCTGATGGCTGAATAATAGTCTGTTGTATATATGGACCACATCTTCTTTATCCATTCATCTGTTGAAGGGCATTTTGGCTCTTTCCACAGTTTGGCTATTGTGGACATCACTGCTGTTGACATTGCTGCTGTGAACATTGGGGTACACGTGGCCCCTCTTTTCACTGCATCTGTATCTTTGGGGTCAATACCCAGTAGTGCAATTGCAGGGTCATAGGGTAGCTCTTTTTAATTTTTTGAGGAATCTCCACACTGTTTTCCAAAGTGGCTGCACCAACTTGTACTCGGATTCTTATTCTTTGGGTTATAATCTGATGCCTTTTTCTCATATTGTTCCAGCTTTGGCCATTGGAAACTCTTTCAGTTGGCCCCTGTGTCCGTTTGACTTAGCTCATCATTGTGGTTGCTTCGGAGCTCTTCACTTTCTAGCTCTTCCAGATGCTCCAGGTTCATCTTGTTTGATTCCTACCCCAGTCCTAAACACAGCAACTTCTCCATAGAGCTTTGGTTCCTTTTACTGGACTGGTATTAGAAAGCAAGATCTGCAAGCTAGGAGTGGGGGTGTCATTGCTTCTCCATCTCAATTGACAGAGCAAAAAAACAGATAGGTGTGTATACTCACCCTATATATACACATCTTTAAATATTTCTATACAGAACTATCTATAGTAAGCCAAATGTGAGTTCATACTGGTGTCTCCCAACTCAAAGGCAGCTCAAAGGTAAGCTACATTCCCATCTGCTGTGGACAGGACAGGGTGAGGAGCCTCTGAGCACCTGGGTCCGGTTCATGTGTCAACTGGCAGTCATTGCTTTCTCATGACTTTCCCCAATAGGTGACGGCCTTGTAAGGAAAACTGTTCACTTTCGGTTACTTCAGTGACTGGATTTTTATTTATTTATTTATTTATTTTTTACTGTAACTCTTCTCTTTTCTGTCTCTTAGCCAGCAATAACAAGCAGCCCATGGGGTAGGTGTGTGGGCTCCTATTACTTCCGAGATCACCCATTTTTTAATAAGATTTTATTTGTTTATTTGACAGACAAAGATTATAAGTAGGCAGAGAGGCAGGCAGAGGAAAAAGAGGGGAAGCAGCCCCCCCCCCCCACGCCAAGCAGAAAGCCCAATGCGGGGCTTGATTCCAGGATCCTGGGATTATGACCTGAGCCCAAGGCAGAGGCTTAACCCACTAAACACCCAGGTCCCCCCCAGTGACTGGATTTTTATGGTTTGGGCTGAAGGTAGACTAGTTTACTAAGAATTTTACAATATCCTAGGGGGATGGGGGTGACAGGTGAACTTGGTGGTAGGTATTAAGGAGGACACAGATTGCATGGAGCACTGAGTGATGTATGTAAACAATGAATCTTGGAACACTGCATCAAAAACTAATGATGTATTTTATGGTGACTCACATAACACAATTAAAAACAACAAGAACAACCACCAAATCGCATACATGCTGATCACATAACAAAACAAAGAATTTTACAATATCTTAAATTACTGCGAAGTTTAGGTATATAATTCTAATAAATACATAATTTGTTCTACAAGGTAGTTATGCATTAAATCAAAGCTCCAAGATACTAAAATAAGAGGTAAAATCGTGTAAGTCTCAATTTTGTAGACTGTGTCACAAAGAGAAGAATTAACATTTATAGTTAGGTTTTCTTATGCCAAACAGTAGAGGAAAAAAAGCTCTCACTTTTTAAAATGTTAAGGGACAATTCTGCTGGGAGAAAATAAGGGGGAAAAAAGCACTGAAGAACCAACAGTCAAGAATCTAAGAGAACCCAGGAATCCAGAGAAGTAGGCCACTTTCATGCCCTGGTGAAAGCAAGCCAGGGTTTTGGTGACCATGATGTAAAGTACAGAGAAGTCAAAGCCCCATGCCCCCAGAGATAGGAAACCTAATAGCCACGACCCCAAAGAGCAATCCCGTACGGTAAAGATAAAGAGAAGTAAGCCTGCCCTGCTGAGGGAGGGAGGGAAAACAAGAGGGAAGGACAAGAAAGATAGGAAGGAAGAATTGCTGTGGAAGCTAGAAACACACAAGCCGGCTCTCTCATAATCCTAGCCACACCTGACGCCCCAGGATGGCCAAGGAAACACCACAAGTGACTCGGAAGTCATCCCAGTTTGGAGGGGCTTCAGGCGAGTGGCAGAGGCAGTAGAAGTCATCTCTGCAGGAAGATAGGCTCATCCTGACCCCGAGGACATGCCCACAGGTAATTTTTTTTTTTAATTAGTGACTAGCACTAGTCAAAATTATGCAAGCATACAAGGAAACACAGTCCCAAGCATGACAGTCAGTAGAAACGTCAGGTGGTATAGACTGACTCCCAGAGCTTTCATCTATTGGAATAGCCAAGTAAAGATCAAGCAAGTTTGCTTTGTTTCAAGAAAAAGGTAAACTTTAAAATATCTGTCCAGTACAGCAAACTATAGAACATACATTTTTTATTGAGAGTATCATAAAATACTGTAAAGTTTTAAACAGAGCGAACTTATACCTCTGTAACCACTGTCCAAATCAAGGTATAGAGCAAGGGTTGGCAAACTTTCTGTAAAGGGCCAGAAAGGAAGAATGTCTTATGGGCCACATCATGTCTAAGTGAATAGACATGGCTGAGTCCCAATAAAATACTGTTTAGGAAAACAGGAAGTGGGCAGGATTTAGCTGGACCATAGTTTGCCAACCATAATACAGAACATTTCCAGCATTCCAGAAGCTTCTTTCATGTCCCTTTCCAGTCAGAAAGGTAACCACTATTCTGACTTCTATCTCTGTAGTTTGGTTTTACCTGTTAACACCTGTGTGATGCACCTCTATGTACATTTTATTTAACAATTTAATAAAAAGTTTTGCTTAATAAAAAGGATTATTATAGAGCCACTCAGAAATAACCATGCAGTGTCATGATTTCCAACTGATAGAGGGCTAAGTGAGTAGGGTTGGGCTGGAGACAGACTCAGATTTTGTGTGTGGATGGACTCAAACTTCAAACTCTCTCCTCCAGATCTGTCCAGGTTCTTGAATCTGTGTGTGTGTGCATGCATATGTGCATGTTTTAAGATTTTACTTATTAGAGAGAGAGTTTGAGCAGGCATGAGCGGGAGCTGGGCAAAGGGAGAAGAAGAAGCAGGTTCCCCATTGAGCAGGGCTCTATCCCAGGACTCTGGGATCATGACCTGAGCAGAAGGCAGATGCTTAACAGACTGAGCCACCCAGGTCCCTCTTGGATGTTTTTAGATTAAAATTTTTATCAAATTTGGGGATGTTTTCAGCCATTCTTAAATTTTTTTTTTTCTGTCCATTTTCTCTCTTCTCCTGATGTTTCCATTCATTATACATATGTTAGTTCACGTAAGGGTATCTCACATTGCTTTGAGGTTAATTTTTCATTTTCCCCGTTTTTCAAATTATAATCACAGTTGGTCTTTATTCAAGTTTACTGTTTTTTTCTTTTTTCTTCCCTCAACTCAAATGTATGATCCCCTCTATTGAATTTCTGTTTGGTGATTGTACTTTTCAACTCCAGAATTTCCATTTGCTCTTTTTATAGCATTTATCCCTTTATTGGTGTTCTCTGGTGAGCATTGCTGTCATACATGTTCCTTTAACTCTTTTTTTTTTTTTAAAGATTTTATTTATTTATTTGACAGACAGAGATCACAAGTAGGCAGAGAGGCAGGCAGAGAGAGAGAGAGAGAGAGGGAAGCAGGCTTCCCGCGGAGCAGAGGGCCCGATGCGGGGCTCGATCCCAGGACCCTGAGATCATGACCCGAGCCGAAGGCAGCAGCCCAAACCACTGAGCCACTCAGGTGCCCCCATGTTCCTTTAACTCTTTGAACATGTTTATATGTTTGGCCAGTGCTGGAGATTGGTTAGAGGTTCTGCCTAAGCTCTTTGAGCTAATGAGACTTCTGCTCTTTGCTGATAATCTGCGTGTGGCTTAGAGAATGCTTTCAGGTCTACTCTGTGTCCCACTCTGTTTGCTCCTGAGTGGGTGTGACCCAGTCCATGCCCACAGTCTCCTGGATCCCCAGCGATAAATGGGATCCCAGGACAGCTCTTCCTATCTCTCTTTCCCTGGTTCTCAATTAAACTTCTGTCTGGTCTGCCATTTTGCCTTTTACTGCTCCTGTCACATAGCTAGCAGCCCCCTCTCTACTGCTTGCCACCAGAATCCCCATGGTCTTTCATAATCCCCATAGCACAGATTCTTCCATTCTTGGTACCAAACAGTCCCTTCCTGCAGGGATGCGAGCTACTAGTTCACAGAGCTGCCCTTCCAACCCACACCTTGAGCTTGAACAGTGTCCTGCTTGTCCTGGGGCAACAGTCCTCCATGAGTTAAATCCTGGATAGGGAAGACTGGTATTAGCAGAACGTGCCAACATCATCCTGATAAATGTCTTCACGCAATCCTACTCCTAGGAGAATGGTAGCCTCAGGTCTTCTCAGATAGCCCCTCTTACTTGGAGCCCCCACCCTATAGGCAGTGTGCGACAGGAGTGATTGGAGCCCCAGGATTTGCAGACTGTCATGCTTGGGCCACAGCCCTAGACCAGTAGGAGGAGCCCTTCCCTTCTTGGCTTCACTTGCCCAGAGTAGATCTTCTGTCTCAGGAAACTGGGAGGGGGGTGGGGAATGGGATCAGTCCATTGGCTCAAGTGCCATAGACTCTCACTCTTCTTAACATGTAGATTTTCCCAAATGTTTCTCCATTTGGTCCTTTAGGGTGATTTTCCAAGATTTGAACATATTTATTTGGTATGTGTATATTCCCACCCCCCCTACACACACACAGTTTTCCCAGTTAAATGGTTGTCACACTAGGAAGACAGTCACTGAGTTCTGCACACCACCATCTTGCAGACCCCAACTTTGTTCTTCGAGCCTTGGCTGGGCTGCTTGGGGTCTAGCCTCTTAATGCATGGTTCATTTGTCAGCCAGAGATGGATAGGGTTTTCAAACAAAGAACTTGGTTTTCTTTTTCATACCATTTCCCTCCTTAACTTTCCAGATGTTATTTGTCCCAGGCTCTGGCCTCTGGTTCTTCAAGCCAGTAAGACTGAAGACTTTCTAACAGAGTTTTAGCTCCCCCTTTGGGGCCTGCCTTTGGCCAAAAGCCATAAAAATGGGAAACCTACCCATTGCCTTTCCCTTCTTCAGGTGTCCACTCCTCTCTCAAGTATTCCTGCCTTGGATCATGCTCTGGTGTTTTCAAATGTCTTAAAATATTTTGTCCAGAAGATTACTGGAGTCCAGTAGGAGCTACTTACTAGAAATGGAGCTCCCCCTTCCATTAATTTAAGGTCAGGTGTGTTCAGTGTATCTGTGGTTCTTATGAGGAAAAGGTAAGGTGTTCCAAAATGACATTTCCAAAGCTTTCACCTTTTTGTCTTGAATTTTGTTATTTTCACTTTAAAAAGCACAAATCCAAGAATGCTTTTACTTTTATAATACGACGTAGAAGGCAAGAGAACTACTGTGCCATAGAGTTCTCAGAAGGCCTGTCTCAGACATCACGATACACATCTTATGTAGTCCAGCACTCAGATTAAGAAACTGACTTCACACATGCTCAGCATGGCTGGGACGTTGGTGGAAATCAAGTTGTTTTATGGTACTACACCACCTTAGAAAACTAAGGACAAAAGTCACTATTGTTAGCATTCTAGAAAGGAGCACAGGCAATGCTCTAGCTCACAAATTGGCTCAGTGCTTTCCAACTGTATATCATGCCTTCACAGATGGTTTTACAGACGAACGCCAAGCTAGGAGCTCAAATCATTAAGATCTGAGAGCTGGGAGTCTCTCTCTTTTTCTCTTTCTTTTTCTCTCTCTTTTCTTTCAGAAACAACAGAGGCTTCCAAAGCAATGCCCTAAATTGCTGGAGTAGTGGTAATACACAGATGAGCAAGAGGTCATCTCTGACCTCGAGGTGCTTGTATCCTTTCGTGATCCTTCCCTTTATGGATGAAAAGGCAGGTTGGGGTAGGATAGGGACCCATGGCAATGGGAAAGCACTGAGCCCTTTTAAGAAAAGTGACCCCCCAACTGCCTTCACTGTCATTAGCTCATATTCTGCTGGCTCATATTCTGGAGTTTCTGTTACTGCATCCAATGCAGAACATTAAATTCTGAGAGATACAGAGTTTGGGAGAAAGGAGCAAAGAGAAGGGAGCCTGGAAGAGGTTGTGGTGCTGACTAAAGGTTTTCTTTGAAATGAAAGGTGTGATGGATCTCCATGAATGCTGCCCCAGCCTGTCTGAACTTGTACTTCATACGGTGATCAGTGGAACATACGATCACGTGCCTTATACCGCAATGTTCAGAACTTCGATGTTTAATCATTATTTCACACACTGTGTGTGGCCAAGGATTTTGTTTTTTATTAACTTTTTCTTAACTTTATTGTAAGCTATACGATCTTGCTCTAGGTCTTACATGACAGGAAGCTACACATTGTAAATGCCCACTCTTCAATATCTCATGTAGTTCGGGAAACTCAAGTTCGTGATGTGTTAATTGCACTTAAACATTAAATATGTAGTGAAAGAAAGGTACATGGATAAAGATGTCATTCAAAAGGATTTTTACACTTGGAATTGCCCTGCTTGATTATGAAAATTCAACATCATCTTCCCACCACAGGTTTACAGAAGGTTTTCCTCCTTCCCTGGGACTGAGCTAGTACAAAGGATTAAAGGGTTTAAACAAACGTGAATATCACTGAGAAGCACAAGAGGAAAGTTTCAGCATGGCCGGTGGAGACCAGACACAACACTGCCTGGTGGAGAATGAGAGTGTCTAAATCCGTGCGTGTCACAAGCAGCCGTGTGGGCTTCAGATGTCTTTCCCGCAGTCAGGGCACAGGATGTCATCTCTTTCTGTGAGGAAGCCTCGCCCCACCAGTGAGAGGGAGCACTTCTTACAGTTAAAACAGTCGTTATGCCACTGCCGTTCCTCAAAGGAGATGTACTTTGTGCCACCAAGTCCTGTTAACAGAGAAGAAAGAACACCAGGGTGGAAAAAGAAAGGGGCCATGGCTGGGGAGAACCAGGCCTCCAGGACCAACGAAGGAATTCTGGTTTGAGCCATTTCAAAGCTGGACTGTGTAGTCTGGAGAGAGTGAGTTTCTAATGGCTGGCAATCCACAGGTCAATCAGACACCCAGCGGAGCTCGTACTATGAGCAGGAACAGATACACAAACCAGCTCCAAAACGACATGATCAGAGCTCTAATTATGGAGGGACGATTGTGTCTATCTGTCTGTTCCACCAGAATGAAACTCTAGGAGATCTGGAGCTGGTTTCTCTTATTTCTTCCCTGGGTGCCTCGTGTCTGGTACTCAATTATTTCGTGATTTCATGAATGAAGTGCTGAAGGGACGTTAGAGGTAAATACGCATTTTCTCTGGCATGGCCAGGAAAGGCCTCACTAAAGAAATGGCATGTGGATGTGGGGGGTGGCCATTCTTGAAGAGTGAATATCATGAGATAGACCACAAAGTATGAACTTAAGTGTGAGGGGGGAAGGTGGGCCGCTAGGGTGGGTGGGAGCGCATTCTGGTGTGTGGGCAATAGAGAGGACCAGCTTATTATATTTTAAACAAGAGATGTAATAACTCGGTTCGGTGCTTGATTCTTGTTTGATGGCGAATTCTCATCAAATGCTTAAGGTACACCGGCCGCCTATTACCACATGGTTGCTTGGTCCCGCCCCTGAGCCACCTGAAATCAACTGGAATCAAATACCCAGGGTTATTGGGAGTTGTGATCCATTCCACTGAACTCTGGATCATGAATTCCAATTACAAAGAGTTCTTTCCAGAAATAATGGTCCAATCTGCCACAGTAAAAAGAAAGCAACCGCCTTGACTGCTCCATTTATAAGGGCTTGAAGTCTCAGGCTAGCCTGAAAAGTCTGTAATGCACCAAACAGGTAGTTCCTTTTATAAAAGAGCTGGCTAGGTTGACGTGGGGCTTTCAGTCTTCCACCCAGGGGAGACCGGCAAGCTAGCCACCCCCCCAACTCCCCGGCTAGTTAGAAACTGCTTCAGTTCAAGTTCAGTGCTCCTTCCAGTGTCACCCTAGCCCTGTGGCTGGTGGGGTATGCACTAGCACAGCTTTTCGACTTTCTTTTCCCACAGCTTGAAAAGCAGAAGTACCCTCAATATTCACAGTTACTAAAACACTGACTGCCTTTACGCATCCTGGACCCCTAAGGGCTGTGGTCACATAGCTTTTGCGCTGGGCCTGCAGTGGCACCAAACCTGTGATTTAGGTCCATGGGTCTCAAACTTCCTGCAGATCTGAATCACTTGGGAAGCTTTTCAGGCTTCAACTATCACCCAGGTCATAGCCCCTACCAATTAAATCGTGACCCAGGCAGCAGTCATTTTTCTAAGCTCCCCAAGGTGTTTTGAATATGTAGCCAGGTCTGAAAACAAGAGGTTTTCGGCAACACTTGATTTAGCGGCAGGGACTGCAGAACAGTTGAAAGGTAATTTTTTGTTTTTTGTTTTCTCAGCACTGAGCAAACTGAAAAGCCAAGAAGCGGCTGGGATGCCCCAGCATTTCTGCCATGCCAAGTCTCTCCTTTGTCTCACCTCTGACTAAGTCCTGCTACACTGGAGATCTGGGGCCAGGAGGAGCCCTGGCAGGGACAGGATGAAGAAGGATGTTAGTGGGAGGTGCTGTGCCGGGTGACGTCCCAGGGGATAGCCTCCTTTTAGAAACTCCACTGTTTCCTTGATATAACAATCAATGGGGCAAGTCACAGAAATGAGAATTAAAAACAGCCCAAGGAGGACGAATGTTCCTAACGGGGAGAGGCATACACAGTCAACTATTGTCATTTGAGGTTTATGGCCAATGGCCCCAGAACTCCAGCTTGAACAGAGCTCATCTAACAGGTGCATTTTCTCCATAAGGCACCTTACAACCTGCCTGTGCTTAGGAACACAGACGGCCTGTCTGCACTGCCCCTCGGGAGCCACTTTCAGCAGCGAAACTGCCAATAAAAAGCACAAAAATGGGGGCACCTGGGTGGCTCAGTGGTTTAAGCCTCTGCCTTCGGCTCAGGTCATGGTCTCAGGGTCATGGGATCGAGCCCCGCATCGGGCTCTCTGCCCGGCGGGGAGCCTGCTTCTCCCTCTCTCTCTGCCTGCCTCTCTGCCTGCTTGTGATCTCTCTCTCTCTCTCTCGTCAAATAAATAAATAAAATCTTAAAAAAAAAAAAGGCGCAAAAATACAAACAACGTGGCAGTAAATAGTCCGTGAATAGGACCCTTGGTTATAAAATGAGAATCGAAATGAGTCAGACGACTCAAAATGTTTGCCATTCTGTGGGTGTCTGGGAATGACCACGAAAAGCAAATTGAGTGCTGATTTTGAAGTTACAAATAAATGTTAGTGAGTAGGCGAATTTGCAGGTCTGGACTCTGAGTAACGAAGACTGACTGTATTTGTGTGTGGATTTTGCATCACTGTGCACAGAATGCGGGAAAGTAGAACTTCAGATTTACTTAAAAAATCATTTAAATTGTTGCTGAAGAGAAAATGCTAAGTAAGGATCTATTAAAAATCCAATCTAAAGTCACAATCTCATACAATTGTTTAGGGATTTGGCTACAAGTATATTTTAACTGCAATTTCAAAATTCCTCTGTAGGCTCCAGAACATTAATCTCTGAGTTCCAGAGAAGTAACTTTCCTCTTTTGGAGGAAAGTGTCCATTGTTTTCCTTGTGTTGTTTTCTTTCTTCTTCTTCTTTTAAAATTTTTTTTAGTGCTACCATGGGACTAACACATATCTGATACTTTACATGTAAAAGTGCTTTTATCTAAATTACACTGCTTTATAAGGTTTAATTTTATAAACATTTACTTTCATAGGCATTACCATGAAAACAGCATATGTTAGGGGACTGCATTTCTTCCCCCTGAATGATTCCAGTCTGGTATATAAATGGCTGGAATCAGGTTAAGGGAAAAATTTAAATGCTGTGCTTCTTTTCTTTGTATTTTAATTCCTTATGGAAATACGAGCTCTGGATTACCCAGGAAAGGATGATTTTAGCGACCTTGGGCTTCCTGCATCAGGGGCGTTGGCTGAGGTGAGTGCCCTCAATTCTAGACAAGCAAAAAGAAAGTCGGGGACAAGCACACACGGGCTGTAAAATGTCTGTGTGACCACACAGCGGCGCCACACAGGGATTCCAGGCTGCGAGGCTTAGATGACACGTGTCGGCCACCTGCCATGGACAGGGATCAGCAGTCACCTGAAAGTGGCAGAGCTGGGAATCCCACGGCCCAGAACGCTGTGTCCTCACAGAATTCTCTTTCCCTTCTGGCCCAGTCACGGGTTTGTGTGGTGGTGTGTGGTGCACGTCTACAGGGCTGGAGTCTGGCCAGCCGTCGGCCCTCCACGCTCGATTTCTCGGCAAGTCCAATAGTTTGGTGCAACGCTGGTCTGCAACCGGACTGCAACCAACCAGGCTTTGGGCTCTCGGTCGGCCCCAGCCTTTGGGGGATAAGAAAGAACCGCCTAGAATCTTGTCCTTTGCCCTCATGTAGCTATGGCCTTGTGGTCGACAAGTCCCTCTAAAATGCTAGGGAGCACCTTTATTATCTTTTTTTTTTTTTTTTTTTTTTTTTTTAAGATTTACTCATTGATTTTGAGAGCAAAGAGAGAAAGGGGGCACAAGTGGGAGAGAGAATCTCAAGCAGACTCCGCACCCCGGGGGAGGGTGGAACCCCACATGGGGCTTGATCTCACCACCATGAGATCGCCAAATCAAAGAGCGGAAAGCAGGAGTTGGCGCCCCTAGGAAGCCCCTTTAGAAACGCAGCCTCGCGGCTCAGCCCAGAAATGCCAGTTGCCGGTGCTCACCCGCGGGCCGCATGCGCACAGACCGCGGTTTTGGAAAAAACCCAGCCGAGGGCAGAAACAAGACCCCTTGAGAACAGGCCACGTGGTTTCCAGGGACCAGCTGAGCTAGAAGGGCCGCGCTACGTGCTGGCGGCCATCCCCGCCCCTGTCACAAGGCCCGGCGAGCGCGGCCGCAGAAACACCTGATCCGTCCGGGAACCTGAGGGAGGCCCCCGAGTCTCAGTCTCGGAGGAGAGGCAAAGTCTGGGGCCGCAGTCGTGCCCCTGGTCCAGCCCTGGCGGTGGCCCGGTGGGGAAGGGCTGCTGCCTCGCGCGCGCCCAGCGGGAACCCTCGCCCGGGACCCTGAGTCGGGACACTCACCGCTGATGGGGTGGGTGCAGCCGGCACACTTCTTGGCGTACAGGTCGCAGAAACAGCTCAGGCAGTAGGGGAACTCCTCGCGGGACGTGAAGCGCTGGCCCGACAGCGGCTTCTTGCACGCGGTGCACACGAAGCACTCCCGATGCCACGGCTGCTCCCGGTATGTGACGCCCCCGGTGGTGATGGGCTGGAGGAGGCAGGGAAGCCACGGTCAGCGTTCCAGGGGCCCCCGGGGAGGGGTGGTTCTGGGTGGCGCGAGAGCCCCCTCCTGAACCCGACGGGTGTGTGAGGGGAAAAGGCACGGAGACATGGCATGGCCACCCCTAGTGCGCACAGAAGGTGCGGGAAGGTGCGGGGAGGAGCGCGGGCAGCGAGGGATTGAACCGCGAGGGACCTTTCTGCGCCTGCGCGCACTTCTGCTAAGCACAGAGTGGGACTGTCTGGTGGTTTTCCTCTTATAATTTCCTAGCATTTTCTTTACTCTAGATTACTGTATTGCAAGGAGACAGTACAGGATACACAGAACCTACCACATACGCGAGCATTATTTATGCCATCAGCGAGGCTTCTCGTCAATCGCCCGCTCTTACTGATTTTCTTAAAAGATTTAATGTATTTGACAGAGAGAGCAAGCAAGCACAAGCAGGCAGAGCAGCAGAGGGAGAGGCAAAAGCCAGGCCCTGTGCGGGCTCAAGCCCAGCTCCCTGGGATCATGACCGGAGCTGAAGGCAGTCACTTAACCAACTGAGCCACCAAGGCGCCCCAACAGCCTGCTCTTAGTAGGTAAGCTTTCTGGGAGTCCAAAATTCGATGTGGATTTTCAACTGCACAGGGGGCTTGGTACCCCTGGCCCCCTGTTGTTCAAGGATTGACTGTATAAAGTCCCTTACATTTTATAGACATGATTTCCATTTTACAGGTGAGTAAACTGAGACCCAGAGAAATGCAAGGACTTGCCTAAGAATTCATAGCTAAAGACAAAGCAGGTGCCAGGGTTCAGGACTCTTTCTGTCCTATATTCTTTTCATTAAACTATAAAGTAATAATGATCATCCTACAAATATCCCCCTTGGATCAGAATGTATGCAAAATAAATTCGGCTGCAAAGTATCTGCTGGATACAGAGGGCAGGTATAATAAGAGGTTTGCTCTGCCTGGCACACGCCCTTGTCTTCCTTGTGTCTGGATTCCACGTCCCCCGGCTAGCTCAGACCTGCTCCTGGGTGTTACTGTCTCATAGCTTCTCTTCCTAAACACCAGCCTGGCTCCCACTCCCAGTTAGTTCAGATCATGCCCGTATACACTCTGCTGACTCTGTTCTCCTCCAAGGCACACTTGTCGATAAGCATTTGAATGTTGCCATTGGACTGCATTTCCCCCCAGACCCTAGTAGCCCTGAGGGCCTCCCTCCCTTAGCGGGTAATGGATGTGTCTGGCATGAAGGCTTTCTTGCGTCCCCATGAACACACACAAGGCCATGCTTCTCAGAGGATGCGCTACCTTCATTTCTGCGGCAAAACAAGGCAGCCATAAGGTTGGCAGGAGCACAGTGGAAGAAAAGCAAATGACATGAACTTTCCTTGGCTCTTGACGACAACAGGCAGACCAAACAGAGAGGGAGTGAGAGGAGAAGAGGCTTGCTGACATAAACACAGCAGGTTTGTCGAAGGAGGCAGGGATACACAGTAGATAAACAGCATAATCTTAGCACGGGAACTGGGAGGAGGGGAATTTAAGATTGTAGTTAGTGTACCACTCTGCCTTTTGAAGAGGTGCTGGCAGGACGGGCACCTGACGCCCCACTGACCCTTGCGTGGCATAGCAGCCAGAGGCCAGGCTGGGCCCCCACAGGCCCAACAGCAGAGTCTGTAATAGGGCCCGAGCCAAATAGTGTGCAATCGCTCTATAGTGGGCTCCTTTCCCCTCGGTAACCCAACAGCCAAGACAGGAGGGCACCAGACTGAGGGGGCAAGTGTGCAGCTAGCAACCTGGGCCCTGTCCATGGGGCACAGCCTCCCTTTGCTCCTCACGTCCCTCCCTCCCTCCCTGGAGTTTTCCTGTTCACTGATGGGAGTACAGGGTAATGGGACTGCTTTGGGATAATAAGTTTTCCTCGCCTTTAATGTATGTCATAAACGGGAACAAATATTTGGCAATGTTCTAGAAGGAGGGAGGGACACGGGATTTTATCTCTGATCGCGTTGTAGGAAGAAGGCCTGGAGTGGGGGGTCTGTCCGGGGGTAAATGCACATGCACGCAAGAGAATTTTGGGATGGGGGGCCAGCCCGGCAAGACTCCTGTGCCATTCAGGTACCACAGGTGTTGTCACTTGGGGGAAGGAGGGCTGAAGCCAAGGGCTGTGGAGCAAATGGACTGGAATGGACAAGGTCCAAGGGAGGATGAGAGATACCTTTTGGCACTGAATGCACTGCAAGGCGTACTGTTTCTCATAGCACGGCACGCAGAAGTTCTGGTTGTCCTTTGGGATGAAGCTCTTGGTGCCGATGGGCTGCTGGCAGCGGCGGCAGACGAAACAGGTCTCATGCCAGCTGCTGTCTTTGTACTCCATCTTGCGGGTACCTGTCATGAGAGTTGGGAAGAAGCAGCAAAGGGCAGAGCTGACGACACGGCTGGCTCGGAGTACCTGCCGTCCACGTCTGGAACCTGCCCACGGGCTAGTCTGGTGACTCCAGCAAGTCACTTTAGCTCTCAAAGGCTCACCTTGAAATGGGCCTGTTTTGGAGAGGGCAGGGACTCTGTGTTTCTGGGTTCGCCCCTGTATACCCAACTTCCAGAACAATCTCTGTGCGTACTCAGTATGTAATTTGTCCCGAAGGAGGTTAGGAACATGAAGTAGAAAAAGTATCTGTCTCTGTCTCTCCAGACTGCAAAACAGAGAATTCTGGCAGGGCTCAGACTGTCTGGACAGAGTGGGAATTCCAGAGCTCAGTGGCCCATTAATGAATACTCTTCTGTTTTGCAGTGGGATGGAAATCGGTGGCGCGTACATGAACCTGGAGTCTCAGGCCGGAGTCCGCGAGGAGTCTCCATGGCACTCACTTCCTGTGACCTGCCGTGGAAACCAAGCCGAGATGTGTTGTAGCTCTACCATTAAAATTGATGACTGATTGCTATCATTAAAAGCCACATGTGGGGCACCTGGGGTGGCTCAGTCTGTTAAGTGTCTGCCTTCATCTCCGGTCCTGATCCCAGGCTCCTGGGATTGAGTCCCCGTGTCGGGCTCCCTGCTCAGCAGAGAGTTTGCTTCTCCCTCTCCCTCTGCCTCTCCCCTTGCTTGCATGCTATCTCTCTCTCAAATAAATACATTCTTAAAAAAATAAATAAAATCCACATGTGACACTCAGACATCCCATTTAGAAATTTTCTGATCTGATCTTGTGACATCGCATTTCCTTTCGAGTAACTTATCATTTGATATGTTTACGTGATTTCTTCAAGGAGCTCAGGAAGTCCTAGAGAACTGGAAACGCTGTTTGGCTCACCCCATCCCCCACCACCAAGCCGGAGTCACAGTATTCAGTATTTGTTAATGTTTTTCCATACTTTTTCAAGAGAATAAAAGTATGTGTATTTACAGAAAGAAATGGTTCAAGACAGGTTGGTGTGCAAACCCCCTTTGCATGCAACACAAGGCAAGTTTGCAGGGAAAGGAGGGTAAGGACTGAAAAAAAAAAACCCCAACTTCTCCAAATACTTGAGTGGTCTCCGGGCCGGGCACCCCGCCTGCGGCCCATGCACGGTCCGCACTACCTCGTGTTACAATCAGGGTTTTCCTGGGGCACAGCCCCACCTGTTCCCTTACTTCAATTGTCTGCAGCTGCTTTCACACTACAGTGGCAGAATGGGTCATTGGGACAGAAACCATGGCCCTTGAGACCCCAAATATTTGTCTGGTTCTTTCTGGAAACATGTTAGCCAACCCTGGGCTCACTGCAAGTCTGGGGCTGAGGCATGTAGGATGCAATGGTTAGACGTCACAGTGGGATCAGGCCAAGGGGGAGTGAGGGTACGAGCAGGAGCCCCGGCTTCGAACCAGGGCTGCCTGGCATAACGCAGGCAGCCAAAGAGTCTAGAAACGCGCCAAACTTTAGCTTAAGTCCAAAGATGATATATATGGTCAAAATGATGGGCTTAAGGGCTGCATTTTGTCTGCTTGCAAGGTTGACAAAGAGCTGTCCATCTCTCGAGAAATTAGGATATGTGCAGAGAATCGCTGCAAGATTATTTATTCGCTGTCACTTTCGGGTCACTTTCTCCGCTTCCTGTACTTCCAAGCCAGGGCATTTGGGCACCATCTTCCGTAAAGTATGTACAATACTCAGGTTGTGTGCAGGTGCCAGAAGCTAGGGATGGGGGGGGGGCATACATGGTGGGGGAGGCACATAACAGTTTTCAAAGCTGCAGAGTCCAGTCGTGGGGTGATGAGTCCTGACACAAGGAGAATTACACTGAGCAACGGAATGTCATGTAAAAATAGTGGAAGATTGGTGATTTAAACCTAGAATGATTTTCTTTGTCTCCAGGGGGTTATCTTCCCACGTGTGTTTTTGCCCCTTGCTCTTTTACTCTCCCCCTTCCCCTGATAAAGCAGCTTAAAAACCAAAGGATCTTGTCAATGAACAGAGGGCAACTGTATGCTCACTGAAGACGGCAAGCAAGACCGGGTGAGTTTGTTCTTGGTGTGTTGAGGAATAATGGCCTTTTATTATCACCAGTCAGGAGCCCTGGGGAGCGGGAGGGGGGTGAGGGGCAGCACTTGTAGCCCTTTTGGGTGGTTTCCAGCAGCCTCCAGACACCTGCCGAGTTTATTGTACAACACAGCCAGCAGGGGGCAGCAAAGGTCCTTCTAACAGACCATGCCACCTCTCAGGCAGATGGGAGTACAGGGTCCTGTTGAAGGGGTGTCTTTTTTCTGTTTCGAACCGACTACAGTGGAAAAGGGTGAGTTCCTGTGAGTCTACTCAGAGGAAGTAGTGCTCCTGCAAGGAGCAAACAGAGGCTCGTTTAGTAGCGGAGAAGCCCGGGAGCCTCAACCCCATGGCTTGTGGCAGTTTCTAGGTTCCTGGCTACTTCTGGGGGCTGTGGTCAGGTTTGAGTTTGTCAGTCAGCGCAGACCTCTTGTTTTGTTTTACTTAAATTCATTGCCATAGCCAAGCCGACGACCTGCGTGCCCATGCATCATGATTTCCTGGTAGCACTTCCAAAAATCAGACCAAAGAAAAGTAGCACATGCTATGATTCAGCACATTTTTTTCCTTTTCTTTTTCTTTCTTTTCTTTCCCATCCCTTCCTGCTCCATTCCCCGGTCCCACCCTCCCCTGTCCTTCCCTGCCCTGCCCAACTTCTCTCTGTCTCAATCTGTCTCACCAGGCATCTACATACTCTGCCTTTGGTGCTGAGCCCATGTCCTCTGCCAGAGGGCCCTCCCTTTTGAGACTTCTCCATTGGTCGAAGAAACCCAGCTCATCCTCTAAGACTGGTCCAATGTGACCTCCCCAGGGTCCCTTCCCGACCCTGCCCTGGGCCCATGCCCCCATCATGGCGGGTACAAGACGGGCTTCTCTAGTCAAGTCTCAGTGAGGGGCAACGACTGGTGAAAAGTCACAGCCAGGAACAGGAAGGCTGAAACCCCAGCCTGTCAGTTTCTAGGTTTTCCCTGAGAAATGGTTCAGGGAAGGAGCGCCACAGTGAGGGGGGAGCCTGGACAGACACCACAGGACAAGAAAATGGCATCTGTAGGACTGCTTTTGAATTTAATGTGACGCAGACCAGCAGGGGTGGGGGTGGGGAAACCAAGACTCCCCCAGCTCCCAAGTGGTTGTGCTCAGCAAGCTACTGCTCAGTAAAGAGGGACCCCCCACCCCTTCCTGCCTGTGTCCAACTCGCTCGGACTACACAAAGATGTTGAACAGGACATGATGCCAACACTGCTGTTCTGTCCTCCTCCTAGGGAGGCCCTGAGCACCCCATTCTGTGAAGGTTTATCCTGGGTGTCCTGTTACCCCACCTTGTGAATGAACCACCATTCACACCCGCCAGCTCCTGGCCCACCTTCTCTTATCTAGTTGAGAAGGTGGCTCGAAGCTCTGAGACCAGAGTCCTGGACAAGGTCCTAATCCTGGCTGGGCCACTGACAGTAGCCCAGGGGTCTGCCCCTGAACTTTCTGGTTTCTTTACTGCCGAGACAAGACAGGTGAACTTTAAGGTCCATTAAGCGTAAAACTGTCAATGCTCTTACAATTTTGTGGTGTGTGATTTAGCTGCTTCTGGTGACAAGTGCCTGAGCTTGTGGGGGGTGGGGGCAGGGGGCTTCAGTTCTCCATGGTGAACTATCCAAACAGTAAGCTCCCTCAGGTGTCTGAAGGGTCCCGGGCCAGCCCCACAGGTGCAGGTGTCAGGGATATTCGTGACCTCCCACTACCTCCCAGAGCTCTAGTGCAGTGGGACCCTGTCCCCACCTGGTCCTCCAGGTCTGCCAATGAGAGAAAGGGAGGCAGATGAGAGGGAAGGATTCCTTGCCAAAGGCCAGTACACTGCTGAGGGGGAGCAAACGGGCGAGCAAGCAAAACCAAACAAAAGGCAAACAGTGAGCTAAGAGCCCGCTGTTGGGGAGCAGAAGTCTCTGGCAGCCAGGGACCCAAGGAGGTGTGGAAGGGCATGGAGAGAGTCCGCTGTGAAGCAGAATGGAGACTCCCCTGGGCTCTTGTGATAACTCCATAAAGATTTACTTTGCTTTTAATTAATTTTGTGGTTCTCACCATGTCGGGACCACTCTGTCTCTGTGGGTGACTCCCTGTGGGGCAGGACCAGGGCCCAGCCCAGCTTTCGTTTCCATTTCACAGCCCCCACGCTGGGCCCTTGTCCCACACCTGCTGTGCTGAGAGGCCTTGGTCTGGGGTGGGGTGGGGTGGGGTTTGTTCCTTGCAGTAGCCTGGAGTCAGTTATCTTTAAGATATATTCGGCAGCAAAATGTAGGGCCATGAGAAACCATCTTATTGAAGCCTAATTATGCCCTTGCCTTTTTGAAATGTATTCTTTCTTATCCAACTTATCTCCCTAAAATAATACTTACTGCACGTCAGTCTCTCGCTCAAAAACCCTTTGGCATCTCTTCACTGCCAAACACCAAGCAAACGAAAAATCAAAGGAAAATTCAGGGCCATGGCAAGCAGGCTTCCGCTAAAGAGTTTGGCTCTAAATGACCAGGGAAACCCTAATTCCTGTCGCACGTTGGCGTGAACCCAGCTACTGCGTGAAATACTGTGACTCCGCTGGCTGCCAGGGTTATAAAAATCAACATTCAATCTGTTGATGCAACCAGCTCAAAACCCTCAACCCCAGCTCCTCTGACACATCTCATCACGACATGCACGAATACGGTGAATTTTTTTAAAAGTCACTCCTAAGGGACCTCTGTGTTTACTTCTATTTATTAAGGTAAAGACTTCAAGCCCTTTTTCTCTTTCTTAATTTAATTTTTTTTAAGGTTTATTTATTTATTTTAGAGAGAAAGAGATTGAGAGAGCAGGCACAGAGCGAGAGAGTGCATGCGCTCGCACGGGGAGGGGCAGAGGGAGAGGGAAAGAGAAACTCCCGCAGACTTCCTGTCAGCTTGGAGCCTGATGCAGGGCTCAACCTCACAACCCGAGACCATGACCTGAGCCCAAACCAAGAAATGGACATTAAACTGACCGATAAAATCAGGTGTCTCTGATTTTATTTTCTGAGAGAGAGAGAGAGTGTGTGTGTGTACACATGCATGAGTGGGGGAGGAGGGCGGAGGACAAGGGAGAAAGAGAATCTTATGGGGCTCGATCTCATCACCTTGAGATCATGACCTGAGCCCAAATCAAGGGTCAGATGCTCAGTCGACTGAGCCACTCAGGAGCTTCCAGACCTCAACTCCTTTAAAACAACACTTGAAAGCTTCACGTGTTTGATACCCCTTTTAGAAAAAACCTCAACCAACAAACCAAACCTCAAGGTCTTAAGTGATTGTTGTTGAAACGAGTTAAGCTTGTGAATAGGACAAATCATCAGATACCCTGAACACCACGACAGGCGATAAATTAAGGAAATTCCCTTTCGAAATCACAAGCCTAAATCACGTACACTCTAATTTACTCCTTAGACCACTTTTTTTATTTTTAAACCTGCTTCATCAGATTGAACACACGATTCCTGTGGGTTTGATTTCTTCCTACATCCGCCCTTAATTCCAGACCTCCCTGGGATGAAGGATGCTTCCCCGCTGCATCCTTAGGGATGGTCCTGTGAGTGGGCACCCCTCGCTCCACCCCTGGGCGAGCTGGCTGGAGTTTCTCAGCAGGGCAAGGCTGGGCCTGACCAGTGTCCCTCCTGCTCCCATGATCCTGATATGGGAGAAGCTCTGCCGGCGCCCGCCGACCAGAGGCCTCAGGGCCGCATCTCTCCAAGCCCTCCATTTACTCACAGCAGGCTGGGTCCCCAGCCACCTGACTGGACTCCAGGGGCCTCGCCAATGCTTCATGAGACTCTGCCTACGGCGAGGGCCACATCTCTGGCAGACGTGTGCTGCGCAGCGTTTTCTCCTGGGTCCCTCGGATTCTCTGGTAGGGATGCCCGCTTCAAAACGTCCCACGTGGGCCAGAGACTAAAAAATTACCTATAACTCAGACTGAAACGCAAGTCTGTATTTTTGTTTTCTGACTCCGGCAAATCTCCCCTCGGGTAGCATTTACTGGTCACGCAGACGACAGAGACCATGGGTCGTCTGTGGCCTGTCAGCCAGGTGTAGCCATCATGCCTCCCTCTCACCTGCCCACGGTCCACATCTCAGTCCCTTCTCTGGGTGGTTAGTCTCCTTGCCCTTATTTTTGGATGTGCCTGTCAAGACTTTTTGCTGCCATATATAAAAATTCTATATGCTTTCAATCACCCAGTTTTTTAAAATGAAAGCTTCCTCTCTCCCACAGAACAGAACCAGCCAACTTTGCCCAAGAAACAAAGGACACCATGCCATCCTCCCCCGTAACAGCCAATCTCCTTATTACTTGATTAACACTTGACCCCGCTGTGGTCAAGTCTGCATGCGTGCAGAATGAACATCTGTCTAGCACACGGAGCCCAGGAGGACGGGGGATGGGGTGAGCCGCCTGGGCTCACTACTCCGCGACTGCCCAGCTCCCAGCCCAGTGCCAGGCATGCAGCGGGGCCCAGTACCTCTTTGCTGAAATAGCCCAGCGAGGACAAATTCAGCAAGTGGAAGGGAAGAAAAGAGTAAGCATGCACTGTGGCACCGTGAGGAAGGAGGGCGCGTTCCTGACCTGGCATGATGGTCTTCTTGCATTCCTGACACTTGGAGGAGTACTCGTGGGAGTAGCAGTCCGTGCACAGCAGCTGGTCCTCCTTTGCAGCGAAGGGCTTGTCCACCAGTGAGCTCTTGCACCGAAAGCACTGGAAACAGGCCTCATGCCAGTGTCGGTCCTTGTAGGACAAGTCCTGTAGACCCAGAGCATGTGACACAATGAGAGGGTGGGGGGGGGGGTCGCAGATGCTCTGCTTGACCCACAGCCCCGGCGAGTCCTACACATCCCCGGCGAGTCCTACACATCCCGGGGCAGAGAGGGAGCAGAGAGGGGCCGAGGCCCATAGGCATGCCTGGACCGTGACCTTGCTTATGAAACGTGGAGGGCTGGGCTTTCCTCTGGCTGCATTTTGGAACGACCATTGAGATGTGGGGAGGTGTGGATCTATGTGTCAGAAAGATGTGTTTTCCAGAACAACATGGGTTTCCCTGAGGTGTGGTCTGTAAGAAAGAGAAGCACAGAACATGCGATTCATTACTGCTTCTCATTGGCAAAACTGGCGAGAGAGAAACAGAGCACAGGGCTTAGCTCAGAAGGAACTCAGCAAAACCAAGTGTGAGAGCAGAATCCCAGGGACCCGGGCAGGACAGAGAAAGAGCTGCGAGGGCAGGGACAGGACTCTGGCTTCAGATGGAGGAAGGGGATCAGAAGAGATTTCTGGTACACCAGCTGAGTGTGTCTGGCCCATGGACAGCAGGGAGGCGGGTGGAGGGGCCGGAGAGGGACTTTCAGATAGAGACAGAGCATGAACACAGGAGAGAGGTCAGAGAGACGGGTACTTGACAGAGGTGTGGTCAGGCTGGAGGGACAGCCCAAGGCCCAGCAGGGGAATCCAAGCCCAGACTAGGGCCGGAGGGTCCTTATATTTCTGTACAGAGATTAAAATGGTCCTGAAGGCAGCAGAGAGGGGATGAACTATTTAAATGGGAGGAGGGAAATCACCCTGTGCCTGACTGGTTATTTTGACAAATGAAACAAAGTATAAACTGCTATAATTCGAGTTAGAGACTATATAGGCAAACTCATTATAAACCAGGAAGCCTGAATTTTTCCAGGAAGAAATCATTATTTTTCTCTTTCTGGGACACCAGTCAGGGACACTCATTGCCAGGCTGTGAGTTTGGGCACTTTGCAGCCCTGCAAGGTAAGTATTATTTTGGAAGCTCAGAGGAGCTCAGTGACAGGCACACAGTCACTCATGGGCATGTAGCTGAGCCAAGCAAGGTTCAAGTTCACGTCCCTTTGATTCAGAAGCTATTGGCAGTGCGCTACTCCAGGTAAACTCCTGGTTGAACGTGGGTTCGACCTTTCAAAAACCGCACCCTTGATGAGATCTATACATATCCACTGAAAACATTCAGAAATAATGCCACATTTTGTATGTAATGAATGCAGCTCAGCATTGCCTTTGTTGAGACTTTGAATAAAGTCAAACAAGCCACTAACTCCTTGTGCGGTAGGAACAGGAGTCAGCCTCCTGTGAGAAGAGTTGGGAGGTTTTGATCGTTATCATTGTGATACTACTGAACTACGGAATAAAGGCATTTTAACATTTTTTTGTTACAGAAGACGGTACTGGCAGTTTCTCAAAAAATTAAAAATAGGATTACCATATGATCCAGCAATTCCACATCTGGGCATTTGCATAAAGAATCAGACCTGTATCCATAGTAGCATTATTCGCCGTCACCAAAGAAGAGGAAGCAACCCAAATGTCCATCAAGGGATGCACGGATAAGAAAAAGGTGGTACGTACCCACAAGGGAATATTATTCAGCCCCCAAAAGGAGAGGAAATTCTGATGTGCAGGAAGCCTGAGGACATTAGGCTCAGTAAACTAAGCCAGACGTAAGAGGACAAATGCTCTAGGAGGACACTCATACGGTGGGAGCCAGAGGCTGGGGGACAGGGTCAGAGAAGTAGTGTTTCCTGGGGACAGAGTTTCAAAAGCAAGGTGAAGACACCAGGTTGGCCACAGGACAACATGAATGCGTGTGGCACTACTGTCCTGTGCTCTTCAGAAGGGCGAAGTTGATATGTTTCAGGTTATGTGTATTTCACCACAATTAAATAAATAGGTTTGACTATTATGCAGCAGGTGGGAAAGCCTTTGCCGATGTTAGGTGGTTTCCCTCTGTGCAGACCAGACACCTCGGAAAGATGGCCCCTGTGGAAAAGCTGCTAGCATTTTCCATGCTGTGACTCACCCACCGCCTGGCTGAGTGGAGAAGCCTAGAAAGGGCTTGAGGGCTGAGGGGAGACAGTCCCGGGCCCAGCCCTGCGTGTGGGCTGCCGAGGACATCGGCATAGACAGACAGCGGCTACACAACATATTAGTGAAACAAGAAGGAAAGGAAATACAGGTTCAAGGAAACTAGCCTTCCTAGGCTCATCTTCAAAAAAATGGAGAGAGGAAGCTCAGTGGGCAATATAGTGACAGCAAAGCCACCAGACGTCACCACAGTCTCCACCCTGCTCAGCCAGGCCCCAGATGGAAGGAAAGAGTTGCCGAGGGTCGGCAGTGTGCATGGACAGTTGTGGAGAAGCTCGTCTCAATGCTCCCATGGGTGAGAAGCACGGCAGAAACCCATTTTTCCTCCAGCGAACCCGAGCACATGGCAGCTACAGGTAAACGGATGGGTTGACAGTCATGAGACACTAAAACGTTCTCCTTTCCATGCGGGGGACCAGCCACATGGCTTCTTTAGACCTCAGGCATCAGTGCAAGACTTCTGGTGCCCAAGCCATCACACATCGGCACTCTGGCCCATGCCGGGCCTGGCCTCAGAAGGCTCTTCGCCTCCTCTCCAGCTGATGGGCCACCTGCTCTGTGAGCTGCCCCAGCCGGGACGGGGTGGGGGGGGGATGTCACACACCGCCCCGAGTGAGCACACTGCGACCGCCAGCCTGTGTCCACACCGTTTTCAAAATCCTGCATGGAAACCCTTATCTAACTTGTTATGCTATCAGGTTTCCCTGTAGTTCTCCTTGGGCTCTCGGCTTGGGCTCTCTTTGGAAGTCAAAGCTAAACTAATGAACTCAGGTCACAGCTTCCTCTTGGACTCACTTCTTAAGAAAGCCCACAATACATAGGAAGTGAGAAAAGACTTTATGGCAAGAGGAAGGTAACTCAACACTGCCGGCTTGGCTTTCTAAAGGCACACTGAGGTTTCTAGCCAAGACAACATTCTCTTCTGACTCTTGGCGTGGGGCAGGATTTTAGCTATAGGGGTCCCCAGAGCTGAGAGGTGGGCTGGCAACTACCACCCAAAGACCCAGACCACTTCTATGTGCCTGGCCCTGAGCTTCACATCACACTGAATCCTTCCCTCAAAGTCTTGGTACCCGAAGGCCCGTCTCCTTTCCTGTGTGCGCAGCTTCAAAGAGACAGTTTTGGTTCTTAGGACCAACCTAGTCCATCTTACTTAATTCTGATACGTATGGAGTACGTTGTGCGGTCCCCAAGGACACAGTTTTGATGCTGGTGGTACAAGGTTAAGAAATATAGACTCACTGACTTTGAACCTCAAAATGTCCTAGAAATATCATGGTTCTAAAGTCCTCTAGAAAGAATGAAGGAGAAGGAAAGACAGAGTAAAAGAGAACAAAAGAGAGAAAGAGAAAGAAAGAAGGATAGATCTTTTACACATCCCAGAAAACATACCAAGGCTAATTATGTGCTCATGGAAATGTCATAAATTGCAGTAAAATGTTGATAAACAATGTAAGATTAGGCCCAAACACTTCCTTTGTGATTTCATTATTTTTCCACGTCGGAAACATTCTTAATATGGGAAGCGCTCCTTGGTTCTGAACTTGCCCTTTCGGAGACTCCAGCTGAACCCGCGGGAGGGGCTGGTGGCCTGGCGGGACCCTCGAGCCCTCAACTGGCTCTAAGTGGCCTCAGGCAGCACAGTGGCCCTCCCTGAGGATGGTGCTGGTGCCACCCCTCCTGGGCTGGGGTGCAGTTCAGAGGCAGATTTCCCAAATCCACCCCTTCTCAAATCCACGCGATTTCACTTGATAGATGGATTTTCAGAGCCCTTCACGCTCTGCAGTTTGAACAGGTGTCCTATGCTTTGAGACCACCAGGGTGTCATGTTTTCAACAGAATGTTCCTTCAATTACTTAAGAACAAAGGTCCTGAAGAACAGACGGTGGCAGAAAGGACAGCACTCACTGTGCGGAACCCGATTTCAGGTGTCCCAACCGTGGTAACTCACTTAATTCCCGCCACAGTCACAAAGCAGGCAACCCCGTTTTCGGAAGTGGGAAAAGAGGCAACATAAATGTCTCCACACCTCAGCGGGTGGACGGTGAGCCCAGGCACATGTGGCTCGAGTCCCCCCTTGGGAGGGGGAGGTGTTGCTGCTGAGTGTGGGGTGCCTTTGGGGGTGTGCCTCCCTGGTACCCCTTTGGTTTTCCAGGGCCTGAGCGGTCCTTTCTGCGTGACCCACCTGGTCATCCTTTTTCCCAGTTCTGAGGATCCTGCTTCCTTCACTTCCCTCTAGAAACAGATTTGTCTCTTATGAGAGGAAATCCAAATACACAGACATATTTTCAGGGCTCACTACAAACTCTGCGGACAAATTACATGGAAACTCTACAAAGATGATTCATTCACTAAGCACTTAAAAATCACCTCAACAAATAAAAAAGTGCTGGGTGTGGGAGTTGGACAGTGAGGACGTGTCTGGAACATGTCTGGAAGAGTATCCCTTCCCACATCGGTGGGCGGGGGAGGCCTGCGTCCTGCTCCAGGGCAGGATGAACAGGTGTTTCCAATCAGACCTCATGCTTCCTACGCTGGCTGTGGTCAGGAGCCTTCTAGAAGTACAGCACAGACAGCTAGATTTCCCGTGGAGAAGTAAGAGTCCCCTCTCAGTGCCCTGGTTGTTTTCTGCCCAAGGAACCCAGAGATTTTCTGATCCTTGAGAACTTTATAGACATCCACTGAGAAACTTATAGTTTGGTGGGGGGGGGGGGGCGTGTGTCAAATTGAGTATCCATTCGATGTTTCCCATGTAATGATGCAAAAGCTGGAAAGTATGTTCCAGAAACACACTGAGCTGGCCATGTATCCCAGAGTTTGTTCAAGTCCCTGATTTGTGAAGCTCACAGTACGGGCAGCCCTCTCTGAGTTATGGGCCCCCCATACATGGTCCTTAGTTTCTCGACTTTTTTAAAGCCCAGAACATAAGTAGACCCATCCAAAAATATCTGTCATCAGACCAATTTTTTTTTTCTTTTGCTAGTATCTACAAATGTCCAAGAAAAATTTAAGGAACAGGGTAATGTTAGAGGAGCACGAAATTTTATTTGCATGACCTGTTTTCACCTTTTCCACTGGTCCTAAAATGAATGATTTCTCCACTTTGAGAGCACATTTCCTCAGAGTTACTAAATAGAAATAGCAAATACAACAGAGTGAGTGTGTAGAAACGTTTTCAAACCTATGTGAGCTAACTACCGAAATGGGTCCTAAAGTCCCATCTATATAACATAAAAGTCTCTCGATGCCGGCAAACTAAGCCCGATTCCCATTGGCATGCCAAGATTTCAAATCTCTACGCATGCACGTATCCTTCAGAAGAGGAGCTGAGCAGGGATCCTCTGCTGTTTTCAGCCACGGGAAGGGCCAACAGATCTGACAGCTCCACGGCCCCATGGAGGCCCCTCCTGCCAGGACTTTCGGCTTTGCTTCCTGACATAACAGGAATGTTTTTCCTATCCTTGCTTCCTCCCCAAAGTCAACAACATCATTACTTCTGAAAGTCAAGCAAATCATCCCAAATATTCAAGAGCTCCAAAGAGCCAAGTCAAGAAAGCATCTCTTTTCCTTCCATAGTTCAGAAAACCACAAGGCATAACTCCATGTATAGTAACCGTGCATCAGGGTTGAAAAGTTCAGCACGATTAACGCCTGGCTTTGCAACAGTCTTGTTGATTTTGGCCCGGCTCACGGGATTCTTGTTTATCTGCTCATCAAGTGTGTGTTGAAGGGTAACTAGCTTTCAGGGTCTTTGCACTAAATCGTATTGGAAAAATGAGAAGGGACTGCTGCTTTGTTTTTACTTCAGCCGCTGGTCAAGGATGACTACCCCAAATATCCAAATCGTGTCCTCTAAACCAGCCTCATTCTTTGTCCAAATTATATTTGAGCCTCTCACCTACTTAAGCCCATTCCAGGTTAAATTTTTATAAGGGATCATTTCTCCCCACTCTGTCTCTCAGTTCTTCCTCCAACTGGACATTTTTATTGATGTTCCCATAATGCAAACAGATTGAGAGACAGGGGGAGGCTTCCAGGGGGTGTGTGTGGAGGGAACATGCTGCAGAAAGAATAGGGCAGCAGTCTGATGGCGTTGATGAGATCATCAGCTGCTATTCAGAGTGCTGAGGCTCCTATCCAGAATGTAACAACCCCATCACCCTGGCACCTGTTTTATCTGCCTTTCCTAAAGGGGAAGATGGGCACAGAGGGGTCAAATAATCAGCACAAGCTCACACAGCTAGTGAGACCCAGAGCTGGGACTCAATGGGGCAGTTTGGGGTCGGAACACTTATGCCTGGCCTCATAAAGAAAGAAACAGGCACCAAGAGCCTTCGAAGAACCCATGGGGGAGAGCGAATCATTTATCAAACAATGCTAGAGACAGGACGGTTCCTCCTTTTTAGACAAGCAAGATCAGCCTCCTCTTGTTCAGGGGGCCCTGTCTCTGCACCTTCTGAAGTTTAGGCAAGCCTGCTGCCCCTCGGTTTCTTTTAGCCAGGCCGCCCCTATTCCACAGCCAAAAGTTCCGTGGCTGCAGCCTGGTTGCTGGTGGCCCGCTCTGCAGAGGCTTTATCTCTGCTTAGGGCAAAGGCTTCCCTCCATGCAGGATGGAAGTCATTGCCCAGCCATCACCAAATACCCAGCAGCACAAAAGGGACTGTACTGCCTTCTGCTTCCTGCCTTTCCTGGGAATGATGTGATAGAGGAAAGAAATGTCACACCCGTGCACTGGCTGGGTCACCACCTGCCTCCCCGTGGCAGGCATGGCCCGACCTGATCCAGCAGCAGCTACGAACTGATGTTCGTAACCACGGAGGAGACAGGCAAAGCCCCCTGCAGAGTACAAGGGAAGAGAGTGGGAGAGAGACCCCAAGATATCCCACATCGTCTTGAAGTCCGTTAAGCTTTAAATTCCTTTGGAGGTCCCCAAGGGACCCAGGTATGTACCAATTCCACGGCTCTGAGGAGGACAGTCCCTTAAAGTCTTGTCAAGTGTGTTTTAGCAACTGGTTAGCAGGTGAAGATGTTGGAGAACTTAGCAACATGGGTGAACCTCTAGGGGGATTTCTGGGTGGTCCGGGTTGGAATAAGAAGTGCTGAGAAGCACGGGCCAGGGTCCTCAGCGCTCAGCCCCGGCCAATCAGCATGAATGACCCGTGGCCTCCACCGACCCTGTTGATGTCATCCACAGTGGGAAAGCTGGTCATCATCCCTCGGGCATGAGCTTTTCCCCTTGACAAAGAAACACTACCAATCCTGATCTTCTCCCAATGAGAAGAAAAGAGCCCCTCAGGTTCCAGTGAAGTTAGTGCTTTACAAGCCCATTTATCTGGGAATCAGTCCCGGGCCACTCATGTGCCCAATCACTCACCCAGTGCACGGGGCAAACATGAGTGAGACAGCACTGCCGTCTGGAAAGCCACAGTACTGGGAGGTGGGGGGTGGGGGGGTGCAGTGTTTGATCAGGACACCAACAGCCACAACATAAGAAGTATGCTCAGAACACAGCATAGACGTCCTGGAAATGCACTCGCCAGGCATTACGGGATTAGGAGTGGGCACAGAGCGGCTGGAGGGAGGAGGCTCGGAAAGGCTTCTTGGCCGGAGGGGACAAGCCCATCAGAGGGGGCTCAAGACACAGAATTTCAATGGGCACTAAGGGTCACCACACACAAGCCTGTTGTTTCTGGGGCGCACGGAGGGACCCCAGAGTAGTGGGCACTGCCTGGGGGAGGCCCCGGGGGTACCTTGCAGTCACAGCCGATGGGCTTCCCGCACTCCTCGCAAGTGCTGGCGTAGAGGGCCTCAAAGCACGCCACGCAGTAGGGGCTGTCCTCCCTGAGGATATACTTCTTGCCGAAGAGAGATTCTTCGCAATGGTGGCAGTCAAAGCGCTCGGTCATCCTGACGCCCAGCCCTTCAACAGCCTATCAGCAAAAAGAAGAAGAACGTTCCAGTGAGCACACAGGGACGCTGTCCTACTGTCTGCCGTCATCTTTAGCCAAGGGGTGGGATCCCCTCTGGGTGAAGAACCGAAACTCACCTTTTCATTAGCTGTGATTTTTCAGAGATACTCACACACACACACACAAAAATAAATAAATAAAAATAAAAAAATAAAAAAATTTAGCATGGGGGCAGTTTTGTGGTTTGCGTGCATTTCACTTCCTTAAAAGTCCATCCCCTGGCTGGCTGTTGTTGACGGTGTCACAAAAAGCCATGTGGACTTTGGATACAGGGAGAACCAGCACCAGAGCTCTCATCCTGGAAGGGTTTGTGTCTTCTTCAAACATGTGACCCTGCCTTACATCTTCCCTTTCTCCCTGTCCCCAAAATAGAAAGGCCGGGATAGAAACAATATGTTCATTTCTAAAAAAGGTTTTTCATGAGCTCCCCTTTATGATGCATAAGTTTAAGAGTAAAAAACCACAGTGTCCAGAGGGAGGGGATATTGAAGTTGGTAAACCTGAGAGGCCAAAAGAACATTACCCTTGACCTTGATGTGACATTGGGAAGTGCAAACTACACTTGCACCAGAACAACTGCTGTATGTCCCTGGGGGCAGGTCACTACTTCTCTATGAAGATATGACCCTTCAGCTGCCCAGGTATCCAGATACAGGATAAAGGGGAAGGCTGGCTTCCAAGAGCAGAGATTATCACAGGGGGAAACGCAGTGACCATGGTCAATGGCTCTTGAGGCAACACCTCAAACCTTCCAGAGAGGAACAGGAATGCATCTCCGTGCCAGTCACCCTGCATTTTTTCCAGGGTGTGCATGGAGTGTGCACTTGCTGGGTGGGGGAGGGGCTACGAGAAGGAGGTGAAGGGAAGGGGGAGGAGCTTCTCAGTCTCAGGTGCTGCTGTCCCCATACAAACATCTGGAACTGGTGGAAAGAATGAGGCCACCATGGGCGTACCTGGTGTGGAAACGTGCCTCTGCGGTGCTGAAAACACGAACTCAGTCTTCTTCAGGAATATGTTCTCTAGTGGCAATATTTCATTTGCTAAAAGTGAAAATTTTTAGAACTTGTTAACTAGGGACACTGACTCTGTAACTTTGAGCCATGTTTTGCGAACTCTAAATACACGCGGTTCGATGTTCAGTGCTTTCAAACCATTTAAGAGTGAATTCCAGGAGAGCCCATGGTGCAAATAAAGTATGGCTGCCTGGTTTATGACAACAACAAATTTGATAGTGTTTATTAATTGTGTGCTCTTTTGTATACAAGGTCCTGACAACAGTAAGCAAAGAAACATCCTTCAGGCTTCGGTACTTGGTGATTTCTGTGTTTACAGAAGAATTTTTTTCTTTTCCAAGAGTATTAAACATGCAGCTGGGACCCATATGGTAGGATCCGGCCTTCTAAATTGCTCTTCCCGGAGTTAAAGAAAACATTGTCTGGATATTCTTGTGATAACATTACAAGATGAGGCTCTTGTGCATTTGAATTATCCTTCTGAAACCCAATGTATAACTATCCTTTGTACCCAGGCCATCTTGGGTTGCTGCAGCTATATTGTCAGAAGATGCAAATGTTTTCCTGTAATTCCCTAGTTATTGGCCCTTGAAAGTGGCAATTGTTTATGTCATCACAATCGAGAGCTATTTTTCCACCATATATATGTTTCCAATAAAGATCACCATTTACCTGTTGGGGAACAGGACACTGATTGCCTGTTCTTCTCACAAAAATGTATGAATAATTATTTGAGAATGTGAACTATGACTAACAAAAGGAGACAGAACGATAAAGTAGAATTTTAAAAGCTGGAAACCATTCCCAAGATTATCCATGACAACTGCCTTGTTTTATGGATGGAGAAACCAGAGCCCAAGAATATTAGTGGAAAAAAGAAGATCCACGTGAGCATTCCCCCAAAAGTCATCTTAGTTAGAGAATACAGAGCCGAGATCTAACAGGCGGTTCCGTGGGGACCCGGACAAAGCGCAAATCCTGCTAGGGGAAGGGTACAGACTGTACAAGGTCATCTCTTCAGAGACCATTTCTATGTTCTCGAGCCAGTGAAACGGGGAACTTTTTCCATCAACGTCATGATCATGATGTTGCTCATGTACCTGGCATACGTGTGTTTTCTACCTCCTTGTTCCATAGGGCCGGGTGAGAGATAATCTAAGGGAGTAAACTGTGAGAACAAGGAAGGCTCTGTGTCTGGTCAAAGTATGACAGAGTCTCTCTGGGGACCAATGTCATCAGCCCTGATAGGACTAGGTGTTGTGGTGGCCACCTGCCCAGAGGAGCTGAATGAGATTCTCATGATGGTGGCTCTCTCCCCCATTGGTTCCTTGTCTTCTCCAAGAAGTCACGGCAACTCTAAGGATTAGGAGAGCACTCCTGCCAAACCAAAGGGTTAAGGTGTAAAATGAGCACCCGTTCCTGAGGAGGAACAGAGCAGAATACGCTTGATTGGAGGTTCTCTTCCAGATTCCCAGAGACTTTACGAAGCACAGACCCTGAGGGTCCAAAGAAGTAGACCAAAAGCTAAAAAGAAAACAAAGGGTTTCCCTTCCCTTCTATCACAAAGTATTTAACACCAAGTCTCCCTTAAGTAGATGCTACCAAACAGAATATTCCTTTTTCAAAAAGTGCGTATTTAAACATAAACTATCAATCTTAAGCTTTTTTTTTTTAATAGGAAAAAACTATCTATAGCACTACATTAGAAGGTCCCCACAACTTAGCCTTTTTTAATCCTATAGAACACTGGATTATTTATTCATTCCAGAAGCATCAGTTGTGTGTCAGATGGTGCACAAAGTGCTGGCAATACAAAGATGAACACGGTCTAGGAGGAAGACAGACACCCAGTTGACCCTTGAAAGACCAGCACCTAAGCAGTCCAAAATCCAGTTGTAACTTTGGACTCCCCCCAAACCCAAGTGCTAATAGCCTACTGTTGACCAGAAGTCTTGCCAAAAACACAGATAGTCGATGAACACATACTTGTATATGATGTGTCTTATACACTGTTTTCTAGAGAAAAGAAAATATCATTTAGAAAAATCACAAGGAAAAGAACATACATTTACTGTAGGGTACTATGTTTACTGGGAACAAAAAAATCTGTGTGTAAGTGGACCCGCATAGTTCAAGCCCCTGTTGCTCAAGGGTCAGCAGTGTGTCAGATAACTTACAAAGCTCCACACTCAGGGCAGTGAGGGAGAGACACTGAGGGTCCTATGGGCAGGCAGGGCATGCTCCCCCGGGGGTGTCTGCCTGTGCTGGACAAGGAGAAGCCAGGCAAAACTACGGGCCAGTGGGCAGACGCGGAGGCCTGATGACGAGCTGAGGAAGATGAGCCCGGGAAGCTGAGAAGGTAGTCAAAGTCAAAGAAAAGAGGGCTGTACTCTTGACCGTGGACTTGGTTCTGCCCTGTAGGCGGTGGGTGTCATCATGAGTGAGGCTCAGCTGAGAGTCTACTGGGGGAAGTTCCAGTTTTGCCATGTGGAGATGAGGAAGACAAAACTCAGGGTGTTTCCAGGGTGTCGGGGTCTATGTCTGAGTCATTTCTTTCAATAAAAATCAGACATCTTGGCTCTGTGAAGATTCTCTTTCAACCTACTTGAGTGCTATGGCCTCCCCCCACCACCCCGTCTGAAGCTCCGCCTCCCCTGGCTCCTGGCCATCACTGGCCATCACCTGGGACCCAGAAGGGCTTTGAGAAGTGAGCAGGCGCCCTCCGGCAAGGAGCCACCTGAGGGTGAGGCATGGCTGCTGCCTTGCTATTTCCTTGAACCGGCTCCAAATGACTGCGTCCAGGATTTCTCCTCCCCCAACTCCCTGCACAGGACTAACTCATTCTCTGATGTCATTCTCTCTGAGCGAGCAGGGTATTTGACAAAGCTGGCTGGTAGGGGACAGGCTTGGCTCAGGTCTGGGTGAGATGAGTGGGGGTGGGCGGGTGGGAGGGTGGGGTGGAGGGGTGGGGGGAGGTGGGGAAGTGTGGGGGTGGGGGAGTGAAGGGGTGGGGGGAGGGGGGGAGGTGAGGGGTTGCGGGGGTGTGCACTGAGGACTGGGCTGCAGGCAGGGAGGCACCTGTCTCAGGGTCTCCTGCGGGCCCAGCTTTGGGGCAGGTAGGAAAAGAAAGGCTCCCCGAGCCCTGGAGCTGTGATGCATAGGCTCACCTACACACTTTACTATTATTTTAAGTCCTCAGGCTTATAAATGACGGTTATTTTTATCTCTGCAGATTTAAAAACTGTGAAATTTGTTTCGAGAGGGAGGAAGTGTCAGAGCTGGCAACAGGGAAGAGAAACAGAGAAGGGAAGGGGAAGAAGAGAGGAAGAAGTTGAGAGATGGGAAGAGGCAGGAGAAAAAAAAGAATGTAAAGAAGGTAGAAAGACACAAGGACACTAAGGAGCCATGAAGCTCATGCATTTTCTTTTTCTTTCTTTCTTTCTTTTATTATTTTTTTTAACCCGAGAGATAGAGAGATGTCTTGGGTATACAGGGAGGAGGCTAGCAAGCTGGCCAGCCCATGACTGTGAGGTACCTGCCCTGTCCTTCCCAGAGGGAAGCCCGGTGGGCCCCAGGGGCTTGCCTAAAGAGGCCAGAGGTGCAAAAGAGGTCTCCCTTAAGCATCGTCTTCACAGCTCCCTTTATTCAGCTCCCTTTATTTGATCTGACCCCAGAGAGGCCATTTTTTCCTTTTTCTCCACAAGATGCAAGTATTTCTCTATATCAGCCCTGCTTTACAAGCCATTTCTTTTTTTTTTAAATATATATATATTTTTAAATTTTATTTATTTAACAGACAGAGATCACAGGTAGGCAGAGAGTCAGGCAGAGAGAGAGGGGGAAGCAGGCTCCCTGCGGAGCAGAGAGCCCTATGTGGGGCTCGATCCCAGGACCCTGGGATCACGACCTGAGCCGAAGGCAGAGGCTTTAGCCCACTGAGCCACCCAGGCGCCCCTACAAGCCATTTCTAACGTAGTCAGTTCTTAAAGAGAAATTTGCAAATATTCCCAACTCCTTCCCACAACTCAAGCAGCAGAACCCGTCAGTCAGTCTCTGCTGAAACCACAACCATCTTTTTTTTTTTTTTTAAGATTTTATTTATTTATTTGACAGAGAGAGAGATCACAAGTAGGCAGAGAGGCAGGCAGAGAGAGAGGGGTAAGCAGGCTCCTTGAAGAGCAGGGAGCCTGATGCGGGGTGATCCCAGGACCCTAGGATCATGACCTGAGCCAAAGGCAGAGGCTTTAACCCACTGAACCACCCAGGTGCCCCAAACCACAACCATCTTTAAATGACCCCCGTGAGGGGCACCTGGTGGCTCAGTGGGTTGAGCATCTGCCTTCAGCTCAGGTCTTGATCCCAGGGTCCTGGATTGAGCTCCACATTAGGCTCCTTGCTTGGCAAGGAGCCTGCTTCTCCCTCTTCCTTTGCCTTTCCCCCCACTTGTGCTTACTCTCTCTCAATCTGTCAAATAAATAAATAAAAATCTTTAAAAATAAATAAATGATCCAGTTGGAAAATTCCATTGCTTATCAATAGTTAGGACTTTTCAGAGAGAATTCAGAAAATCAGCCCGCTGCATGTGGGCTCTTTTCAAATAATGTATTTAAAAAGGCATCGTTTTCACAACACCATGAGACACGGCGACCGTCTGTGTCCCCCACGGAACCAGAAGCCCTGTGAAGGTGGGCACATTGCTGTGGCCTCACCACCCGCTGACAAACACAGGGTCAGCCGCTTGACAAATACTTGGGGAATGAACGGACAAATGGAGGAGGAGTCCAAACATGTGGGCAAAAATCAAGAATGAAAACGAGGCATGTTTTATGGGTCCCGTCCCCTCTGCATACCAAACCCGCAATGTAATGTGGTTTGCCGTCCGGCCTTCTGCAGATTCCTCACGTAACAGACCCCGAGCTTCATTCCTTCTCCTGTTGTCTCTGGCCTCTTCCCTGTTCCAGATAAATTGCTGCTTCCCTAGCAGGTAGACTCTCTTTTACTGTGTTTGGACTCTGCACCCTGGAGAACACACAGCTGCACTGTCCACAGGAGGCCTGGTCAGCCCAAGGAGCAAAAACCAGACAGATGTTTCCAAGCATCTCTGCGAAGAACGTGCTAGAGCCCCTGACACAGGCTCCAGGTATTTGGGACAGGCCCTGCACGGACACAGCTTGCCTAGAAGTCCAAGACCCTCTGTCTCAGTGCTTGGGCTCTCCCCTCTGTGACTGTCGCCAGAGAGCACCCTGCATACTTTGCTTTCCTGCACAGAGAAGTATGGACACACACACACACAACACACACACGGCTCACCACTAACACTCCATTCGTCTAGCTCAAGGGTTTCTTTTAAACAAAAATTCCGGTGAATGAAAGAGAGGTGCAAGTTCAAGGAGTTTGCTGTTTGAAAGAATACAGGGGGAAGAGGCAGAGGGAGAAAGGAGAGGCAGTCTCCCCACTAAGTAGGGAGCCCAACACAGGGCTCGATCCCAGGACTCTGAGATCATGATCTGGGCTGAAGGCAGATGCTTAACAGACTGAGCCACCCAGGTGCCCCTAGAAGTTGATTTTTTGGTGTTTAGTAAGGTGCAAGATTGGCTAGGCCTACTACTATGTGTTAAATATCTGGATTGATTTAATGAGCCTTTACCAAGTATATGGGCAGGAGTCTGGGATGTTTCATAATCTGATGCAGAAGAACAGGTAACTTTCAAAACCTTAAAAAAAGAATCTTGATTTGTCTCTGATGGTTTTACGAAACGTTCTGTGTGACGGGCGCCTGGATGGCTCGGTTAGTTGGGCCACCGGCTCTGGATTTTGGCTGAGGTCATGATCTCTGGGTTCCGGGATGCAGCCACAGCATCGCTGGGCACTGCTCTCAGCAGGGAGTCTGCTCAGGGATTCTCTCTCTCCCTCTCCTTCTGTCCCCCACCCTGCTGGAGTGTCCCTCTTTCTAAAATAAATAAATAGATCTTTAAAAAAAAAAAAAAAAAAGGAATGTTCTGTATAAGAGACAATGCTTGACTAATGTAAACCGCTATCTTCTGAATTATCTTTGGAACACTGAATAGTGACAAGAAATGGGAAAATAATAAATGTAAGCTTTCCCACCTTAGGTCCATGAATACAAGAATGATGATGCTGATTTGATGTCCTATAGGCTTTTAAAACCAGTCAGTAAGAAGGTATTGAGTAACCACTATTCTCTGCATATTGTTCTAGGCCCTGGGAGACTGGGAAAAAACATAGGATCTCTAAAAGAAGAATAGTTCTAGCTCCAAAGAATTTCAATCACCTTTAAAAGACTCTCTTGTCATTTAATCTCAAAACATGTCAACTCAGTCAACGCAAGATAAGTATAATTATGCGGGCTAGCATGGCGGGCTGACTCAGGCTAACTCACCTGTGTGGGGCCTTTAGTGAAGGCCTCACCAGCACCCTATAGCTCTACCCACCACCTTCCTGGGAACATGGGAACACATTATTTATGCTTTGTTTCCACAGGAACAAAATGAAATCAGCTCACTGTCTCTCAGCAGCCTCCCCCAGTCTCTGAAAAGCAGCTCATTGTTTACTTTCTGTCTGCCTGGCCTTCCATCAAGAGCCCCAACTGGCCTCTTCCTATGGCGACGCCCAACATCCCTGAGGGACTGGCCCCTTCTCTCTTCTGGTCCTGTTCCTTCATGGTGTTGCTTTAGCGTGCTGCTTTGGGATCCTGTCAGGACTGTCTTACACATCCTTGGCTTTCTTCTTCATTGACTCGTTAATTGTCTGTGGTTCCAAAAGTTGTATGATCGAGTATGGACAGATCCATTTTCTTTTTGATTAGAAAACTAAGTATCTCCAGACTTCAAGGATGCCCTGTGACATCCTTGAAGACATAAAAACAGGGCAGCTGCTTCTCTCACTGGCACAGACATCACCTGCCTCACTTAGTACCATGGCCTGAGGCTCTTTAAGCCACAGACTGACTCAGGGAAGTAAATGCATGGTGTACGAGGGCCAAGGACCAGTATGATGACACAGGACGTTCAAGTTCAGACTTGGTGTGAGAACCACTCAGGACAACGGAACTGATGGCAGAGACACCAGATGCTGCCCCAGGCCTCTCAGTAGGTCTCCAGGAAGGCAGCTGTATTTCTTAAACTTAAAAGGCAATACCACCAGTGGCAAAGCAGTCATGGCATCTTTAAGAGGCAAGACTGATTGCTGGTGGGAGAATTTCTTTTAGAAGATTTTATTTATTTATTTAAGAAAGACAGAGAACGCGAGCAGGGGGAGGAGTAGAGGCAGAGAATCGAAAGCAGAATCTGTGCTGAGAGCGGAGCCAGACACAGGGCTCAAATTCACGACCCTGAAATCATGGCCAGAGACAAAACCAAGAGTCAGGTGCTTAACTGACTGAGCCACCCAGGTGCCCTGTTGGCAGGAGAATTTTTAAGCGGGGTTATTAGAGAACTGTATTAGTCAGGTCCTCCAGAGAAATAGAACCAACAGGATATATACATATGTATGCATATATACACACATATATATATAGAGAGAGAGAGAGAGAGAGAGAGATTTATCACAAGGCATTGGTTCACAGTCTTATGGAAGCTAAGAAGTCCCCAGATCTGCAGAAGGTCAGAGAACCAGAAGAGCCAATAGTGTAAATTAGCAGTTCAAAAGCCAGCAGGCCCAAGACCCAAGAAGAGCTGAGTTTCAGTTCGAGCTCAAAGGCTGAAAAGGACTGATGTCCCCGCTCTGCAGTCAGGCTGGGGGAGTGCCCTCTTACTTAGTTTTCCTTTTCAGTCTGAGTTTGAAGGCTGTAAAAGGCTGATATCCCAGCCCAATGGTCAGGAAAGAGGAACTTCCAGTTGCTCGGCCTTTATGGTCAGATCTTCGACTGATTGGATGAGGCCCACCCACATTGGGAAGGGCAATCTGCTTCACTCAGTCTACAGATTCAGATGTTTTGTCATCCAGAAACACTCTCACAGATATACCCAGAAGTAATATCTGAGCAATTGTCTAGACATCCTTCAGCCCAGTCAAGCTGACATAAAATTAGCCATCACAGGGACCAAAGTAGAAATCCACAGTTCAAGACAACAGAGGTGCCTGGTGACTCGCCCCAAAGTCACAATGCCTGCATGGTCTCCTGGAAGACCAGGCTCTTGGTCACCAAGAGATGATCCTGGGCATTTTGCTCAAGGTGGTCGTGTTCAAGAAGTGGCTTCTCAGTATAATTCCACAGAATCAATAGGCTTTGATGGAATTCTCCTAAGAAAACTACACAGGAAGTATCAAATAGCTCTACCTGTTCACTCAATCTCAAGGAACTTCGCATCCTTAGATGCAGAACAGGGAGAACCCGGGCCTCCTAGGGCATCTGCAGGGCTCAGTCAGTTAAACATTGGACTCTTGATTTCAGCACAGGTCATGATCTCATGGGTCATGAGATCAGCCCCAAGTCAGGCTCCTGGCTCAGCAGGGAATCTGCTTGAGATTCTTTCCATTTCCTTTTGTCCCTCCCTCCCCTCATTCTCTCTCTAATAAATAAATAAATAAATCTTGGGGGCGGTGGGGGGGAAGACCCCAGGCCTCCAGACGTACAGCCTAATTATTTTCCAATATCCTATAGGGCTTTGTTTGTCTGCAACTCAGACAAACTCAGACAAACTCTTTCCATACCAGAGGAGGTTCAACAAGCAATTGTGGGTCAAAATATGCAGGAGAAGGCCTCTGTGAAATATTCAGTTATGTTCCTAGTATTTTAGTGATCAGCACTGAGGCTCTCCAGTCAAGCTGCCACTTACTGGTTGGGAAACCTTGAACAAAAGTTACTTTTAATGTGCTTCAGTTTCTCTGCAAAGACAAGGATGGTATCAATATGTATACTACTTATGACTTGATGACAACCCTTCAAGCAAGCCATGATCACCTCCTGTTTCCCAACTGAAACCCAGGTACCTGGAGATCAGGTGACTGAGCTCAGGCTGCACAGCTAGACGTGGAGGAAGGTGATGTCAGGCATCCTTGCTCCAGGCACGCATGCCCACTAGTCTCTCACACCTGTCTCATAGAGTATTTGTGAGGATTAAATGAGACTGTGAATGTAAGTGCCCCAAACAGTGCCTGGTCTATAAGAAGCCGATACAGCTGTTATTATTATGCTGCTGTGTAAAAAGCATTTTAAAGCACGGCATGATAATAAACACTGTGGAAACCCAGTTCTGTATATAGTTGGCCCTTCAACAACTCGGGTTTGAACTGTGCAGGTCCACTTACATGTAAATTTTTTTTTACATAAACACATCACTGTGATAAATGTATTTTATGATTTTCTGAATAACACTTTCTTTTCTCTAATGTAAGAATACAGTGTACAATACATATAACGTAAAATATGTCTTGATTAACTTTATGCGATCAGTAAGGCTTCCTGTCAACAGTGATTACATTTCTGGGGAGTAAAGACTTATACTTTGATTTCCAACTGCGCAGGGTGGGGGGTAGTGGGCATCCCTAAACTCCACGTTGTTCAAGGGTCAAATGTATTAGTTGATCATCCTTAAAAATTCAGAGTGAGCAAATTCAGAGGAAAACACTGAAAAAATTTTACACAAATGCACAATGAACTGTTCTTCATTGCGTTTGGTTCTATGGAAGTTTAAGAGACTAGAAATCCCAGTACTTGCCTCAGATGTGGCTTGGTGTAAATCACCTTCAGGACATCAGAGCTTTCCCCCTCTAACATATTATTACAAAACACAGGTAGGCAGAGCTAGCCAAAGCTGCAAGAAGCATATGGCCTGTGTTTCAAACACAGTTTTCCTGATTATAAGCCCCATCTGTGATTTATTTCCTCCCAAAGTGCAAGGGAGTCCACACGGTAGGCGCACATCACACATCATGGAAGGCAGCCGTATACATTTCATTTAACCTGGGTTAGACTAGTTCCCAGGGAAACCCAAACTGGGATCTAAAAAGAAGCATGACTGATTCTTGATTTAAATAGGAAACAACACTTAACACTTTCTTCCCCAAACTGCAGGTATGTTAAAATATCACCCATCTATCACTTAAGATCAGAATTTCTCTCCTTTAAAATAAGCCCAAATTTTAAAATCTGATAGTTCAGTCTTTTAAGTTCTACACCAGTCAATGCCCAAGGCCACATGCGGAGCTCCATATTTTTGGACCCAAGGGAAATGCCCCCCCCCCCCCCCCCGACACCCCCAGGGAGGACAGAGGCGGTCACCTCCCCATTCTTGGACCCTTGGCCAGTCTTCACCCAGGGCTCTCCTGTGGGTGGCAGTGACCCTGTTCCCACACCGAGGTGATCAGCTTGACCAAGACTCAGACTTCGGTCTTCTCTCCCGACGTGGGGTGGTGTGTTGTCCTGACTTACAGCGCCCCCCCCTCGTCTCCCTGGCTGAGCTCTCCCCAACACGGTTCGCCCCCCACACCCCCAAGGCTCGGCTCCCTTCTCCCCGAGTGTCCCCAAGGCTAGTTCCCCTCTCTCAGGTGTCCTATCAGTTCGACTCCCTTTTCCCCTGCCTTCTAGGGGTCTCCCCTTGGCTCTGGGTCTTCCCTTCTCCCTGGGTATCCCCACGGTTCTGTTCCCCTCTTCTGGAGTCACCCTGCAGCTACACTCCCCTTTCCCAGGTGGCCCTACATCTCTGCTCCCCTCTATCAGGCTTTTCTCCGGGTCTCCCGAGAAGCTCCGCTCGCCTCTCCCTGGGTATCCCCAAGGTTCTGCTCCCCTCTCCCTGTTGTCCTCGGGGGTTCTACACCCCTTGCCTGGGTCACCCCGCAGCTGCGCTCCCCTCTCCCCAGATCTCTCCAAAGGTTCAGCTTCCCTCTCCCGGGTCTCCCCGGTCTCCGGGTCGCCTCCAAGGCCTGGATCCACATCCTAGGTGTCCCCACGGTTCTGTTCCCCTCCGTCCCCGTCCCCCCTTCCCGGGTCTCGCCCGCATCTCTTCTCCCCTCTCCCGGGTCTCTCCCACATCTCGGCTCCAGTCTCCCCGGCTCTCCCGCGGATAACTCTCCCCCGGTCCCCAAGGTGTCGGCTTCCCGCCGGGGGCGCGGGCGGAGGGCACTCACCGTGCGGCGCGGACGGGCTCTGGGGACCGGGCGGGCGGCGGGCGGGCGTCCCGGACCGGCGGCGGCGGCGCAGGTTTGCGGCGGGGCGGCGGGCCGGGTGGAGCGCGGCGGCTCCCGCCCGAGAGAACCCCCGCCGTGTCATTTGACCATATAAGGAGACGCACGCCTCCGAGACGCCGGCGGCGCGGGCTCGGTGCGCGGGCAGCGGCGTGGGGGCGCGGAGGGCGGGCGCCGGTCGGCCTCCAGGTGGCCCGGGCCCTTGCGGACCCCTACCCTTTGTATGCTTTGGGCTCCGATCCCCTGGGTCTCTAAAGCGCAGGGCTTACCAGAGCTCCGTGCCCGGCGTGGGCTCACAGGGCCGAGTTGGGGGCCAGGGCCTCCCCCACGCCAGGGCGGAGTGACAGGGGTCTCCACGCCCGCATTCTCCGCCGGGGGTCCGGGGAACGCGACGCCAGCCAAAGCCTGAAAAGGGGTTGTGGGGTGGGCTGGAGTGCGGATCCCAGACCGCTGATCCGGTCTGGCAGCGGCTGGAGCCCGCGTCTGGGATCTATTTGCACAGTGGGCTTTTTCTCCTTACCCCGAGGACCGCTCTGCATAGCGAAATGAGCGGAGCAGATGGCAAGAAAGAATGGATAATGCCAGGCTCTTTGTTCCACTAGGCAGGGGCCGGGGGACTGTTTAAGTGATTCTGTTGTTCCCTTCAGGGCGAGAAACAACGGTGAGCTGGAGAGAGTGCCTCCCGCCTTGAAAGCCCAGCCCCTGTGCCTGAAATCCACACTTAGTAGGGACAGATGGCATTGGGATAGAAATATTTGCTCTTGAGTGGGTGGCCAGGCTCGCCTGCGGACTGGGGACGGGGAGAGATGAGCTGATAGGACGACAGCAAGAGAGAGAGCTAGGGCACCGTGGGCAGGCATGTTATGTTTAACAATCAGTGGGCCTCAGAGAAGGAAGAGCTATTTTGATTCTTTTCTCTGGGTTGACGCTCCGTGTCTGGGGGTATCGGAGACTCTCCTTGGGTCTCCGTCATGGCATCACAGGACTGGAGTGTCATATTAGCTACACTCATTGAGCATTAGCTCTACGTATTGTATCGTTTGATTCCCACTACTTGAAGATAAGGATTAATACTCAGTTTTAAGGTGAGGACATTTCCGCTCAGAGGGATTGGCTCTAGGCCTCCTGAGACTAACTATACCAGCTGAGATCTGACCTGGAGTGTGTCGGATGGCAAAGCCCTGCCAAGTGCTTGCAGGACAGGAAATGCTCCTCATCCCACCAGTCACTCCACTGCCTTCCAGAAGGCTGAGACCGGCCACAGCAGTGAGCCCAGTCAGAACTGGATGTGGGGAATCCAGCCTTCCCTGCATGCCCCCATTCCTCCCTCAACCTGACAGGTTCTCACCAAGAACAGAAGTATGGGTTCCTGACCTGTACTCCCACTGATAGTCAAAGCAAGCCAGTATCTTGAGCAAAGTGTGTGCAGACAAGCCTCTTCCCTCTGACAGTTCTCTGGATTTGTTGTCTGTATAGTTGCAAGTTACAGAACGATCTCCCAGAGAGAGAGCTCAGGGGTGGGGTGGGGGGGTGGAATCCAAAGACTGGACTAGCTGCTATGAATAAGATGGACTTTAATAGATTCTGAAACAAAGAACACACTACTTCAAAAATAAATTCTTATGAGGCAGTATGGGGAAGTATGATACTAACAAGGTAGTAGAGGACACTGATAAGTTATTATGAATTTATTTGTGGTGTGATAATGAAATGGCACACACACACATGCACACACTTATTCTTAAAGCTCTTAGTTTTCAGAAATAGTGCCAAAATATTTACCAATAAGATAACATTGTTTGAAATCATTGCAAAATAATTTGAGGTGGTGGAATGAATTGGGCCAATATATTTACAAAATAGTATCAGCCATGGAGTAATGATGTGTGCAAGCTGGGTGATGGGCATGCGGGGGGAGAGGGGGTTCATTATACTAATCTCTTTCCTTTTGTAATGCTTGAAAAATTCTGGAATGGAACATTTTTTAAATTACAAATGCACATACCATTTGATTTTGACCCGCCACTTCCCCTTACAGGAAATCATCTTACAAATAGACTTGCTCATGCGTAAATTGATATACATACAAGGGCAGTCCTTGCGGAATTCTTAATCATAGCAAAATATTGGAGCGTGCTATATGTTCATCAACAGGGACCAGTTAAATATCATATGGTACGTTTTAGAGTTATTTCTATATGCAGCTATTAAAAAGAAAGTAACTATATTTATTGATTTGGCACGATCTCCAAGTTATGTCCATGGGAAAAAAAAAGTAGATAGTAACCAAAGATTTGTGTTGAGAAAGGAAGGGAGGAAGACAATGTATACATATAAGAGTAGTTGCATCTGGGAGAACTGGGAAGCTGGGGGCCAGGAGTGGAAGGGAGATTAAGTTTTACTCTATACCCTTTCGTTTCTTTTAAATTTTGAGCTATGTATCATTCATTTAAAAATTAAAGCAACACATGCTCCTTCAGGACAAATAAGAAACAAAGTTTGTTAAACTGACTTTATAGAAAATCCAGGAAGTTTGCTAGAAATAGAAGCAGGAGGAATAGGATTCTGAGCTGAATCAGACGACAAACTATTTTTTTTTTTTTAAGATTTTACTTATTTATTTGACAGACAGAGATTTCAAGTAGGCAGAGAGACAGGCAGAGAAAGAGGAGGAAGCAGGCTCTCCGCTGAGCCTGATGTGGGGCTCCATCCCAGGACCCTGGGATCATGACCTGAGCCAAAGGCAGAGGCTTTAACCCACTGAGCCATCCAGGTGCCCCTGAGGACAAACTATTTTAAAAATAAAATTTGGGGGCACCTAGGTAACTCAGTTGGTTAAGCATCTGCTTTCAGCTCAGGTCATGGCTCAGGTCAGGATCCCAGGGTCCTGGGATGGAGCCCCTGTGGGCTCCTCATTCAGAGGGGAATCAGCTGGAGAATTCTTTCTCTCCCTCTTCCTCTGCTCCCTCCCACCATGCTCTCTCTTTGTCTTTCAAATAAATAAAGAAAATCTTTAAAAAAACAAATTTTTAGGAGCACCTGAGTAGCTCATTTGGTTGAGTGTAGGGTTCTTGATTTCAGCTCAGGTCCTGATCTCTGGGTAGTGGGATCAAGCCCCATTACAGGCTCCTTCTGCTCAACCTGGAGTCTGTCTGTCCCTCTCCCTCTGCTTTTCCCTCTCCCACTGTTCCTTCTCTCTCAAAAAAATAAAAATATACATAAAATCTTTAAAGTAAAATAAAAAATATTTTATAAGATAATCTGGTAAAATGTATTTTGAAAAGTTCTGTCTTTTGTACCATTGTATTCACAGGGCCAAACTATAAAGCATGACACATAGTATGTGTTTAATAAAAACAGGTGATGAATGGATGGATCACAGAAAACTTGTTTAATATAATGGCAAGTCTTTCATTTTTAACTGACGATTTTGTAGTATAGCAGATAAAATATTATAGAAAATAGAACCCTATGACAATATAACTTGATCTCTGGAATCAGGTCTAGATTTGAATCCCTGTCCTACCTAGGACTTACTGAGGTGACCTTGGGCAACCACAAAATCTTCTTAACCTTTAGTCTACTCGCATGTAAAATGTACTTCGCAAAATTCTTGGAAAAGATCCTTTGAGATGGCTCATGTAAATCACTGAATGGTACTAGTAAAGTCCTTTGCACATCGTAGGCCCTCAGTAAATATGAGCTTTTATTCCGTGGTATTTTGTTTGATGGTAAAGGGGAGATGAATTCAGAATAAGAGGAAAATGTCAAGGTGGTGAAAAGGTACAATTTTCCAGTTATAAAATAAGTAAGTCCTAGGGAGGTGATGTACAACATGGTGACTGTAGTTAATAAATTGGTATTGTATATTTGAAAGTGCCGAAGAGAATAAATCATAAAAGTTCTCATCACAAGAAAAAAAAGAAACGGTGATAGATGTTAACTAGACTGACTGTGGTGATGATTTAGCAATATCTACGATTATCAAATCATCATGGTGTCTACCTGAAACTAACATAATATTATATGTTCACTAACATAATATTATATGTTCACTAAACTAACATAATATTATATGTTCAATAAAAAACGGAAAAAAACAGACTTGATTCTCATCAGAAGGAAGGATTAATGTTGAGATTGTATCCCAAAGATAAAAGATTGTCTTTTCGACAGACAAATTCTCTGCTATGGGTAAGAGGTTGATTCGTGGAAGCAGAGAAATTAAGAAATCCTATTTCCTGGGAAAGGCATAGAGGCAACTCTGATAGGAAATTCAAGTAATCCAAGCTTCTCTTGTTAATTTCAGTTCTGTAATTCCCTCACCAGCCAGCGCCACCCTGACTTCGTCCTCTCTAATGTGGGACGGTTTCAGGGATGGGGTAGCTAGGAAGCAGGGAAAGAAAGGGATGGCTGTATGGCATAGGCTGGTGGTTCTCCAAGTGTGGTCCTGGACCAGCAGCATCAGGATCACCCAGAAACTTATTAAAGTAAAACATTCCCTGTGTTTTAACAAGCCCCGCGGGTAATTCTGATGACTAGTAGTGCTTTGAGGTAAAATACTCCCCAGGGATACCAACTCTGGACTCAGTAATTTACCAGCAACCTAAAATGTTAGTTTCTAGGGAGGATGGGAGAATGGAAACAGATACACTAAACACAGACTGGGCTCCAGAACTGTAAAATCCAATTATAAGTATTACTTACTCTCCCAGGTAATTCACCAGAGGGAAGCACAGGTAGAAATGAACTCTTAAATCCAATCCCAAGTATTGGGGAGGGAAGCACCAATTAGAAAACTTAAAACGCCGAAGGCAGCGGCTTAACCCACTGAGCCACCCAGGCACCCCCGCTGCCTTCGGCTCAGGTCATGATCTCAGGGTCCTGGGATCGAGTCCCGCATCGGGCTCTCTGCTCAGCAGGGGGCCTGCTTCCCTCTCTCTCTCTCTGCCTGCCTCTCTGTCTACTTGTGATCTCTGTCTGTCAAATAAATAAATAAAATCTTTAAAAAAAAAAAAAAAAAAAAAAAGAAAACTTAAAACGCAAATCCTTGCAGCCCGTGTCTCTGTTGTACCAATGCTGAAAACTAATTCTGGCCTCCGAGAAGCCCAGAGAGGAAAGCGGAGCTTCTAGAAGTGTGGTCAGACCTGGTGGTGGGGGAGCTGGTGGGCACGGGGGAGGTCAGGCTAGGGTCTCCTCCTGACCTTGGCCACCTCACCAACATCCGGAAGGAAAGGGAACATGGGCGGAAGTTCAGACCTCCCTATGTCCCTTACCCTAACTGACCATTTCAATGAGGCTCTTTACAGTCCTCCTCCCATTTCAGAAGCAGAACTTCTCACGGGCAGTTCTGCCCACTCAAACCCTGGGCAGGAAGCTGTTGGATGATTTGCCCTTGATTCAGAGGTAATCATTCTTAATTGCCTCAAATGGTTAGAGGGTGAGTGTCTAAGATCGTAAAAACTGGCGGTAAACCCTGAGTTATTGCTCTGTTCTGGGAAGGGACCAGGGTGGGGGGCAGGCCTGTGCACGCCTCCCCATGATACAGCACCACCCCAGTATGTTGTCTCAGACAACCTGGGCCCACTTTTTCTTTTTCTTTTTTTTTTTTTTTTAAAGATTTTATTTATTTATTTGACAGAGAGAAATCACAAGTAGATGGAGAGGCATGCAGAGAGAGAGAGAGGGAAGCGGGCTCCCTGCTGAGCAGAGAGCCCGATGCGGGACTCGATCCCAGGACCCTGAAATCATGACCTGAGCCGAAGGCAGCGGCTTAACCCACTGAGCCACCCAGGCGCCCCAAGGGCCCACTTTTTCTAAAAGCACGATTTACCTGGGTGGAGAGGGAACACTTCTATCAAAGATGATGACTCTGCAGTTAGGGTGCTCACTTCCTGGGCCCCTGAGCTTGGTGCCCATGTCTCCTGGAGCAAACCAGAGGAGTTTGGTCTGGGTACAGCTTTGTTCTTGTAGGTGCCCAAACGTTGCCCCTGTGCCTGTTAAGACTTTCAGGAAAAGTCCAGCCCTTCAGGACAAGCAAACTCTTTTCTTTCCCTTCCCTGCCTGCCCTGCCCCCCAACCCCTTACTCTAGTTAGGCGGGAAAAGCTTGGCTCTTTCTTAAGATGCGGAGTTTCCATATCCTATTTCTTTTTCTCTCTTTTTCACAAACTGATTTAATGGATGAAAATAGTCACCGTGTTCAAAACCTCAGAAACATGCCTGCTTTTGAGCCAAATCCACAAAAAACTCCATGATTTTCTGAGTTTACCAGCACTGGTGAAAGCTGATTTGGAGCATTTCATACAAGTTTCCATTGCGGCTTTGATAACTCATTTAAGAAAGGTTCTCTTTGGCAGCCTCATGGCCAATGAAATGAAACCGTTCACACTGTGGTGCATTTCTGGGAGGCTGGGAGGCCCGTTGCTGGACGGTTGGAGATGAAAACAATCTCTCATGGGGTCCCTGGAAATGTTTGCTTCTTCTCTGAGATCCTTTTGCTTCTGATGTCTGCCCTTGTCTGCAATAACCCAGTCGTTTCTCTGTTTGCCAACGGTTTTACTCTATTTTCCCTCTGTCTGCTCTTCCAAAACCCATTGAAAAGAAGTGCAAATGCCCAAGGTCTGCGCAAACTTAGCAAAATCCTTGGATTTTGGATTTGGATGAACCGTGTTTGGGGCCCGTAAAGTCCCCGAAGCGCTTTTCTGGATGCCTCTGCTGGTTCTTCCCGGAGCACCTAAAATGGGAGCATCTCATGCCCACTTGGTTCTCAGAATGTGGGCTTTGAACCACGCTGAAGTCACAAGTATTCTTTGTGAATTAACTTTATGAGTCAGCACTGTAACTTCTAAACGCCCAGGACGCCCTCCCTGCCACTCAAGTCCTCTCGGTGCTATTTCCACTTTGATCAGGGTCCTTAACAGCAAGTCCTGTGGGCTAGCTAGGAAGAGCCGGGCAGCCAGGAGGGGCGGCAAGGACCCAGCCCAGGCGCTCCTCACACCACCTGGGCATGTCCTTTTTACTTAACCTCTGAAACAGAGGATGGCCTCTCCTCTCACCTTGAAGGGTTATTTGAAATTATTTAATCCTTCTTCAAGTTATTGTTATGGTTCATCCATCCCTGAAAAATTCCTAAAATTTCCCATACCATAAAAATGATTGTGCAAGTGGGGTATGTGATGGTAGTGTGTGACAATGAGCTGTATTTTATGCGGCTCTATGCTCTCCTAAAAACATGACTGAAAGGCTGTTTTCTACCTGTTTCAAAAGGTGCTTTAACACGGGGCCCGAGAGTTACGACAGGGCTTTCTGGGACAGCCAGGCTTTGTCGGACAGCATTGCAATGGTTCTTGACTGCTGGGACACATGTTCCTAAAATGTCTGACCTTCGCAGGATGCCGGCAATACTCTTTGCCTCCCGAAGAATCTTTTCAAATTGTGGGCCATCCTAACCACACATATTTTTGGAACTTCTGCACAGTTAGAGATGCTGAGGAATGACTCTGTAACTGTTCCAGATTAGTCATTGCCTCCTGCAGGGATGGAGGTGCTCCAAGAGCAAATCATTGTCAGAAACCCAAATTGTTCATTAGCTGTCCTTAAACTCAGTAAATGCCTCTTCCTTTCCTTTCCTGCCTGCCTGCCTTCTTTTCTCTCTCCCTCCCTCTCTCCCATTCTCTCTCTTTCCTTCTTTCTTCCATCCTGCCTTCCTCCTGTCTTTCTCTGCTTTCATATCAACTATCAATAATCTGAAATTACGCTTTCTTCTTGCCAGTGGCCTTACCACAACATGGCTCCCTGACCTTGTTAGCATGTTAGGGACCCGGTTCTGTCTCCCACCCTGTCTGTGTGGCATGCCTATTTCCCTACATTGTCACGGGTCCCTTGAGTTCCCAGGTCAGGCTGAAAGCAGGGTAAGCAAATGCTTGGAGGTTTTCTGTTTTGAAGAGTATGTTTGGAAAGTCATCAAGTCAGGACAATAGGGGCTTCCCACCTAAGTTGGGAGATCCTTCAAACCCCTTCCCACACCGTCTCTTGGCTCCAACCTGCTCTGCCTCCCCCTCTGAGCAAAGATGGCTTTCCATACTCTGTTCTGTTCCATGAACTCCTGAAACACAGACAAAGCCTCTCCCTTGGGAAAGCTGCGTGAGCACCCTTCCCTACCCTTTGATTATTCCGTATGTCTCACTTTTCCCTCGTTCATAACAACAAAGGAAAGAGTGGGAGCCTGTTCTGGGCCAGGATGGACACATCCATTTCTGTATTCTCTGCAACTCCATCGGTATTCACTGGATTCAATTCAGGTAACCTGAAAATGCCCAAACCAATATAGGGCTGCCATACAAGGGCTCATGTGGGCCTACATGAACCAAACAAATCAACCCTATTGCCCTTTTGGGCAGTTCTGTTATCTGGGTTTTGCATGGAGATCTGACTTGCAAGCAACTTGCATTAAAGCTCAGTGGAGGGGGATGTCTGGGTGGCTCAGTTGGTCTAAGTGTCTGGCTTCGGCTCAGGTCATAATCCCAGGGTTCTGGAATCGAGTCCCACATAGGGCTCCTTGCTTAGTAATGAGCCTGCTTCTCCCTCTTCCTGCTGCTCCCTGTGCTTGTCTGCTCACTCTCTCTCTCTCTCAATCTCTCTGTCTCTGACAAATAAATGAATACAATCTTTAAAAAAAAAAAAATAGCAAAGTGGAGGGTCTGTCCTCTTGGGCAAGGGCAGCGGGAGGTGGGAGCCAGACATTAGCTGGAGTCTCCCTGGGGACCTTCTTGGGGTAACACCTCTGCCCCTGAGAAGTGGGCTGCTGCTCTGGGTCTGCCCCTGCCACCCCTGCCTGCACCCTCCTCAACCTTGCAGAATGCAGCTCACCGAGGGGCAACCTAGAAGTGGTCATGCCAACGGAAACCATGGCCTTCGTTTTCAGCAACCAGATGTAATGAGTTCATGTCTTAAATATGGCTGAGGCATGTCTGACTCGCTACGAAATGTTTTAAGACAGTCTGTCTACCCCAAAGGGAGCATACAAAACAAAGATTCTGTCTCCCAGGGAAGCTGCTGAAGGCTCTGTCTTTGCAGCTGCGTGAGTGTGTCTGGCGGGCCATTTTTCAAGGTGGATCCCGTTGCTGGAGCCTCTTTAGGGATAACAGCTCTGCTGTAGCTTTTGAGAGGGGTATCCTTACCCGCCAAAGCAGGCTGCAGAGATGAGCCCACAGGAACCCACAGCTCATCCCTTTGGAACCATAGCTGTTCTACGGTGGAGTCACTCAGAAAGAAAAACTAGTCTATTTCCCTCATTCACTCATATTGTCAACAGGTCATCCTTCCCGAAGGTAGACCAGATTCACAAGCTTGTACTTGCCTTCACTCTGGCCACCCGCACTTCCAGAGATGACTATGCAGCTTTCCAAGTTATGCGGTCCAAGTTTTGACATGCACATCATTGAGTGGTAAGAGGGGACATCCCTCCTCCGGGCCGAGATGGGGACCAGCACCCTGTTCTTGCAGAATCACGCTTTCACTTGGGAGAAGCACCCTTTCACATGGCCGGGTGGGCTTGGCGTGAGGACTCCTTTCCTTTGGATGGGTCTTTCTTGCTCCCTTGCAAGGGGCATGCACGAGCAGAGGGAGGACAGAGACCTTGCTTGAGCAGAACTAATCGGGCTGATAGTTAATGAATGTCAACTTGACATCCCGGATTCTGGAATGCAGAGTTCAGAGGCGCTATCCTTCGTTATCACTGTTACAACAAATGTTTTCTTTTCTTTCGGTCTTTTGTTTTTGATGGCTGATATGGTGGCATTTTTGTGTGTGTAGGAAAGGTTGGTGGGCGTGGATTTAGATATTCAGACTTTGGAAGACTCATTTCTTTCTGTCTCAGACTCTAGGAGGAGATGTGGTTTAGGGGGCTTTGCACCCCACATGGTATGGGGGGTGAGGAGAGCCTGCGGCAGCCCCCAACGGGGGGGCACCTCCCCAAGGACCAAAGAGGCAGAGAGGGGGCTGTGGCTCAAAGGAAGAGAATGTCTCCGCAAAGAAGCTTTGGGGCAGAGACAAGAGGCTGCAAAGGGGGAGGAACAGTCCCAGTGAGAACAAAAGGACACTGTCCTTAAGAGAACAGAGAAGTGAGTGAGAGAAGAAGAAAAAGACAGTAAAAGCAGGCTTCCTTCCACGGGGGAAATCGGCAAGGGATGGGCACTTGGCTGGTTAATTCATGTGGGCAAATAACGCTTAGGCTATTATCCCTGGAAGCCGGGAATGGTTTCAGAGGAAAAAGCTGAGGTTACCCCCAAACTGTTCCCATGAGCTCGCTATACACTTAGCTTTGGCCGTTCGGAGGGAGGCTACGGCACTACAAGCCCAGCGAGGGAGCAAAGCAGGGAAGGGCAGGGGAGGCTTCGTAGGTCAGCCTCTGAGCTAATGGGAAATTGCACAGTTTGTTCAAGACTTGTTCAAGTCGTTGTGTTTGGACTAGCAAAAGTTACCATTTGAGCCATTACCCTAGAACGTCTGATTTATAATGTACAGTAGTTAGATGTTATAATTTAAACACCGATTGAGGCTCTTGGTCCCAGGAAGGGGAGGCTGAGGGGTGAGAGCAGAGTCCCCCAGGAGCTGCCTCTGGTTGGTAGTGGACTCCCCTGGTGGCCCGGAGCTGCCTGGGGAGCAGCTCACTCTTCCCTGGGAGCAGGTAAGAAAGCCAAAAGCCACAGCTCAGCAGGCGCCTCAACACCCCCCACCTCACCCCTACCCCCCACCATGTCTCTGCCAGGACAACAAGCCAACTCCTGCCTCATTCCGACCACAAGGGCTTGAGGCCAAGTTAACCAGAAGGAAGGGACATTCCAGAGGATGAGGAACGCCAGGATCCTTGGCCTGGTTACCAGGCTGGGGTGGGGACCCCCAGGCGGGGCTGGGAGCCGCATGTGCAGTTTGGGGGACAGAGCTCAGAGATGAATGATCTCGGCAGGGTCAGGACACAGGGAAGTGGGAGGGCAGCATCAGAGTTTTGTCTCCCAAACAGAAGCTGCTTTTCCACTGGAAGGAGACCTGAGGGTTTTTTTTTTTTAAGATTTTATTTATTTATTTATTTGACAGACAGAGATCACAAGTAGGCAGGGAGGCAGGCAGAGAGAGGGGAAGGGAAGCATGTTCCCTGCTGAGCAGAGAGCCCCATGCTGGGCTCGATCCCAGGACCCTGGGATCATGACCTGAGCTGAAGGCAGAGGCCTAACCCACTGAGCCACCCAGGGGCACCCTGAGGGGTTTTAAACCCTGGCAACTCCTCGACCTTCTAGAAGCCCTGCCCGTCGACCTCCTCTCATGGTCCTGACAATAATGGACATGTGCGCTGATGAGGGAAATAACCCCAGATAGACCAGGGGCCACACACCCAGTGAGTGTAACTGGTGCGTCTGGTTCTTCAAAAGATGGTAGCCACTGGCTCGCAGATTTCTGAGGGCAATGCCTTTTGAAGTCTATTCCAACTGTGCATCTCTGGGGAACATGTCACCTATTAGGACACTGCTAGCTGGTGTTGGTGTCTAAGCCCAACATGCTAGATTGTCTTACTCAGACCAGAAGGATTTCTTGGCACAGGTAAGAAGAACGAGGTTTATGGTGTGTGTGTCTTCTTGTATGGGCCTGTGCTTCTGGTATACTGGTAAACTCTGGCAACCAGAGGGGTCCCCACAGGACGAGGGGAAGGCTGAAGCCCTCAGGAGAGGAGCAGTGAAGGGAGTCATTCAATGGGCTAGAAACCCACCGTGCTACACAGCCAGACACAGGAGGCATTCGTCACAGCTTCAAGCATTTAAAAAGTTAACACAATAGAAGCAAGCCTCGTTTTTTCAGGAAGCGGCACTTTGCAGAGGAAACCAACCTCAGGTAAGCTGTCGCGGTTAAGCAAAGGAAATGTTTATCCTCAGGTTCCCAAATTCCATTTCATCATTTATAAAAAGTCCACCATTTTGGCCCCGAACCTGGGTCTTGTTGATGAAATCCTCATGAAATTGAAAGCGGGGTGGGGGGGGGGGATGGGGGGGTGGGGGGGAGGGTGGGGAACAGTCATATGAATGTCAACGGAAGAATTACAAGTAGACCCACATGAGCACAGGTTTGCATATTGCCATCATCCCTTTAGATGTTCAGACTCATTCATTCTCATTTTGCTCACTGCAACTGATCCTAAAATTAAGGCCACCTGCCTCCCTTTGTGTCCTAAACTGCAGACCAAATTAGAGGCCATCAGCATAATTTCCTAGTAGTGTCTTTGAGTGTCTTTGAGGTAAAGTCCTAAGATGTAACTTTTAAAAATAAAAACATTATAACTGTGGAAAGAGAATTATCAAAGACCAACACTGTCCCACTGAGAGCAACTTTTAAAGAAAACAAAGCGTAAGATGCAACATCCTTTTTTTTTTTTTCCAATTCTTTCCAAGCACATCTTAATAGCCCCTATCTCTCCCTCATGGTTTTAGTAAGAGTCCTTTTTCCCAGCTCACCCAGAATTCCAGTCTTTGACATGGAGACTTTGTGAATGATCCTGGAATGTGGGACTATTCTGATATGGAAAACTCGTGATGTCCTTCCGCCTAAGAGAAATCAGATGGGGGGTGGGCACAAGGAAACTCCTGGGCAGGAAATTGTTTTTTGCTGAGTGAGTCACCCTCATGCTGCCAGCAGGATTCCAGCTCAGCCCCTCCTTTCCAAAGCTTAAAGTCCAGTGTGACCAAAAGGAAGGGAGCCAGCTAGGTCAAGATGAGATTCCAGTAAGATCTGGTCTGAGTTGAGGTATGGAAAGTGTATCTCAATTCTGGGTATATATCCAAGAATTAAAAGCCATGTCACAAAGGCATGTCTACGTGTATGTGTTTACAGCAGCATGGTTCACAGCAGTTAGAATGTGGAAGCAGCTGTGTGTCCGTCAATGGATGAATGGAGAAACAGGATCTGGTGTCTGCTGTATGCACACAATGGAATATTACTCAGCCTTAAAGGAGGAGACATTAAGGTTGAATATTACTCAGCCTTAAAGGAGGAGAAAGGAGGAAACATTCGATGACATGGAGGAACTTTGAAGACATTAAAGCTACATGAAAGAAGTCAGACAAATGCTGAATAATCTCACTTACATGAGGTCCTTAGAGTCATTCAATCCACAGACAAAATGAAAAAAAAAATTCTTGTTGTTGCCAGGGCTACAAGCAGATGGAAAAGAGACCAAGGACTTATTGTTGAATGGGTATAGAGTTTCAGTTTTACAAGATGAAATGTCCAGGAGATCTGTAGCAATGTGAATACATTTAACACTTTGAACACTATGGAACTGTACACTTGGAAATGGTGAGGATAATAAAAAAAAAAAAGAGAGAGAGAAATTGTAGGTGTCGAAAGTGATGGGAACACAAGAAATGCCCTTAGATCTGTGATGATTAACTTCATGGGTCAAGTTGACTGGGCCACGGGGTCCTGGATAGTTGGTCAAACATTATTCTGGGCATTATTGTAAGGGTGTTTTTGGATGAGATTGACATGTGAGTCAGTAGGCTGAGTAAAGCAGATTGTCATCCCTAGTGGGGTGGATCCCATCTAATCAGTTGAAGGCCTACATAGACCAGAAAGGCTGACCCTTCTCAGAGTAAGAGAGAATTTTTTCTTCGGGATTGTTGTTGTTGTTGTTTTTTCCCCCTGCTTTAGGACTCAGAATGAAACATCAGCTCTCCTAAGGGTCTAGTTTGCCTACTCACCCTACAAATCTTGGGACTTCTTGGCCTCCATAATCTGGTTCAGTTTCTCTGGACAACCCTGCCTGGTTCAGGGTCTTAGGAAATCTTCCTGGAAGAGGTCTCAATAGACCTGAGCTTTGACAGAAACCTCAGTAGTATAGCACAGATGGGACACAGAGGCCCCTGTGACATGTCGAGGTGTATGTCAAGGATTGGGACAAATTTTGACGTTACTGGAGTCAGTGGTGAGGCTGAGAGGACATGAGGCCAGCCCATGGAGAGACTTATGAGCTATGCTGAGGAAGTTTACCCTATAGACCTACACTTCCCTCCCAGGTCTGCAGACCGAGGTATGTAAGAGGTACTTCCCACAAGACACACAAGCAAACATTCAAGTCAAGATCAGATAAGACTAGTAATTCCCTGGCCGAACAAGCGAATGGGTTTCTTTACTGCAGGACTTTTCAGAGGCTTTAATGAGCTGGTGTGCAGCATGAATCTTCAGGAGACCATGCTGTATTTTAACACAGACACCCTCCTCTTGTCTGATTTTGTTACTTACTAGGATGGTGAAGTAAGCCAGTTTCCAGTGAGGGCTGCTAAGAGATTAAAAGTCACTGAAAGGGTTTAAGTGGGAGACTGACCTGGCCAGTTCTTTGATTTTGATAGATAAATTTTGTTGAAGTCTATAAATCTGCCACTGGCTCATTTAGGTGGCATAAGGTGATGGTGTCAGTGTTCTGCCTAGACCATGCTGGGTCCCTCTGGATCCCTTTTACTGTTTCTGTGTGGACTACCCTTGGACTACTGGGCCCTTTACTCCTTTTCCCAGTGTGTCCTTGGCAACAACCGTATGGTGTGGGAATGGGAAAGCCCAGGTCCCTTCCTCCAGTTGGGTCAAACCCAAGGCAGAATCTGTACTCAAGAGTGCCTCTGTGGGGCCAGGCTGAGGCTGGCACCGACCTGAAAACTTGTCCTTCTCTACTTTCTTCCTCTTCCCTGTCCCATTTCCCCACTTCTTCGCAGACTCTGCTCCTAGGAAACCCAACCTAGGACCACAGGCTGCTGTGCTAGTCTTGTTAGAAGAAGGCAGGGTGGTAGTAGTAGGAAGTAGGAAGGTAGTAGTAGGAAGTAGTAGGAAGTAGAGGAGATCGTCTCAGTTAGTAGGAATGGGGAGACAGTCTCAGTTTCAAAGAATATTTTAAAGATGTCAAAGCAGCAGAAATTGATATAGATGATTAGCGACAGAAGATGAGCCCAAGATGATTTCAGCCTCCTGACATAGCTACCATCATCTCCAGGAAAATAGAAAAAGTCAAATTTGATGAATTCTGTTTTGACCTACTAAAACTGAGGCTCTCTGGGGGCAGCCATTTAAAGAGCTTTTTAAAAATGTGTATGGACACAAGATTCAAGGAGGAAGGTGAGAACTGTAGATATGGACATAAGAATCATCAGCCAAAAGGTCATTGTGAACAAACAATCCACAAGCAAAGTAGAATGAGTATGTCACCCAAGAGGGTTTGTGGATTGTGGGGAGTAGGTTAAAAATCAAGTTCCTGCCGCCTTTCAGGTTTAAGGAGTAGGACAAAGAGGAAGTCTGTAAAGACTGAGAAAGGTTCTCAGGGAGGTGGGGGGCAGGCAGGGAGAAGGTAGGTATGTTGATCGCGGAGGTATTTTAGGAGGAAGGCCAACAGCATTGAATTAGCTAGGGACTGCTGAGGATCCGCTTGACAAGGCGATATGGAGGCTGTTGGTGGCTTTGGAAATCCATTTTCACGGAGTGACAAGAAAGCCAAGTTTTAGTAGAGTCGATGGCCTTTGAGAATGTGGAGATGCCAGTGTTAAAAAGTCTGATGGGACTAAAGGAAACAACATAGGTGGGTTTCACAGGCGAGAAAACTGAAGCCCAGAGGCTAACTAATGTGCCCAAAGTCGGACGCATTGGTGTGGCCGGCATTCAGATCAGGAACATATTTGACTGAGGTCCTGCCTGTCCTCTGGCTTTCATCTCGCTCCCTCCTGAGCACGTCATTTCGTTCTTAGCAGTATTTTTAAAAAATATTTTATTTATTTATTTGACAGACAGAGATCACAAGTAGGCAGAGAAGCAGGCAGAGAAGCAGGCAGAGAGAGAGAAGGAAGCAGGCTCCCCGCTGAGCAGAGAGCCCAATGCAGGGCTCTATCCCAGGAACCTGGGATCATGACCTGAGCTGAAGGTAGAGGCTTTAACCCACTGAGCCACCCAGGTGCCCCTGAGTCTTTCCTTTTAAACTAGCACAAGAAACAAACTTTCAAAGGTGAAAGGCAAAACCTCTCCATTGTGCCCTTTCTCTCTAGGTTCTCCCTCTGCTTCACCCTTTGACAAAAATGGACAGAAATTTTCCAAGATCAAGAAGCATAAAATCTGCTTTTTTTAAAACCTTGTCAGAAGAAGAAAACTTTCCACTCTTTCTAAAAAATTTCCACTTGCTTTTTTTTTCCAAAGATTTTATTTATTTATTTGACAGACAGAGATCACAAGTAGGCAGAGAGACAGGCAGCAAGAGAGGAGGAACCAGGCTCCCTGCCGAGCAGAGAGCCCGATTCGGGGCTCGATCCCAGGACCCTGAAATCACCCAAGCCGAAGGCAGAGGTTTTAACCCATTGAGCCACCCAGGCGCCCCAAAATTTCCACTTGCTTTTTAAAGAAAAAAAGAGGGACGCCTGGGTGGCTCAGTTGGTTAAGTGGCTGCCTTCGGCTCAGGTCATGATCCCAGCGTCCTGGGATCGAGTCCCACATCGGGCTCCTTGCTTGGCGGGGAGCCTGCTTCTCCCTCTGCCTCTGCCTGCCACTCTGTCTGCCTGTGCTTGCTCTCGCTTCTCTCTCTATGACAAATAAATAAATTAAAAAAAAATTTAAGAAAAAAAGAACACCCAGTCTCCCTAGAAATACTCTAGCAGTTAACAACTGAGCTAAATGCTGCCGACCATAACTTCCTAAGTGCCCAGTAGCCTCCAGCTTTTAATTTTCTATGATACAACTGTAGTTCAAGGGATGTCATATTACATATATTAAACCTGAAGGCTACACTGGTATATATTTATTGTACACAAAGCCAAATGCAAAAATATTTTTAAATTCTATTTATTTAAACTAGAAAAAAAAAACCCAAAGCAATTCACAGATTTCTTTTACTCCCCACCTCTGACAAGCTTCCGGTATATTCTCTGTGTCTATAAGCTTAGTAGATAGATAGATAGATAGATAGATAGATAGATAGATTTAGATATATGTAAAATATATAAATAAAATAATATATAAAAATAAAAATAAATATACAACATAATAAATATATATATTTAGATTCCACATATAAGAGAGATCATATGATATTTTTTCTTCTCTGTTTGATTTACTTCACTTAGTAAAATGCCCTGAAGGTCCATCCATGCTGTTGCAAATGGCAAAGCTTCCATCTTTCCTATGGCTGAATAATATTTTGTTGTGCATACAGACCATAGTTTTTTATCCATCCATCCATCAGTGGACACCTTAGGTTGTTTCTGTATCTTGACTATTGTAAATAATCTTGCAATAAGCATGGATGCGCATCTATGTTTTTGAATTAGTGTTTCTGTTTGCTTCAGATAAATACCCAGAGGTAGAATTACTAGACCGTAGGGTCGCTCTATTTTGAATTCTTTGAGGAACCTCCATACTGTTTCGCACAGTGGCTGCACCAGTCTGCATTCCCACCATCCGTGCACAAAGTTTCCTTTTTCTCCACATCCTCACCAGCAGTTATGCTTTATCTTTTTTATAGTATCCGTTCTCACAGGGGTGAGGTGATAACTCGCCGGGGGTTTGATTTGTGTCTTCCCGATGATAATTGATGGTGAACATCTTCTCACATGTAAAGACTCAATTTTGACCCTGGGTGGGAGCAAACACCTTTCAAGTCTGCGAGGTTGTCCTGTGGGTACAGTGTTTGCTTTGAACCAGCTTTCAATATGTGCTACTTCCTCACCATTGGCCAAAATGCATAGATTTCAGGGTAAGAATAAGAGTGGCCCATCTCACGATTAGACCTAATGTCTGAAGGGTGCCGAATAAATCACTCAAAATATACCACCTTTGCATAAGGATTACTTTAAGCCAAAGGCACTTGGAAAAGAGCAGGTGCAAAAAGAATGCTCAGATCTGTTTTCTTCCTGAAAGCAGGAGATACACCCCCTTGACGGAAGCTACCTAATTTCTTCCTACGGAAAATAAGCCCTAGAGACCCCTGGGTTCAACACACCAGCAAAAACCAAGAGAACAATAGGACCTGGTGATCAGGTAGGTCAGAGCTGCAGTTATCAAGAGAATTGGGTCCATAAAACCAGACCCTGTTATCTGTTCATTGTAGTTAGGCTGATGCATGGAGCACGTTGAGCTGCACACTTGGCTGAAACTTAGTGTCTCAGGGTTCTAGAGATTGGAAGCCCAGGACCAACGTGCTGGCAGGGTGGGGTCCTTCTGAGAGTTCCAAAGGAGAATCCGTCTCTTGCCTCTCCCCTGCCTTCTGGTGCTTTGCTGGTAATCTTTGGTGTTCTATGCTTTGTAGACACATTGCCTTAATTTCTGTCTTCATGCTCACATGGCATTCTGTGTGTATGTGTTTGTGTGTCCAAATATGCCTTTTTGAAAAAAAATAGAGACACCAGTTTTATTGAGTTAGGGCCTCCCCCTAATTTATCTAATCATATCTGCAACAAAGGTATCTCTAAACAAGGTCACATTGAAGGTACAGGGATCGGAACTTGGACAATGAATTCTGGAGGGACATAAATCATCGGTGACACCTCTACCAATAATAGGAGCAAATTGCTCATACCTAATAGTAACAGAAGGAAGAATCAGAGGGACCTGGGCAGAAAGCAGGATGGCTGAGGAGGAGCTAGAGGGGCAGAGTTTGGGATAAAAGGGGAAGGCGTGTCTCTCCCAGAGCTCCTGAGACCCAGGTGCGGAGCCCCAAGAATGGAGCTCTTGGGGTGGTGCAGAGCTAGTGGTGGCCACACTCATGGGACAGTTGTAGATTCTGGTTATAACAATCCACATGGTGTGGGTTCCACTGATCAACAAGGCTCTCAAGTGAGAATCCATGTAGTCTCCCTGTCCCAGAGTTAGCTAGCTTGTTAGCAGCTTGGAAAAATGGCCAGCTTCACATGGAGTGCCTCGGACAGGTTCCTCATAAATTTGATTTGGTGCTGGTGACCTGGGGCTTTTTGGTGGTGGTCTGCTCTCCTTGAGGTTACAGGCGGGGGCTTAAGAAGGAGGAGGCCAGCGTGCCTGGTCATTGGATGGGGGTTATTGGGTGAGAAGGGTCACAGCAACTTCAAAGAAAGCCAGTACATCTGAGCAGCAGGCAAGTGTATCCATGCCTCATTATGTGGATATGGTACTTTTTTTTTTTTTTAAGATTTTATATATTTATTTGAGAGAGAGAAAGAGAGCACAGAAGGAAAGTGAGAGGGAGAAGCAGACTCCCCAGTGAACAGGGAGCCCGACGTGGGACTTGAACCCAGGACCCTCGGATCATGACCTGAGCTTAACCAACTGAGCCACCCAGGCACCCTGGATATGATGCATCTCTACCGTGCAGAAGGCTTGGCTCTGTGCTGGCCTCATAAACCAGAGTCCCTGCCACAAGGACTTGAACGTGCTAGGATCTAATTTTCCAGATTCATTTCTTTGATTTAATGGAAAATACATGTCTGTTTCCTCACCACACTATTTTTATATTTGGACCAGAGTTAGGTACTCCATCTTCTTGTTACCATCGGCTTGCTGCTTCTCCTAGAGCCCTGTTGCTGAGTGCGTGCTAGCCGGAAGACCTGCCCCACTGCGGAACAACAGTGCTGTTCCTCCCAGCATGGGAGCAATGTCCCTAGCCCCAGGTCAGCCCAGCAGTGAGCCAGGCCCAGCAGGATAGAAAAGGAGGGGCGATAGCAAGAAATGGCTGTCTCGGCTTAAAGTCGCGTTGGTATGCTCACGTGTATGACTTGCTTGCTTCCTTCCTTGAGCTTTTTCAGACCTCCATGTCGCTGGCAAGAATAACATGGAGTCCTCTGAACTATAGCTAATTCCTGGCTTTCCCCCAGGTTGTTGGCCAGAGGGGTGTAGAGATGAATGGTATGTATGGCCACATGCTCGGGGATTGCTGGGGCCCAGTGCAGATGGAGCACAGGTGCTTCTAGATAACATAAAGCTACCAAGAGAGTAAAACTGATATGGGAACAATGGGTCGCATACAAGGACAAGCACGATTTTTTTTTTAAATTTATAGTTTCCTCATGGTTTGATTTACTTCTTTTTTTATTATAGGATTGTAACTCTAGACTAGACATGAATCTAGAAACTGAACCACAAGCCACTTAAAAACATCAGGACTAGTAAAATAAGTTTTTCTGATGATTATTTTTTTGTTCTGACAGATTGACTTATCTTTGACAACCTAACAGCCCAGATGAAAGAACTCTCAATGCAGTGAAATACAGATTGCAGTGTGATATTGATACCAAATGACATCTTTAGGTTGCTGTTTGTGTCCTCTTTGCTTGATGGACTGATTGATGGGTTGAGAAAACAATTGTCTAGATCTGTCACCAGGGCCAAATACCAAAACCATTGCAAAAGGACTCTTCTTCATTCTGATTTTTCTCACTCAATAGACGCCATGCTTCCCAGACAACTAGGAAACCAGAATAAAGGTTTCAGTCAAGAGTGTTGGGTCACTGATCTTTTTCTCTTTCTTCTTGACTTTTCCTGCTACTTGGATGACCTGGGAAGCCCACGGAGTCCTGCTGTAGGCTGACACAAGTTGGGGAGAAGGTGAGGTTTTGCCCTGGGCCAGACCCAAGCCCGGGGCTGCCCCCGCCCTCTCTCTGATCTCTGCCTAAAGAAGGATTCTTCTGTATTCTACCACAGCATGGAGGTAGCCTGTGGTACCCAGATGTTGAGAAGGGCCAACAGAGCAACACAGCTCCAGCGAAAGGCCAGGGTCAGCTTCTGAGTGATTGGAAATGGTAGCCTAACTTTCAGTTATTTAGATGCCATTTGGAGATTTCCAGAGCAATTTTCATAACCTCTCACAATAGCTTTTTTCCAGTATAATTATCTGTGGGTTAGAGGAATAGAGATTGTGGTACAAAGAGGAAATCCTTGCTGAGGAGCTCAGCAGGAAGACTGGTTATCTGACGTCCTGTCCCTCCGTCTGCTCCCTCCTGGGCAGTAAAATGGCCACACCATTTTATGCTTCGCGCTGCCTTTTCATAACAGATGCATGGTGTTCTGGACTCTTGGAAACAGACATTCTCCACTCCCGTAAGGAAGAGGGAACAGAAAACATTTCAAGGCAACATGTTTTCTGTCTTGGCCACTTAACATCATCCTCAGTCTCGCCCCAAAAAGTCAGTATTCACATTGATGTATGAAAGCAACTGCATCTAGATTACCTTAACCAAGAGACAGAGTCCCATAATTCAAGTCAAAAGTAACCAAAAACAGAATGAAAAACATATGGCAGAGAATGGAAACAGCACATCTATTAAAATACCTTCACAATTTGCTTTATCTCTCCTTCCAGACATCCTGCCTAGAGTGGTTTCCTTCTTCTCTGCATCAACATCCCCTCTTCCCCCTTTCTTTAGGCAGCAGTCATGAAAAGCAGCCTTTGATGTGGGGCTAACCACTCACCCACCCCCCAGCTCTTCCGCCAAATTACAGGACTAGGCTGGAAGCCCAGGGCCTGCTGCAGAGACCCTGAAACAAGGCAGAAGGGGCCAGGTCCTCAGGCTGTGATTTGTCTTACATATTCTGTGGTAGGGAAGGGAGGTGGATTTGACCACACTACATGAACAATCTGCACTTCCTCACTTAGACACAGATGTGGGGGGTCGTGGAGCCCAGTGCAGGGCTCAATCTCATGACCCTGAGATCATGACCTGAGCCGAAATCAAGATTCAGATGCTTAACCTACTGAGCCACCCAGGAGCCCCTCATTTTTCTTTTATTTCACAAGGACTCACAGTATTAGTACAACTGATCTGGTAGGTAACCATTTCATTGGTCCTAGCATAAGAGATTATGTAGCGATCTGCAGAGAAAGAAGGACGTCTGAGAGGCTGGTAGGAGGAAAGGAGGTACCCTGGGCACTGCGAGGGTTTAAGAGAAAGGAAATTCTGCAAATATGGTTTACAGCAGTGACTCTCTAAGGCTTTGATAGCAACCCACACTAGGAAGTGCATTTGTAAGTCCTAACCACAAATGACAAAGTGTGCCATGAAATAATTCTTATCCTCATGATGTGAGATGATTCTTTCTCTTTTGCTTTTTTCTTTCTTTTTAATTCTCGTCAACATTATGTCATTGTTAGGAATATGCAGGTCTCAATCCATTACAAAGGTATCATGGCTCACTATGAAATTATGAAACGGACCCTCATTTGGACAACTTGCATTTAGAGCACACTCAAGCAAGGGAGAATTTCTTGTGAACTCACGGTTCTCATATGAACTTGGGGAGTGACAACAGAGAAGACAGGCACCCATTTTAGGAAAATGTCACAAAGGGAAATTAAGCTCCAAGGTAGGGTCTGGGGCTCTCAAGTGCTCATCATCTCTGGAGGAAAGAAGCACCTGAGACTGGGGTGCCTGGGTGGCTCAGTCATTAAGCATCTGCCTTCAGCTCAGGTCAAGATCCAGGGTCTTGGGATCTGATCTCCACCGGTGTGGGGAGTCCCTGCTGAGCAGGGAGCTGCTTCTCCCTCTCCCACTCTCACTGCTTGTGTGCCCTCTCTCGCTGTGTCTCTCTCTTTAAAAAAATAAGAAAAGAAAAAACACATATGACTTTAACTCAGTGGCCTGTATCTAGGCTACATCCTAGTACCTTATAAGAAATCCCACTTTGGGGTTTCTTATCTTCCCGGTGAAAGGAATAAAAATGTCTGAGGTTTCAGGAAGCTTCTCCACATTGAATAATCCCTCTACAGGGTTATGTTTCCAGCTAAGGCAGCTCCCACAGGGACCTCGGTGCATGTAACTGAAGCCTGGGGTTCAGAGGCTGGATCTCTATTAGAGCTGCTGACCTGGTGTGCTCAGTAAAAGCAACTCTCTTTCCCTTTCAGGTGGCCCAGTTTGGACCATAATTTCTACAGTCAGCCCAAGATGGATGATGATGATGATGATGATGATGATGATTATGTCACAAAACCATAGAGTCCATGTGTTTATTCACCACTGATTTCTAACTTGTGATGTATACTTTAAGTGTATTTAAAGTGTCAGAATAATGCAAATGGGTACCTGCTTCTAAAGTTCAAGGTCACGGTGGTCATGACCTGTCATGTGGAAGTGTACCTGCGGCATTCTCCTCAGTTCTGCCCACCTGAAGGCCCTGAGCCCTTCCTACCATCGCAGCCCCTGAGCCAGCCTCAAGTGGAAGGAGGGAATATGCGGTATATTTTAGGGACAGCCCTGTGCCCCCCGAGGTGAGTTCAACAACCATAGATTTGGGAGTCTTGCTGAGCTGTGGCTACCTCATCTTCCCCAAACTGCCATCAGTTTCCAACATCTAGTCTCCTCCCACAATGCTGCTGCTTCTTTTACCCACAGAAGGCTTCCACCTCGCATCCTTGCCTCCCCGGTGGAGTAGGGCTGTGTCCTGAACTGTCTCATTTTCGGGGTCATGGAACTGCTTGCCAGCTACCTCCAGACCCTGAGAGGTGGAAACTATCAGAGGCCACCAGCCCTACTTGGGGATCTGCCCATGATTTCCTTGTGTGGCTGACGCGTGGTCTCACCAGCCCTGTCTCTTTGCCTCCTGGTGCTCTGCTGCTTGCTGACATTTCCATAGTCCTTGTTGTTGAGACCTGGGCCACCTCCCTTCCTGTCCTAGGTCATCTGTGTCATGGGTGGGGTGTGCCTCACTGGAGCACGCTGAACTCGGCCCCCCCTGGCTGGCCCAGCACCTGTGGGGTGTCAATAGGCTCTTCTTCACCTGCCCTCTGACTGTGGGGCATCCTGGCTCCAGGTTTACCCTGAACTGCCTGGGCCCCTCATCTCCATGGGGTGGGTTCAGCCTGTCTTCATGCAAGGCTTTCATTTCCACTTGGCAACCTACTTTTATCAAATGTCTGCGGTTTCTTCAAAGTCAATAATATGCTTGAGGATCAGGTGAGACTGATTATTTTTAAGAGAAAATGACTAGAGTGAAGTCTTTGGCATCCTACACCTCAGGGGAGCAGGGCAGCAGGAGGCGAACCTTCCTGTTTCATGTCCTATACAAAACCCAAATCTGGGCCCCAATCTTCCCATTTTCCCTTCATTACAGCAAAGGAAAAAGTTTTGATAAATACTAAAGACCTTGCTACGTACTGCATTGGGTGATGATCAAGAAATCAGCTGGGATTCAGATCCCAGGTCTGCTGCTTTGTAACTGGTACATGGAATCACGGCTTCCCGAACCTGTTCACACCCTAATGTCCAGAATATATGAAGGGATTTCACAGATATAATTAAGTTAAGGGTTTTGAGATGGGGACATTATCCCAGCTTATCCAAGTGAGCCCAGTGTAATCATAAGAGTCCTTATAAGGGGAAGAGGAAGCAGGAGAGTCAGACTCAAAGGGAGACTGAAGATGTTACATCGTTGGCTTGAAGGTGGAGAGAAGGGCCATGAACAGGTGGATATAGGCGGCCTCCAGAAGCTAGAAGAGGTAAAGGAACAGATTTCTCCCCTCGGGTCTCCAGAAGGAGCACACAGCCCTGCAGAAACCCAGATTTTAGCCTAGTGAGACCCACATCAGACTCCCAACCTCCAGAACCATGAGATCATAAATTTGCATTGCTTTCAGACAATAAACTTAGGGTAATTTGTTACATCAGCAAGAAGAAACATACACGTCAACTTTCATCTGAATTTCAATTTGTTTTCTCCTCTGTAAACTGCCCACACCACGTGGTTGTTGTGAAGACAGGACAACATGAAGCAAGTCAGATGCATGGTCTGCTCTCCCGCACATGGTATGTGCTCAATTAATGGTTACTGTTACTATTATTATTGCCTTGTTCAATCCTTACAAGTACTTTAAGAAGTTATTGGGCCCATTTTACAGACGGGGTTTCAGAAGTTGCAATCTTGCCTGAGTTCCTTGCAAGGGGCAGAGTTATAAGCCAAGCAAAGTTAGCCTGACTCCCCAGCACCTGCCCTCCTCCCTTAACAAAATGCAGGTGTACTGAGAGTTTTTGCAAGGACATACAAGCTGTGGACCCGGAGAACTGGACTTAACCCCTACCATGAACGCTTGACGATGGCTAATGACATGAATTACAGTGAAAGCGTTTCTAAGCATCCAAATGAAATACATAATGTGGGGCTATGGAGACTCCATCCTTTAACACACACTAATGAAGCACCTACTGTATACCACCTACTGTTACAGATGATGGGGCTACCTCAGGGAACAAAACAGAGCCTCTGCTTTCAATGGAGCTCTTGTGGTATTAGGGGAGAGACAAACACCAATATCCATGGCCCTTTGTGGGTGTGTATATGTGTGAGATGATAAGGGTTTTGCAATGAAAGTAAATCAGGGGCGCCTGGGTAGCTCAGTCTGTTAAGCATCTGACTTTAGGCTTAGGTCATGATCTCAGGGCCCTGGGATCGAGCCCTGTATGGAGCCCCGGGTCAGGCTCCTCAATCGGCAGGGAGTCTGCTCCTCCCTCTACCTCTGGCCCTCCCCCACTCCTCCTTTCTCTCATATACATAAAAATGCATTAAAAAGACTTTTTTTAAAAAAAGGAAAAAAAGTAAATCAGGGCAACAAGCTAGAGAGTATAAATTTTAGATGGGCTGTTCAGGGGTGACACTGGAATTGGTGGGAAGGAGGTGTGTGATTTTCTGGGAGGAGCACCTAATCCATTGGTGGCATCAGCAAGTGCAAAAGCCCTGGGGTAGGGCAGCTGCTTGGCACAGTTGTGGAAAGGCAGGGCAACTGGAGCATCCTCCATGGGGGCAAGGAAGGCAGGAGATGAGGTCAGATTTCAGGGCTCGGCTCATGCCAGGCTCTATAGGTTAAGTAGTAACAGGATTTTATTTTGATTTGGGAAGCCACCAGAGGGTTTTGGGTAGGCAAGGGATATGGCCTAATTTAAGTTACAAAAAAAGATAAATTTTAAAAAGAGGCTCGTGGTCCAAGTGAGCTCATGCTGGCCTCGGGAGCTGTCTGAGCTGCTCCTGCCGGAGGCTGGCGGAGGTTTGCAGACGTTTCCCAGGAAACAGTGAAGTGCCGCATTCGAGAGTAGAAACAGCTCAGGGCGGGCTGCCAGGATCCTGCCTGAGCTCATTCATAGCCAGACTGGAGGTTCGCTACTGAGACTTGTTAATAATGATGTCTGAAGGGTTTATCAATACTTCTATCTGAATTCGATTCTTTAACTGATGTTGAACACACCACTGTGAATTTTCAAATCTTCTGGCTTGTTGAGAATTCTCTTTTATTGAGAAGATGCTCAGTCTGCCCTCCTTGCTGCCCTTTGAGTTCTCCATCTGAGCGTATTTTAGACGTAACATTGTGAACATCTCTTCCCTCACCTGGAGGATGGCCCATCCTGGTTAATTTGAGCAACCACACATTAGCAAAACTGTTCATTGGATTTTTATATTTTCAACTTGCAGGAGTAGAGAGAGGGGTGCCTTAAAGGAGTCTGTCTCAGGCACTTTGAAAAATCTCTGGGCTTTCTTGACATTGCTTGAATATCACTCTTTTTTTCACAGAACCTAACTGGAGAGTCTCGTTGACCTCTGTTGATTTACGGATTGGAAGGGCATAATAACTGGTTTGTTATTCAGTGCAAATAAAGTCAGGATTGTAAAGTAAGGAGAAGGTTCTCTCTTCACCCACTTTTTGTTCACAAATTATATTTAAAGTGAGCAGAATTGTTGTTGTTTCCCAATAAATTAACCATGAGATTCTGAAGAAGGAACCTCATGTCTAGAATTCATTTAGCATCTCCAAACCTCTTTCCCTTCCCTCAACACACACACCAGACACTTACACACACGTGCTCTCATCACCCACACACCACGCGTACTGTGGTGAATAAGAACTTCCAAATCAAAGAATTTACTCCTTAAGGATATATTATCATTAAATATTAGTGTTTATTGCCCAATGAAAATCCCATTTAAAGAGGCATTATTTGAATCATGAGTTATGCCCTTGTGCTGTGTATCAAGGATGAAAAAGGACTATTAAACTTGTTTCCAAGCCAATATCACAGAAGGGAAAAGTACTAGCCAACAAGGAAAACTTCTGGCTCCCTTCCTATGTATCTTAACACTTCTTACTCCTGAATTAAACACTGCAATTTAGTCCAGCAAATATTTATTAGGTACCTGCTGTGTGCAAGGCACCGTGTTAGCCTTCAGGGTCTGACTAAGGAGATCAACACCTTTCCCATGTTCTTGTGCAGGTGCTGGAAATAAAGGAAGAATTTTAAAGAGAAAAATAATGGGTAAGTGGAAAGCCTTCACTCATTTTATTTTAAAGATTTTATTGATTTTCGCACGCGCGAGAGAGCTAGCTCTAGTAGGAAGGGAGAGGTGCAGAGGGAGAAGCAGGCTCCCTGATGCAGGGCTCGATCCCAGGACCCCAGGATTATGACCTGAGCTAAAGGCAGATGCTTAACCTACTGAGCCACCCAGCCTCCCCTCCCTCACTCATCTTTAAGATGAGTTTCTTTCTCTATAGCGGGGACTTTTCTAGCAATCTCGGGTGGGATTCCTGTCAGTCCTGGCTCTGTATTGCCTGGGTTCTGATCCCAGATTCCCCACCTGTTGGTTCTGAGCACTTTACTTCTCAGCACCTGGCTGTCCTCACCTCTAAGCCACAAACCAGAAGCACTCCTCCCGCAGCTGCTCCCCGGATCAAATGGGTGGTACTCACAACAAGCCAACACACAGCAAGCCCCCAACATCAGCTCCTAGCACCCCTCTAGCCCAGAGCTTCATTCTGTTTTAAGGCTGGAATTGAAATTAGTCCCAATTCAGATTCTTGGCAGAGAGGTTTGTATTTCTTTTTTTACTTTCGGGAGCCAGTATACCTCTTCCTCATTTTCTCTTAAAGATTTTATTTATTTATTTGACAGAGAGCGTGAGAGGTCACAAGCACAGGTGTAGTGGCAAGCAGAAGGAGAGGGAGAAGCAGCCTCCCCTGCTGAGCAGGGAGCCCCATTTGGGGCTCAATCCCAGAACTAGGAGATGGTGACCTGGGCTGAAGGCAGACACTTAACCTGCTGAGCCACCCAGGCGCCCCAGGACACATCTTCATTTCCTCTTACAAAATTCGGGTTTATAGAAATATTCAAAGAAAACATAAAGAAGCATTGTCCTTGAATCATTACTGTGACATCTCATTGCCCAACACACATGTTTAGCTCATCAGGGACCATAGGACACACCCTTCAGTCTGAGGGTGAATCCCATTTATTTCCATCTCCTTATCGGTGTCTACTTTCATAATTCCTTACTTCCTTTGGCTCCATACACTTGTCAGTACAAACTTTTCCCCCATATATCTTTCCTATAGGAACACCTCCCACCATTCCCACAGGGTGCGTGCCTGCCATTCAGACCACACTACACTGTCCATTGCCTATGGCCTGATGACTGCTCTTTTGTTATTCTAATGCCAACTGGAGAGTCTCCATAGCCAGACCCCTTTAATCTTGGTTGAACTTTTTGCCATGTGTAGCAGTGTTCTAAGCCAGTTTCCTTCCCTGAAAATAGGGATAATGCCTGTAGGGTGGCTGGGGATGTTATTTGAACTAATACTAGTTCCCAGAGAGAGTGTTCATTCAATAGACTGTAGCTATTGTTTTTTTATAAAGCTACCCTCTGGTTGTTTATTTATAGTTTTTTAATCAGCAGCAAAAATTACAGTGCTTTATTTTGCATGGAATTTTGCAATTAAAAAAAAAGCCCACGATTAGTCTCTGTGTAGGAATTTAGCAAACTATTTTAAATGTAGGGAAAATATTGGGGCACCTGGGTGGCTCAGTAGGTTAAAGCCTCTGCCTTCGGCTCAGGTCATGATCCCAGGGTCCTGGGATCAAGCCCCACATCGGGCTCTCTGCTCAGCGGGGAGCCTGCTTCCTCCTCTCTCTCTCTCTGCCTGCCTCTCTGCCTTCTTGTGATCTCTGTCAAATAAATTTTTAAAACATTGAAAAATATTTATAAAATGTAGGGAAAATATAAAATTACAAGTAATCTTATCCCACAGAAACAACAACTTTGTATATTTTGGTGTATTTTTTCAATACATATGTATACATGTATATTACACAGTGAAGATCCTATATTATAAATACAGCTTTGTGTTTAAAAATTAAAAATTCTTTGCAACCTTTATTTCCAATGATTATATGTATTTCAAACAATGGTTGTATCACAATTTTTTAACCACCCTGTACTCAAGCAGTTTTACTGTTTCTCATTTTAATTAGACACATATGTTGTCATATACCCCTTCGTGCCTTCCTATTAGCCAGTTTGTCTTACTACAAGGGATATGAATTAGAGAGAAATAGAATAATCAACATCCTTTTTTGTGTTCATGCTAAACCCTGAACTAACATTTTGAAATTTGCCTAGATTTATCAGCCATAACGGAGCCCAGGCCGAAAGCACTCTGGTGCCTTTTGCTTAAGGTTAAAATAGATTACCGCCCCCCTCACCTCCCTCCTCAGATACCCCTACTCATTCATGCTGATTAGACGGTCCCGGGCAAGGAAAGAAGGCTCATTTCCTAAAAACCAAAATGAAATTCTTGCACTTTCCCCTTAAAATCTAGTTATACATGCCTTCTTGGTAAAGCACATGGAGTATATTTTATGAGTAGTTGGCTTGGTATGGTTTCACTTCAGTGTAACTTTTCAGTATTACTTTTTAACTGTAACCAAACTCTTCTGTTAGAATGAATTGTTATTCCTCTTCTCTCTGTTTAAAATTTATCTTTTAAATTCAACAAAGTCCGGAATTACAAACATGTACTCAGAGTTAAAATTGATTTTTGCAAGCTTACACTTAAGATAATTAATGATATTTATGAAATACAGCTGTCAAATATCAAATTGTTCAGGACTTATGTTAGTTCCTTTTTATTTTTCATCCTTGTTTTGGTGTATTGGAGACTAAATGATAAAAGGCTGATGAATCAGTGATAATGAAAAAAATCAATAAAATAAGTTTGTGGGGGTCATGTAGGTCAAGGCACAAAGCAGTCATGTAATTTTTACTATGCAACAGATCCCGTTAATAGTGTAGAAGTTAGCAGATTGTACTTTAAAACTAGTTATATTCTGATAAAAATTGCTTATCTAAAGCTCAGTTTATGTTTTTTAACATCCCATCAGTGTTATTCCCAACTATTATGGGTCTTTTAGTATTCTGGCTAAATGAAAGAAGTTACAATGTCATATAAAGATAACTAATTTTCAAAGAATTAACGTTTGAATAAGAAGTAGATTATTACCAAATAAACTGATTTTATATATATATATATATATATATATATATATATATATATATTTCTTTCTTAATTATAATTTGTAGTTCCCCATGTAATTTGCTTTTGGATTCATCTTAAGACACAGCAATCTGGGCAATATAATGAGAATTTTTTGCCCACCCTTGTAAAGTGAGTATTAAATTAATGGTTTGTCTTAAAATCAAGGACCTCTTAGAATCAAGAAATGGTTAAACAATAAATGTAGTAAGACTACACATAATTTTGCATTTTCTTCTCTCTGTTGGTCTGTATTTTCTATGGTGAGCATGTATTTGTACAGTAAGAAAAAATAAAAGAAAATATAAACATTATGAATATAATTTCAACCTTCTTGAATGGTGTTAAAAACAAGACAACAGGGCCCAAATGGAGTCACTTACACTAAACTCTGTGTCAGCATACAGACCTGACTTCATTATAATTCTGGTCTTTTCCAGAAATGGAATTTTGAACCAGTCAGCTAGGAATCACCTGATCAGCGTTAGGTCATCTGCCTGAGAGACTCCTGCCATTCTCTAAAGGAAAGTGACCTTGCAATAACCAGTCCACTTTTTTGTCTGGTGTAACTTCCTTGTTCTTGTCCCATTCTGTCTATGAAAGTTTTCCATTTTGCACAGCACCTCAGAGCTCCTTTCTGCTGCTGGATGAAATGCTTCCCAATTCATGAATCATTGACTAGAATCAGTAATATCTTCCCTATTTACTCAGTTGAATTTTGGTTTTGTTGACAGTGGGGAGAGGACGATTTATTTATTTATTTTAAGATTTTATTTATCTGTCAGAGAAAGAGAGAGAGAGCACAAGCAGGGGGAGAAGGAGAAGGAGAAGCAGGCTCCGCACTGAGCAGAGATCCCAGGACCCCTGGGATCATGACCTGAGCTGGAGGCAGACGCCTAACTGACTGAGCCACCCTGTACTCTGGGAGAGGACAATTTAAACTCAGTTTCATGGCCACCTATTTTAAATATGAAATATTTTAGATACCAGTAGATAGTGTGTTAAGAGTTATGAGATTACAGAGAGAACTATGACATGGTTTAGCCTCAGGGATCTGGAACCAATGGAGAGCTCTGGAAGCCCTAAATGGGGCGATGAACTCTAATAGTGCAAATGTATTAAAAAATAGGTGAGATTGAAGGAGCAGTCAGGGAATCTTTTAGGAGAGATGATGCAACTCTTCGTGGAGGTTATACATTGAAATATTTTCTTAATATTAGACAAGACAAGACAAACATCATCATGTGAGTTGAGGAGTGGGCTCCTTCATTAAAAACAAAAACACCGGGTGCCTGGGGGGCTCAGTGGTTAAGCCTCTGCCTTCAGCTCGGGTCATAACCTCAGAGTCCTGGGACCAAACCCCTCACTGGGCTCTCTGCTCAGAGGGAGCCTGCCCCCTCTTCTCCTCTGCCTGCCTCTCTGCCTGCTTGTGATCTCTCTCTGTGTCAAATAAAAAAAATTTAAAAAAATTTTAAAAACTCCTGTAAGATTGGGTGGGGCTCAAAATGTAATATATTTGGTGATAGCACAGGGTATGAACCTAGCAATAAAACAAAATTCAAATAACATTCCTCAAGAAACAAACAGAATAAGAACAAACCTATAAGAACAAGTACGTGATAAAACGACATCAATCAAGCCAATAACGCAGGTGTTGATACTATCTTTTGACCTCAGAATTATATAAAGATAACTGATCTATTTTATATATATATATTTATTAGATTGGACCTGATATGGTGCCTTGCAGAGAGTAGGTCTAGAGGACGTTCTTATGGATGATACCTATTATCGTAACACGTCATCCTATCGGAATTAATGGTATTATGCAATTGGCCCTACAATTACTCAGTCCTGTGCCTTTGCTCATATCCTGCTCTAGAAATTAGTAAACTATTAATGCATTTCCTTTAAACACACAACATCTATCCGTCCTTTTGAACCATGAGCCGGAACGAGTCATCTTGTAGAAACATACTTTCCCAGCACAAGCAGACCCGCCAGTAATTTGTCTTCTTACCCCCAGGTCATCCAGAAATTCTGTCAGGGAGCAAAAGCTCCCAAGCACTGTGGTTTCCCACCTTCCAATGTTCTTTTTATAATTTTTTTCCTCCTAAAAACGAAGCTTTCTGGGGTTCACAACTCAGTATCAATGCTGATTCGCACTCAGAGAGGGTCAGGTGAACAAAGGGTACTCTCCAGGTGCTTCCTATTCCCGGAGGCACCTGTTGTAGCATTGCAGAGGGCAGGTTCTATCACCACCCGCCCCCCACCCCCCACCCCGAAGCCATGGGGCAGGAACTGACTGCAGCAGGAGCCCCCTGCCTGGGCCACCTGGGTCTGTGCTTGGGGTCTGCAAGTCCACAGTGCCAGAGAGCTCCCTCCCAGGGTACAAAGGCTGACAGCTGGCCTCGAAGCCCATGCAGATGCAGGGAAGGAAGGTTGGCCAGAGAAAGGAGGAAGCTTACCTGTCCTGTCTTCTGCCCTCCAGCCGGACCAAAGAGGACAGCGGCAGTGCAGGGCCAAGCACTCTGTGTATGCAGCTGCTGGCCAGCTGCCGCCTCTTGTCAGCAGGGCTATAAATAAGGTGCTGTCCAGAGCTCTGGAGATAAGAACCCAGCCCCTTGCTCCCGAGAGCCTTTTAAGGTATCCAAATTAAAGGAGCCTCGGCCCCCAGATGGGTAGGGGCTGCCAGCTCCCCGTGTGGCCTGCCTGCCTCAAGGGCACCGCAGGCCTCACACATATTCCAGCTTCCCCTCAGCAGGGGAGGCGAAAACCACAGCGCTGGGAAGGGATCTCACTTGATCACACGAGTGGCAGAGCCTCTGGGCGGGCCGCCCATGGCTTCACTGCAGGGAGCCCCTCAGATTAGGAGGCTGGCACTGAGGCACAGAAAGGGGAGGAACCTTCCCCCAGGCCCACACAGGGCCTCTGTGGTGTGGTGTGCATTTTCAAAACAGCCTCTTGGAAGGAGCACGCTGACCTACCCAGGCTTCAGGGCATTTGTTTGGGTGAAAAAGATACCAGGGAAGATTCTAAGGGATTGGCTGCATGCTGGACATCAGGGAAGCTGGGAGTGGAATGGACTTGGAGGTGCCCATTCTCCCCGCTCATGCATGATTGCGGGGATTTGGGGGCTACAAATCACAGAACTCTTATGGAGCTTTTTAGAACCATATGCTTGGGTGCCTGTGTGGCTCAGTTGTTAAGTGTCTGCCTTTGGCTCGGGTCATGATCCCAGAGTCCCAGAATCAAGCCCCGAGTCGGGCTCCCTGCTCAGTGGGGAGTCTGCTTCTCCCTCTGCCCTTCACCCTGCTTGTGCTCTCTCTCAAATAAATAAAATATTTAAAAAATTAATAAAACCATATGCTAGAAGAGGAGATAGAAGACTAATTTGGGGGAGCTGCCATTCCTGATTTCTTGGTCCTGTTGCCAAAAACTCAGAGAGCCAAACCAAAGGACATATGCATCTGGAACAAATATTTTGATTCAATTCAGCAAATAGGCATTGAGTCTTCCTCTCAGGAAGCAGGAACTGGAAGTCATGGAAAGAAGATGGGAGAACCCCAGATGGCCTGAGAGTTCTAGGAGCTGTCTCTGGCCACCAGCCTGGGTGAGGGCATCCCACCAGTGCCAGCATCTCAGCTCCCTGGTCCCTGCTTACAGGGATTTTTGCACATAGGGTCATGAAAGCTCATTCATCCATCAAGACTATTTAATCAATCTCTCTCTCTCTCTCAAAAAAATAAATATTCATTGAGGCTTTCGTGTTCCAAGCCCCATGGCTAGATCAGAGAGCCTCAGCTCTGAACAAAATAGAAGAACCTTGAGGAGCTTGCAGTCTCTCATGTGCTGTATTCACACATCATGTGAGCCTAAACCCTTCACCTTGAATCTAGAACATCTTTCCCTCCTGGTCACTGTAGATGACATTTCCTGTGCTGCCCCACAGTCATCGTCACCAGTGTTCCTTGCTTCATGTTAGACAACTTGATTTTTCTGTGAAGCTGGTTCTGCTACTCTTGGAGCCTACTACTTTGTAAGTGGGATGGGCCCTGCTGCTGAGCCTGGCACTGTGGAGACTGGAACATGTGTGCCTCTCATGTGAGCAAGGCCAGTGAGGCCCACCTAGCCTGATTGCAGTGGGAACCGCCTTTTCCTCTTCACCCTTCCTGGGGTGGGAGGGCACGGGATGCCGATGCTATTTCTTTTTCACCCCCCATAGATTTTTCCCTTGTTGGATTAGTTGATTCTGTGACAGAGGAAGATGAGCTAATCAGGGAGCCAGAGAAGGACGAGGAGATCAGGAGAGGAAGAAGCAGGTCAGGAGAGGCAGAAGTCTGGAGAGAACAGTTTCTGGAAAGAGGGCACAGAACAGCATCAACTCTTGTAGTTGGGAAGAGCAAGGGGGAACGACCGTGTTTCTCCACCCTGAGATTCCACCCTGAGAAGCCCTCAGATGCCAACTCAGTGTGTCAGGGGTGCAGCGGAGAGTGGTTTAGGAAATGTGTTGCCTCCAAAGTGTTTATCTACAGAAGCAAGGCTGATGAGCCCGATACGGGCTGCCGTGTCCTTGTTTTCAAATGAATACTTTTCGTGTTCTAACTACTCCATTTGCTATCACTGAAATCTCTACATAAACATTCCGTCTGCACTTCCCAGAATCATAAACAGGCAAGAAAGGCTGCAGAAATGTCCCATGGTATAAATACATCTGCAAACTGCTCTGCAAAGTTTCAACCTGAAAAATAGCATCACCATTTGTTGAAGTGACAGAGTCCAGGCCTCTCTTCGTTCTGAACCTGGCTTATGCTGAACAAGTTTGGATGTTGAAAGAAACCCAGTTACCCAGTCAGAAAGCGAACGCAGCAGCGACTGGGGTCTCAGGGCACCGTCAGCTCGCAGTGGTACAAGAAGAAAGTGGGGACGGTGAACCAGCCTGCGCTCTTCTCAGCGAAGATCCCCTGGATCCAGCCCATCACTCTGCTTCAAGACACATGACAAAAATACACACAGAACGCAGCGGAACAGTGTGCCGGGAGGCAGGCTGGCATTGCCCCCACACTTCAGATACCATGTGCTTGCTTTCTCTCCCCCAAGTTCCTAGCAGGTTTGCTCTTGGCATTTTTATCCCATGGTGCACATTGTTGAGAACAGCTTGGCCATTCTTTGCCTAAAAGTTACCTGTGCTCTGGTGGGGATGGACATTTTCAAGCAAAGGGGCAAAACTTTAACCAGTGACAGGTCGAGTTTTAATTAGAAGGTGAAGGAGAATTGGAGGGCCTTCTGAGCCCCACATCTATACATGAAGCCACGCCCAGTGGTGCTCTATTTATTGCTTTAGGTAATGGGCTGTTATCCAGTCAGCAAGCCTATGATTCTAGAACCGTCTAGATGGCTGATGTGAGCAAGTATCAAAGGGCTTCTTTGTTCTCTGGCTTCGGCTTGGGTTTGACTAATAGAAGGAACCAGCAAGACATCAGAAGACAGGACAGGGAGGTCAGGTCCTCAGTGCTTGAATCTTCCCCACAGGGATGCTGAGGAAAGGCCATAGCACCTGCTGGGGCTCTTTCTGGGCTCTGGTAACAGTTTCTTCTCCTTGACCTAAGGATGAAGGGCATCATGACTTCCCACCATTGCCGGCTCCAAGGTTCTGCACCATCTCTCAGTGGCTTTCCTAAATGCTGCCCATACCTTGGTAAATAGTTCCTTTGTTAAAACTCTCCTCCAGTTACCTTGGTTGGATGTGGCATCTCTTTCTGCCTGAGTCCCCAGTGGGTCCCCAACACGTGCAGAGGGAAAAGATAAAATTCTTCGAAAGCCATTGGAGACAGAGACTTAGTTCCATGTCCTACCCCTAGCCCTTACCCCATGGAGCTGTGAATAGAAGGAGGGTGGGGGTGGGTTCTCTGAGGTGGGGGGGCCTCTGTGCTGCTGCCACCAAAGTGGCCAAGAGATTGCCTGTCATGATAGGATTGTCTGGCACTCCCTGAGTGGGCCACAGAAGCCTCCAGATTCTCATAAAGTGGAAACTAAACAGCACAAAGGAAGTGAGGAAAAGAATCATTTGTCTCCCGTTCCCTCACTCCATTCCCAGATGACTAATGTGCTATTAATGTTATTAATGCGGTGTCAGTCTAAGTGTGACCAGCTCTCCTGGTCCCAATCTACAGAACTACTGAAGTGGGTCTGCCTTCCTTGGGATCCGGGGTAGTATCACCTTCTTTCAAAAGGCCAAAGTGTCCCATCAATTGTAAAACAAGATTGTTTTATGAGTCACTCAAAGCACGATGACCCTTTGGACTCATACTGGACTTCCAAAGGTTATTTTGAAATGTCCCAATGCTGGGATTTATGGATGCAAGTTCCAGGGGAAAACCACTAGATTAAGAAAAACAAAGAAACAAAAAATATATATATGTGTGCGTGTGTGCATGTGTGTGTGTGTGTCTGTGTGTGTGTGTATCTCCCTGTAGGGACAATATCTATATTGTTCCAACAGGGCTTTATATTAACATATAATGTATTATTAGCCCTGGGGGTACAGGTCTGTGATTCATCAGTCTTACACAATTCACAGCACTCACCAAAGCATATACCCTCCCCCATGTCCCTCACCCAGTCACCCTATCCCTCCTCCCCACACCCCAATAACCCTCAGTTTGTTTCCTGAGATTAAGAGTCTCTTACGGTTTGTCTCCCTTCCCAGTCCCATCTTGTTTTATTTCCCCCCTCCCCCCACAACCCTCTGCCCTGCCTTTCAAATTCCTCATATCGGAAAGATCATATGATAATTGTCTTTCCCTGACTGACTTATTTCACTTAGCATAATACCCTTTAATTCCATTCGCATAATTGCAAATGGCAAGATTTTGGTTTTTCTGATGGCTGCATAGTATTCCATTGTGTGTGTGTGTGTGTGTGTGTGTGTGTGTGTGTGTGTATACCACATCTTCTTTATCCATTCATCTGTTGATGAACCTCTAGGCTCTCTCCATAGTTGGTTATTGTGGATATTTATATATTTTTAATCTTAATTTTTTTTTACTGTAGTAAAATATACATAATATGAAATTTGCCATTTTAAGTGGACAAGGCTCACCTTATTGTGCAAACATCACCACCGTTTACTTCCAGAACTTTTGACTGAATAGTGACCTCCACCACTGCCGCCCCACCCCCACCGCCCCTTGTTCCCCTCCCCCAACACTCGCAGCCACTGTTCTTTCTGTCCCTATTCTTTCTGTTCCCGAACTCAGGACCTCATACAAACAGAATCCTATAGTGACTGCCTAGAGGGAACAAACCGATTGTTTTTTTCCTTTATATGCTCACACAGCACTTTACTTTTGACACCAGATGTGTAGGGTTTTTTCCACACCAACGAGTCCCCCAGTTCTCTGTGACACCCACCAAGTGTCCCGCAACCCAATTTAGTTCTGACTCTGTCCACCCAGATTTAATGCCAGATCCCCCAGGTTAAGGGCTCAGTGCCACCAGACTGTCCTTACTTCAGATGCCAGTCACAAGGCTGGGCTACCGACTAACTTCTGACCCTCAGTCTGTAACTCAGAAGTTCCTATGCCCTTCTCCTTGGGTTCAAGAATTTGCTAGAACAGATCACAGAAGTCGAAGAAACACTAAATGTTTATCCCTTTCTTACAAAGGATTCAACTCAGGGACAACCAGATGGAAGAGATGCACAGAGCAAGGTGTGTGGGAAGGGCACCGACCTTCATGCCCTCCCTCTCCAGGGACACCAACCTCCCAGCACCTCCTCGTGGGCATCACCCCAGAACATCCCTGAATCCCATCCTTTTGGGACTTTTCTGGAGGCTTTGTTATATGGGCACAATTGATTAAATCATGGCCCTAGGAATTCAGTCAAGGCCCAACCCCCATCTCTCCTCAGAGGCTGGGGGTGAGGCTAACAGTTTTAACCCTCTAACCACCTGGTGGGTTCCCCTGGCAACTAGCTCCTCTCCTCCCACCATCCTTAGGGGCTTTCCTCATTAACTTGAACTCAGGTGTGGTTGATAGGGGCTAGTTATGAATAAAAAAAGATGCTCCAAAGGAGCTGTTTCAGGAACTGAGGACAAAAAACTAAATTTAATAAGGGAAGATGCTCCTTTTGCTGGTATCACTTAGAAATGACAAGGGTTTTAGGGAACAAACAGCTGGGGGACAAACACAGCGACTTATTTCACATAGCATATGGTCCTCAAGATTCATCTGTGTTGTAGGCATCCCAATTTCTCTCCTTTTTAAGGCTGAATACCATTCCATTGTATGGATAGAGCACTTTTTGTCCATCGACTCATTGGTGGATGGGCATTTGGGTGGCATGAGGTAAATATTTGCTTTCTTCATTAAGTCGTCTCATACTCCTTTTATTTATTTATTTATTTATCTATCTATCTATTTGTTTATTTATTTATTTCGGGGATATGGAGAGAGAGACATTTTCAAGCAGATCCCCACTGAGCATAGAGCCGTATGTGGAACTTGATCTTAGGACCCTGAGATCATGACCTGTGCTGAAACCAATAGTCGGGGGCTTAACTGACTGAGCCACCCGCAGACTCAGATCTCATACTCTTTAGAATAAACATGCATGCATATAACTTAAGAATCAGAAGAGTTCCTGAATCAGAAGAGTCTTAAGAATCAGAAGAGTTCCGGGACACCTGGGTGGCTCAGTTGGTTAAGCTGCTGCCTTCGGCTCAGGTCATGATCCCAGGGTTCTGGACTCCATCCCACATCAGGCTCTTTGCTCGGTGGGGAGCCTGCTTCTCTCTCTTCCTCTGCCTGCCACTCTGCCTGCTTGTGTACTCTCTCTCTCTTTCTCTCTCTCTCTCTGACAAATAAATAAAATCTTTAAAAAAAAAAATCAGAAGAGTTACTACCTCTTCTGATTAGTCCCAATAGTTGGTACTAATAGTCCCAATAGTTTTGGGACTAATAGTCTCAATAGTTTTGGGACTATTTCCTACCTTAAAGTCTCCAGTACCAGTTAGGGAACAGAAATCAGTTTGTTTAAAGACACACCGTGAGGAGCATTCTCTCTAAGACTGTGCCTATGTGAGTACTGTGCAAAGGGAGGTGAGACCGCCATTTTTTTCACACCACCAGACATGGAGTGCTCTCTGGCCCCCTGCTAGACCCAGGAGCCAAACCCAGGAGGAGCCCTGGCCCCACGCTCAGGGAGCTTTCCGTGGCCTCAGCGCCCCACAGCCTGTTATCCGCATTGGTCCAGGCAAAGAGCTGGGGCTGGATGCCCAGGCCCACTCCTCAACCCTTCCCTTGCTAGCTCTGTTCTGCAGCACCTTTCTCGAGGGGCCTTTCCCAGCTCCCGTCTATGGTTGTTGCTGCTTCCAGGGGCTCAGCTTGGGGGAGGCAGGAGCTGGCTGCAGGAAGAGGTGGGGGCAGCCGGCTGCAGGGGGAGCTGGCTGCAGGAAGGGAGAGCAGGTGTTTCTCCCCCATGCCTGTGGCCCTGTCTCAGGCAGCAGCTGCAGCTCTTGTTCTCCGTCCCAGCGTCCGCAGGTCCTAGCGTCCCCTGCTCCCAGGCGCCATCTTGCTGCGCCTTGCTGCCCCCAGCGTCCTCTTCCCCCCATCCCAGTCCAGTCTCAGCTCCTCCCTCGCCCTCCGCATTGTATTCCCTCTGTTGAAATTACTTAATGGAGATTCTGCTTTCCAATATAGGCCTTTTAAACTGTTTTGAGGAGGACACACGTTTTCTGCTAACTAAAGTCTCATTATATACAAATATCTGGACAAATTAACTAAAAATGTATCCCAGTCCTCTGAGCCGACCTCATTTATTTTTTCTTGTTTAAGTGAGCTCCTCCTCCTCCAAGACAGGAGAGAGACGCTTTGATAAGGCCAGTTCCTTCCTTAGCCCTCATCAATGACTAGTACCTTGTGGGAGGAATTAGCTAAATGTATCCCAAATGTATTTGGGATACATTGGGAGGTGGGACCATGTATCTGGAAGGAGCAAGAGTATGTTGAGTTGGAAAAAGCTGCTCAGGTGGTTCTAATGAATCTTTGCTGCCACATTCAAGTTCTCCATCAGAGAACTACTCTCAAAGGCATTTAAAACAATCCTCCTTTAAGAAGAAACCATACAGCAGAATCCCGCATGTTCCTTTATCTTGAACTGCTGTAGGTACATTACTGAAGCCTTAATGTATCCAATAGCAACATAATTTGAGTGTTTTGTTCCTTCCGTTGTTTGTTCATTCATGCATTCATTCATTCCACAAATTCATTCCGATTTCTATATCATTACACATGACCCTCCGCACTCAATTTGCACAGTGGCTTCTTAGATTCTAAATCTGTTTTTGCCATATTAAGGAGAAATTTCCAGATGAAATCCATATTTAGTAATTCATTCCTGACACCCACCCCCACCCCCGACTGACTTGGAATCACCTTTTCTCTTTTTTTCTCTTGTTTTCTCTTTATTCACTCTTTCTCACTTTGGTGGAGTAGCCGAAACAGTTTACCAAGAAGCAAAGAGCTTTGAACTGGCAGCTTTAAAGTCCCAGGAGGGCTAACCTTTCAGACTGCCGTCTTGGACATCAGCTTGTGCTCAGCACATGTGCGTGGTTCGAGACGTGTGGACCCAAGTGGAAAAGAAGTCTTGGAAACACAGCTCAACAGCTGTTGCTCTGTTAACTGATGTTTATTTTCTGAGACCATGTAGCAGTCACTCTTGGCATCTGTGACCCCAGGCCCTGGCACCGGCCTGGACAAGCCCTGATGGCGGGCTTCTAGAACTATGGCAAGAGGAATAGGTTTATTTTGATCTGCTTAGCACTATGAAGAGAATTTACGAACTGGAGTGGAGACTAGTTCAAGAGGCAAGGAAGAGAATGAATGGTGAGTTACCAAGCAAAATATACAGTTTTTGAATTTGAAAGCTGGATGTCCAACTAATTGTTGGGTGCTGAAACTCATCCAGGGGGTCTCTGTTCATACTATCGAGATAAGGGAACACATGAAAAATTGAAACTGTAGAAGAAAACATTGAGTGGCAGAAAACACTATATATGGAGGTTGAAAGGTAAACACCAACTGAAGGAAATATTTATAATTGGTATGACAAAGTACTGATATCCTTAAAAGAGACTTTGAATAGATTAATATGATAAAGCATAAACAGTCCAATAGGAGAGTGGGTCAACTCCATAAAGCTGGTAATGGACCACGCAACAACGAAGGGAGAGCCAATAGTATTATTAAATTGTGCCTGAACTCACTCCTCAAAGAGAAATGCAAATAAAACTCAAATGGATATGTCATGCTTCTCTATTAGATTGGAAAAAATCAAAAGTTCATCCTACTTAGGGCACCTGGCTGGCTCAGTTGGTGGAGAGTGAGACTCTTGAGCTCAAGCTTGTGAGTTCGAGCCCCACACTGGGGGGAGAGTTTCCTTAAAAATAAAATCTTAAAAAAAAAAAAAGTTGGGGGCAACTGGGTGGCTCAGTCATTAAGTGTCTACCTTTGGCTCTGGTCATGTTTCCAGGGTCCTGGGATCGAGTCCTGCATTGGGCTCTCTGCTCAGCGGGGAGTCTGCTTCTCCCTCTCCAACTCCCCCTGCTTTTGTTCCCTCTCTCTCTGTCAAATAAATAAATAAATAAATAAATATCTTTTAAAAAAAAGTTGGCGTGACTCGGTGTCAATGGCACAAGAATGAAATGGCAAACCCTGTGCATTGTGGGTGGGAGTAGAAATCAGGTCAGAGTTCTGGAAAGCAGTTTAACAATGTTAAGCTGTAACATGAGAAGCCATTTAGTGTAGGTAGTCTTTTTCTACTGCTCTGTTCTAAGGAGATGTTGGATCATTTTGAAAAGATTTTGATGCAAGGATTTTCATCATAGACTTAACCCACAGTAGAAAAAAGTAGGAACAACCTAAAAAGGCTCATGAAGAGTTTTTACTTAAATGAATTACTACACATCAACAAAGTAACACCTCAAACACAATTCAGTTCTTTTTTTTCAAAGATACTATTTTTATTATTTATTTGGGAGAGGAAGTGAGAGAGAGAGAGCATGAGAAGGGGCAGGGTTAGAGGGTGAAGCAGACTCCCCACTGAGCTGGGAGCCTGACGTGGGATTTGATCCTAGGACTCCAGGACCATGACAGGAGATGAAGACAGCTGCCCAACTACTGAACCACCAGAGGCCCCCACAATTCAGTTCTTAAGATGGAAATAGAGCTATATATACTGACTCCGTATAATATCGGCAACATATATGAAATTAAAAAAGCATATTCTAAAATACCATGAAAATCAAGATTCTGCTGATGTAACAGTGTCTTCTCTGCTGTGTGTTTCCATGTGTCCAGTGGAGACAGCTGTCCACAGATGGGTCCAGTAGAATGGGAGCATTCAATCCAGTGGATTTTCTGTAGAAGATGGAAAACTGGGTAGTTTTTGTTTTATGCTTTATACTTTTCTGGGTTTTAATTTTTTTATAATGAGCCCATATACTTTTTGATCAGAAAAAATGGGAAGTTATTTTAATCAAATAATAAATCCTCATAGAGAGTCAATGGCTGGATTAGAATACAACATCTACTTCCTGGATTCTCTGTCCAATCTTTTCCCCATATTCTTGCACTGCTGCGTCACCTTCCATTGACAACCCAAAACCTTAGTTCTGCTTCTGAGTGATTAGTATGGTGGGAGGTAAAGTATGCTACACTAGAAACTTCTGGAGCTCCCATGATGAAAAACAGGATGAATTGGTGCCAGTTTATGCCAGTCATCAGTTTATGAAAAATTTCCCCATCCTCTTCTGAACACCATCATATCAACAATGACAACATGGCAAAAGTATCTGCTGTCCAAGTGCACACATTATTCCCAGCTCAACATTCTGCTTTCACAGAAGTACCAAGCTAATAATTGGAGAGTGCCGCCATCTTCCTTGACATCAGCCAAAAAAATATTTACAATCCTATTGCCCAGCACCCAGCTTTCCCTTAATGATCTGTGTTCAAGCATCCAGGTGCCCACATTTTAAAAACTGAATTTTTTTAAGAAAAAAAATTCACAATTGTTGTATTCTGCGTCATGTGGCAACCTCCCTGATGCCCGATTCCAATTCTTTTTTTGAGTCTTTTTTTGAATTGAACAACTAGGATTCCCAAAGACAGAATTCACCAGGATTTGTGCAGGAATGATGTTAAAGGTTTGCTGCACTAATGGTAATGGCTGTGCAACCAAGAAAGAAGTGTGTCCCTAGGCTCCTGTTGTGTTACCGCTAGTTGCCCAGCTGATTGGATGAGGGGGCAGTCAGAAGATTCTGGAGGAGCTCCTAAGCATCTGAAGGCAGTAGGGAGACACTTGGAGAGCTACCAAATTTGCTATCACCAATGGATAAGGAATTTCAGTATTTTAACAACCAGATGGCACGCCTTGATTTTGTGTTTGGATGCTGTTTTCCATCTTACTGTCATAATTGTACAGTCACCAGGCTTGCATTTTAAAAATGAAGACTGCATTTCTTTTTTTTCTTTTTAAAGATTTATTTATTTATCTGAAAAAGAGAAGGAGGGAGAGGCAGAGGGAGAGAGAGAACTCCAAGCAGACTCCACACTGAGTGCAAAGCCTGATGTAGGGCTCGATCTCATGGTCCTGAGCTCAGGACCTGAGCTAAAACCAAGAGTTGGATGCTTAACCAACTGCGTCACCCAGGCATCCTGAAAACCGTATTTCTCATTCAGATTTTTCATGAGTCCTCAGTAGGGAATCTAGTCAAGTAGAATGAGTATTTGGATCATTTCAGATAGTGTGAGTCAAATGCATCTCAGCAACCTGGATCATTAATTGGAAACTTGGAACCACTTCTTCTAATTGTGGTCACTAATCTTAACACACCATATATTTGCTTTACGTTTCAAAACATCGAAACCTATAAGCTCATGACATTAGGCTGGGACTGAAAGAAGTCAGACAGTGGGTAGGCAAGTGTTTTAAAAACAACTGAATCTATGATCCATAACCCTGACACATGATCTGATCTCCAACATCCCCAAAGATCATGGATTGCTGGACATGGGGAGGGTATGTGCTTTGGTGAGTGCTGTGAAGTGTGTAAACCTGGTGATTCACAGACCTGTACCCCTGGGGATAAAAATATATGTTTATAAAAAATAAAAAATTTAAATTAGAAAAAAAAAAGATCATGGATTGAACAAAAGAAGTTTCTATTAAGAAATGTCTGTCTTTATTTGTTCAACCTATTATTCCATGTTGGTATCCTGTTTCATTCATTTCCTTTTAAAATTGTGAATCCTTACTTCATCCCCACCCCAGCTTTATTAATATATAATTAACATACATACATTGTGTATGTTTAAGGTATACAATGTGATGATTTGATATAATGTAAAATGATGACCACAGTAAGATCAGTTACCCATCCATCACCTCACATGACTGTCTTTTCTGTGTATGGTAAGAATACTTATGATCCATTCTAATAGCAATTTTCCAATATGAAATATAGTATTGTTAACTATAGTGGCCATGTTGAACATTAGATCCCCAGAACTTATTTGCCTTATAACTGGAAGTTTTTACCCTTTGACCAGCATCTCCCCACTTCCCCCTGCCTGTTGGCAACCATCAATTTATCTCCTCTCTGTTTCTCTGTTTCTATGAGTTTAGCTTTTTTAGATTCCACATTAAAGTGATTTCATGCAGTATCTGTCTTTCTCTCTCTGACTTATTTCATTTAGTGTAATACCCTCAAGGATCATTTATGTTGATTTTCTTTATCCATTCATTCACTGATGGACACTTAAGTTGTTTCCATGTGCTGGCTGTTATGAATAATGCTGCAATGAACATGGGAATGCGGGTGTCAACTTGAGAAAATGATTTCATTTCTTCAAAGCCTTTATAAGTTAATTTTTAAAAAGATTTTACTCATTTGACACACAGAGAGATTTTAAGTAGGCAGAGAGCCAGACAGGGAGGAGGGAAGCAGGCTCCCCACCAAGCGGACAGCCCGATGCAGGGCTCAATCCCAGGACCCTGAGTATGACTTGAGCCGAAGGCAGATGATTAACCCACTGAGCCGCCCAGGTGCCCCTAGAAGTTAATTTTTGTGAGTAGTGTAAGTTAGGGGTCCAGTTTCATTCTTCTGCATGCAAATATCCATTTTTCCCAGTACCATTTACTGAAGAGATATTTTTTCCCCATTGAGCGTTCTTTGCTCCCTTGTCAAATACTAGCCAACTGTATATACATGGGTTTATTTCTTGGCTCTCAGTTCTATTTCATTGTTCTATGACTCTGTTTTTATTGTCAGTACGGTACTGTTTTAATTACTTTCACTTTGTAATACAATTTAAAACCAGGAAGTATGATGCCTCTAGCTTTTTTCTCATGGTTCCTTTGGCTATTAGAAGGTGTTTGTGGTTTCATACTAATTTTACAATTTTTTTTCTACTTCTGTGAAAAATAACATAAGTATTTTAATAAGGATCGCACTGAATTTAGAGATAACTTTGGGTGGTATAGACATTTTACCAACACCAATTCTTTCTATCCATGACCACAGGATACTTTTCCTTTTATTTCTGTCTTCAATTTCTTCCATCAATGTCATAAAGTTTTCAGTGTATAGATCTTTAATTTCCTTGTTTGAAATTATTCTGAGTTATTACTGTTTTTGATGCTATTGTAAATGTGAGTGTCTTATTTCTTTCTCAGAGAGTTTGCATATAGAAACTCAACATAGTTTGGGATGTCCTGGCCAGACCAATTGGGCAAAAAAAAAAAAAAAAAAAAAAAAAAAAAAAAAAAAAAAAGAAAGGCATTCAAATTGGAGAGGAAGAAATAAAATTGCCTCTGTTTGCAGATGTCAGGATCTTAGAGAAAATCCTAAAAATTCCATCAAAAATCTGGTAGAACTAATAAAGACATTCAGTCAAGCTGCAGGATACAAAATCAACTTAAAAAATGAGTTGTATTTCTTCACTTCATTTTTATTCTCCTATCTTCAGACAGCTATCATAAGGGCCACTCACCCTTTTCCTATATTTCCATTCTTGACATTTCCAGCAAGGGTGTTTATCTTCAGGGCAGGGTCATCGGCAAGACACACAGGAGGTGAAAAGTTGCCAAGCACCAGGGAAAGACTCTCAGGACTTCCAGGAAACAAATGTTAATAATGAAGCATTGGTGTGGATGATTTTCCTTGGATTCCTCTCCAAGCCTTGCCTGACCTTTTCGATAACTGCCTCAGAGGACAGAGATCTGGCTGTTAGCCATACCAGAAAGAGGAGGTAAGAGGACAGGAATTAGATTCTTTGAGGACTGGAGAACAAAATCCTCCCTGGGATTACAAAGTTCGAACTACCTGGGGATAGTCCTGGGCCCCAGGTCACACAGTCACATTCCTCTTTCCTAAGATTGGAGTAATTGTGCTAAAATTTTAAAGTCAGGCTTTGGCCCTTTTGTGGAATCAAGGGAAAGGCATGTTGGATTCATGGATATATGGCAATGGATAGAAAAAGTTTTATGTGTTGTAGGTGTATGCATGTACTTTCGTGTGTGTGTGTGTGTATACATGTGTCTAAGCACACACACCTCCAGAGTACAAAGGAATGCTCAAGATTTAAGTATAAACCCTTTCCTAAGTGTGTTGTTAGCACACATAAAAAGAGCATTTTGACCAAAATCACTTTCCATGAACCTACCACCCAAGGGATTCTGGCAGGAAAATACACTTGCTGGAGGAGCCTCAGAATCTTCCAGGACTGAGCTGAGGACAGTGTATCCTGTCCTAGCTCAGAGAGGAGCTTTAGAGGAAGGAGCTACCCAGTCAGCTGGATTGTTAAAGAAGGGTAAGGTTAGATTCAAGACTTTACGTCTATGGTAACCACTCAATTAGAGGCACAAAGATTTCCAATTAAATCACAATACTTAAGGGAGAAAAGGGCCATTAGGAGACAGGCTTGATGGGCTGTGTATCTGATGATCTAGCTGCCTTCTCTTAGTCATGCTTTTTACATTCTCCAAAGACACCATGAAAGGTGAAAAGAGGGTTAAGTGTTTTTGACAAGGATCTGTGTATCTACACAGGAAAATTGTTAATCTGAGTTTTTAGGTACAGAGGTCTTGAGTAATAGTAACATGTTAACAGAATTGTGGCACTGTTGGGCAAGGAGAGTATTGAGCTGGCCAGCATGCAAGATCTAACTAAGGGAATGGTCTCCATCAGGCAATACATATTATGTATAATATATTGATCATTTAATATATGTAATATATTTATGTATATAGAGATTATTATAATGTACATAATTATGTATACAATTATTTATATGCTATACATGTATGCATATTATATATAAGATATAATTATGTATGTGTGTGTGTGTGTGTGTGTGTGTGTAATAATCGAGATAATTATAAACTTGTTTGGGAGTTTCATGTATGCACACTTTTGAACCAGAGGGAACAGAACAATTTTGTCAAACTCAGAAGCCTCTTTAATCATGTTGGGAGCTGGCATGAAGCCACACTTGAACTTTGGAGATAATAAAATTTATTTACCCTTAGTAAAATATGATTTCCTGTGTAGGGGCCTGAGAGGCGGGAAGACTTTTAAAAGAAGCTTATTAAAATCTCAGAAAGTTTCTTGGACATTAAAAAAAAAAGTTGGCTGTATTAAGTACAAATGTACTAGAAACATAGAGGTTATATTTCACCTAAAGTACACTTGAATTAAGTGCAGGAAGGGAGAGATTTGGTTTTGCTGAACAAAAATAGTTGAAAAATAATTGGTGACATTTGACAAAATCAAGATGTTACTATATTTTGTCAACTTCCCCTTGAACTGAGTTTCTTCCCTATGTAAGAACAGAGGCCTTAATCTCTAAGTCACTTTATAGTGACTTATGAAAACATGGAAGGTTTAAAGGCACCACAAATTCACCGGTGAGACTCTCCAGACACACAGGATGTGACCTTGGCATTGACGGACTCTTCAGCATTTGTCTGGTACTGCAGTGAAGACATTTTAACAGAGGCACAGAGAACTGACCCTTTACCCAGCGTGGTGAGGGGTGGGTGGTGAGAAGAGGTTAGCAGTCATTTGGGGCTGGACCTCCACCATCAGGAGGGGAACTGTGGACTTAAATCCCAAGAGGAGAAATGGAGGGGTAGAGGGGAGAAGCACCAAGAAAGGATGTGGGGGAGGAAGTGGGAGTAGAAGAGGAGAGGATGGGGAGAGAACAGAGGGAGGGAGCTGAGGGAGTAAGAAAAAGAAATGGAAGATGTACAGCCAGGAGGAAGTGGGACCAGAGCCATCTCTTCCTGATTTACAAGGTAGCCATAAAATGAAATGTATCAAGAAAATTCTATTAAACTCCGCAACTGTTAACTTAGCAAGAAGACGAGGCTGCTTGTCAAAGAAGAAATCAAAAAGATAAAGGAGATAGTGAAGCTTTCTAACTAAGGATATGGTTAAGGACTAACCCAACAGGTCCTCCTTTCTCCACACACCCTTGTGCGGTTTTGTACTGTGTCAAAAAACAGAGCAGCAATTTAGTAAGAGTATATATTATGACACACATACTCTGAAAATGCACAGTATTTTACCCTGTGTTTTCACCATCGTGGGGTTTTGTCCTAAAAAATCATGAGGGAAAAGCACCCTGAATTACTATTCTATTTTGGTCTGGAATCAGCGAGACTTTGAACAAGGAGTCACCATTTGTCTTCCGTTGTGAAGAAATTCATTGGTTTTAAAACCCTTAGGGTTGGCAGGAGGTAGAGGAAGGAGATCAGATAAAAGCAAAACAACAAGATGAAAACATCTTATTTCTTTCTTTCAAAAACCAATCTCTGCAGAAAAGATTGGGCACCTAGCCATTGGTGAGTTTGAGCAGCATGGCTAGGGGTCACTTCTGTGTGCTTTACAATCCAGGATGGAAAAGCCAGCTAATCTGTAGAAAAGTAAGACTTTCTCTGTTTGGTATCAAACCACACACCTTACCATGATAAGGTGGTGCTCAGTTTTGTATTTTTTAAAAATTTTTCATTTCATTGTGGTAAGAATGTGTAATGTGTGACCTACCCTCTTAACAAATTTTTCAGTGTACAATGCAGTATTGTTGCCTAGAGGAACAATGTTGTACAGAAGATTCGAGACCTATTCATCTTGCTTGATGGTAATTTTATACCTGCTGATAAGTTAACCCCTATTCCTGGACCCTGACAACCACCATTCCGCTCACTGGTTCTATGAAGTTGACTATTTGAGCTACCTCATATAAGCAGAAGCGTGGCGTATTCATGTTTCTGTGACTGGCTTATTTCACTTAGCATAGAGTCCCCAAGGTTCAACTGTATTGTCACATGTGGCAGGAGTACCTTCTTTTTTTTAAGGCCGAGTAATATTCCATTGAATGTATGTTGTACAATTTCTTTATCCATCCACTGATGAACATTTAGATTGCTTCCACACATTGGCTATCGTAAATAGTATTGCAATGGATAGAGGAGTGCTGATATTTCTTCAAGATCTTGATTTCAATCCTTTGAATAAATACTGAGAAGTGGAATGCTGAATCATATGGTAGTTCTATTTTTGTTTGAGGATCCTCTGTGCTGTTTTCCTTGGTAGGTGTATCTACCAACAGTGTATAAGAAATCCAGTTTCTCCACGTTTCTTGCCAACACTGCGCTCTCTCTGTCTTCCTCTCTTTTTTTAAAATGCTAGTCATCCTGACAGATGTGAGGTAATATCTCATTGTGGTTTTGATTTGTACTTCCTTCATGATTAGTGACCTTAATTGTTTTTTTACATACTTATTGCTTATTTGTGTATGGTCTTTGGAAAAAAATACCTATTCAAGTCTGTGGCTCATTTCTTTTTTTGAGGGAGGGAGAGAGTGTATAAGGGGGGGGGGTAGGGAGGAGCAGAGAGAGAGAGGGAGAAAAAGAATTTTTAAGCAGGCTCCAGGCTCAGCACAAAGCCTGACATGGAGCTCCATCTCATGACCCTGAGATCATGATGTGAGGTAAAATCCAGAGTTGGATGCTTAACAGACTGAGCCTAACCAGGTGCTGCTCTGTGGCATATCTTTTTTTAATTGGATTATTTTGTTTATTTACTATTGCATTGCAGGAGTTCTTTTATATTTTGGAAATAAACCCCTTATCAGATATATGGTGTTAAAGAGAAAACCACAGGCATTAAATGGTGTCGCTTTCGTAAGGCTCCACGGCAGTAAACCAAGGCTTACTACCTAACTAACTATAGTTTCAACCTCTTCCCCTATCTAACCTCCCCCCACCACCTCATTCTCCACCCCTACCCTCAGCCAGAAACATCACAATCTCTATCCAGCCAAACTGGAATTTCCCCTTCCATTCTCAGGAAGGCAACTTGCCTGAAACAATGCATTCCTTGCTAATACATTCCTTTTCTCTGACTCCTCTTTTCTTTTAAAAACCTTCCATTGTGTACTGCTCCTTCCAGCTCCCCTCTGCTTTCTAGATGGGATTCTGCCTGATTCAGGAATCTTAATAATAAAACCGGCAAGATCTTCAAATTGACTTGGTCAGATTTTGTTTTTTTAATCAATGATTTGTAAATATTTTCTCCTGTTCCAGAGGTTGCCTTTTCACTTCGTTGATGGTTTCCTTGGCAGTGCAGGAGACTTTTAGTTCGATATAGCCTCAGGGAAATTTTTCTTTATATTTTCTTCTAGGAGTTTCATGGTTTAAAATCTTGCTTTAAGTCTTCAAGCCATTATGAGTTCATGTTTGTGAATGGCTTAAGATAGGGGTCTAATTTTTTTTTTATGGGTGAATATCCAGTTTTCCCAACATCATTTATTGAGGAAACAACCTTTATCCCATTGAGTAGTCTTGGCACCCTTGTCAAGTACTAGTTGACCATTTATGCATGGGTTTATTTCTGGGCTATAAATTATGCTGCATTGACCCATGTGTCCGTTTTTACGTCAGTACCACATTGTTTGAATTATTTTAGCTTTGTAATTTAGTTTGAAATCAAGAATTGTGATGCCTCTAGCTTTGTTTTCTTTTTCTAGGTTGATTTGGCCACTCATTGTCTTTTATAGCTCCATACAAATTTTTGAATTTTTTCTTTCTATTTAAAAAATGCTGTTGTGATTTCGATAGGGGTTAAATCTATAGATTGCTTTGAGTAGCATGGACTTTCTAATAATAGTAAATCTTCCAATCCATGAAAACGCAATGTCTTTCCATTTATTTGCGTCTTGCTTAATTTCTTTCATCAATGTTTTGTAGCTTTGGTACACAAGTTTTTTATTTTCTCAGTTAAGTTTATTCCTAGATAGTTTATTCTTTTTTTCCTTGGTGCCATTTTTTTTTTTTTAAGATTTTATTCATTTATTTGTCAGAGAGAGGGAGCACAGGCAGACAGAGTGGCAGGCAGAGGCAGAGGGAGAAGCAGGCTTCCTGCTGAGGAGGGAGCCGGATGTGGGACTCCATCCCAGGATGCTGGGATCATGACCTGAGCCGAAGGCAGCCACTTAACCAACTGAGCCACCCAGGCGTCCCTCTTGGTGCTATTTTAAATGAAATTGTTTTCCTAATTTCTTTTCCAGATAGTTCATTGTTATTATGCAGATCTTTTATGACTTACAAATATGTCCCAATAAGTCAAAACGTAGTCAAATTGTAAGTCAAAATGCATTTAATATACTTAACACTACTGAACATCATAGCTTAACCTAGCCTACCTTAAACGTCCTCAGAACACTTCCGTTAGCCTACATTGGGCAAAATCATCTCATACAAAGTCTATTTTATAATAAAGTGTTGAATATCTCATGTAATTTACTTAATACTGTACTAGAAGTGAAAAACAAAACGGTGGCCCGGAATTGGAATGGTTGTAGGTGTACCGATCTTTCACCCTTGCGGTGGTGGTCTGACTGGGAGCTGTGGCTGGCTGCTGCCGCCCAGCATCATGGGAGAGGATTGTACCATATATCAGTAGCTTGGCAGAAGATCAAAATTCAAAGCACCGTTTTACGGACTGCACATCACTTTCACATCATCATAAACTTAAAAGTCATAAATTGAAGGACTGTAAGTCAGAGACCATCTGTATAGCAAAACAATTGATTTTTGTGTGTTGATTTTGTATCCGGCAACTTTAGTGAATTTTTAAATTACTTCTAACAGTTTTTTTTTTTAGAATGGAGTCTTTAGGGTTTTCTATATATAAAATCATGACTGCAAACAGGGACAACTTTAAGTCTTTTTTTCTGATTCGAATGCATTTTGATTCTTTTTCTTATCTAATCGCTCTGGCTAGGACTTACAGTACTATGTCAAACAGACATGGTGAGAGTGGGTATCCTTGCCTTATTCCTGATTTTAGATGACAGACTTTCAGTTTTTCATGAATATAAGTGATGTTAGAGTAGACTTTTTATTTATGTCCTTCATTTTATTGAGATAATTCCCTTCTATTTCTAGTTTGTTGAGAGTTTTGTCATAAAAAATGTATTGAATTTTATCAAGTGGCTTTTTTGCATATATTAAAATGATCATGTATTTTTAACCCTTCTTTTCTTAATATAGTGCATCACATTAACTGATTTTCATATATCGAGTCATTCTTACATCCCAGGGATAAATCCTACTTTGTCATGGTGTATGATCCTTTTAATGTGTTCTTGAATTAGATTTGCTAGAATTTTGTTGAGGGTTTTCCCGTCTGTATTCATCAGAGATAATGGCCTGTAATTTTCTTGCGGCATCTCTGTCTCTTGCTTTGGTATCAGGGTAATGCTGGCCTCATAAAATGAGTTTGGAAATGTTTCCTTCTCTTCAATTTTTTGGGGAGAGATTGTGATAAAGAGAATCATAAAAGAGTACTATGAGCAATTATATGCCAACAAATTGCAAAGCTAGAAGAAGTGGATGAATTCCTAGAAACACCCAACCTAAGAAGACTGAATCATAAAGAAGTACAAGGTCAGAACAGAGTGTAACTAGTGTGGGGATCAATGACTGAATTAAATAAATTATTGCTTGCATCAATAATCAAAAAGCTTCCCGAGGAAGAAATGCCCAGGAACTTCACTGGTGAATTCTATCAATTAGTTCTTTATTCTAGAGCTTTCTATCCTCCAAATGTGCTAGCATGTTGTAAATGGGTAAGTGAGGTTTCAAGATAAGTCATTTTTACTGCTTTAGTCTTTTATTTTGTCATATTTTGGCATAAGCAAAAAGGGGAATTTAAATCCTGAGGGTCATCAACTTCATGTTCTTTATGTGAGTAATATATAGTTTTTCCTCTTTCCTTTGTCAGTGGACTCTGGAAGGATCGTGGATTGCAAACTGCTTTGGCTTAAAGAATTGTGCTCAATTCTCTATAACTATGCAGATTGAGAAAGAATGTGCACATTGGATAATCATGTCCCTGAGAAAGTCAAGCAAACAAAGAAAAACAAATTAGGAATGTCTGCAACTTTCCAGTTATCATCTTCCCTCGTTTGGAAAGCAGTGTATTTATAGAAAGTAAGATTTCTGAGTAAGCTGTTTTCTGTAACATTCCCTAAACAAGAAACTCAAGGTCTGTTTTGCTTAAACTGAAAATAAAAAGGTAGGAGGGAGGTGAGGAGGGAAAAAAGTAGAGCAGACAATTGAGCAAAGGACTGACGGATGTAACCTGATTTGTAGAGTTAGTTTCTGCACAGGTTTTGTCTGGAAACCTTGACTTGCACTATTGGAGCCAATGCCTCCAGTTCTGGCCTGGTTCTCCAGTGACTTCATGATCTGAATTGATCAGATGGGTCTTGGATTCTCCCCCAGGGCTAATTATCTACAGCGAGAGGACTGAGTCCTGCTGCCCCTGGTTTCTGTAGTTCTATCTGTCCAGCTCAGAGGCTTGCCACTGTCCCAGGTTGCCTTAAGCAGTCTGTTTTTTATATTCATGCATCTGCCTACCTGCTGGGGGAAGAGGAGTGTGCAACCCCTGGACGCACTGTTGAAGGCTGTAAGCTTGGTAATGAATTTGGTCTGAGAAGCTTCCAAAGGGACACACAAAACAGGGACAGAAAGTTATTTGCTTCCAAAATCTCCCAGAGCAACCCGGGCGCCTAGCTGGCAGGCTTTCTTGCACACACAGCTTTGATTTCATGCAGTTGATCAAAATATGCATGCCCACCCACAATGACTCCTAGCCTACTCACCCTCCTGGCATGAGAACTTAGAGGATCCTCTGGAGACTCTTGGGATGAAAGAGTCTGGAACTAGAACTTTTCTTATGAACTAGAACCAACACCTCCCGTCTCACCTGCCACAGCTACGCATACAGTCTGAATGTTGATCGACACACAGTGATTTCCCTCCTATCATACTTTCCATAACACCCATCCTTCCAGTCAGGTGTGGTTTCAGACTCTTACAGAGATACAAAGACCACAGTGGGGACCCTATTGTCTAGGAATTTGGTAGAAAAGAAGTTTATGGGAAAGTAGTCATTCAAAGCTTTGACTTGTGTCTGTGACCTTCAAGCAAGAGCTGGATCTACAGCTTGGGAGGGTGTATAGAGTGACTTCTCACCACTGCCTGGGTATTGGCAGCTATCCATGCCCTGGCTCTGTTGTCACTCGTTACTCCCATCCAAGAACCATAGAGAACAAACTGGTGGTCACCAGAGGGGAGGTGGTGGGGGGATGAATGAAATAGGAGATAGGGATTAAGAAGTGTGCGTACCATAATGAGCACTGAGTACTGTACAGAATTGTTGAATCACTATATTGTACACTTGAAACCAATATAACACTGTATGTGAACAATATTGGAATTAAAATGAAAAACCGAATTAAAAAATCTCATACACCGAAAATTTCTCTCCCTGAGAGAAATTCTGGTACTAGCTCTTAAGATAAAAATCTTTTTTCTGATTCTAAATGTGATATTTTTCTGATTTACTTTCAGAAATCGAAAATGCCAATGTTTTTCCCATCCAGAAGTAGCCATTATTAACAAATATTTCTTGTAACATGTTATAATCAGATATGTAAAGTATACTGGAATCATACTATACAGTACAAATGGCTGCTGAACAACACAAGATAATTCGGGGTGCTGCACCCCCTCAGTGCAGTCAGAAATCCACTTCTAACTTTTGACTCCTAGGGTACCTTGGTGGCTCAGTCAGTTGAACATCTGCTTGGGCTCAGGTCATGATCCTGGGGTCCTCGTATCAAAACCCACATCGAGCTCCCTGCTCAGGGGGGAGTCTGCTTCTCCCTCTGCTGCTGCTCTTCCTCTCTCTGTCAAGCAAATAAATGAAAAAAATCTTTAAAAAACAAACAAACAAACAAACTTTTGACTCCCAAAACTTACCTATAACAGCCTACAGGTGACCAGAGGCCTTCCTGATAAAATCATAGTCAATTAGCACATATCCTGTATGTCATATGTATTGTACATTGTATTCTTACAATAAAGTAAACTATAGAAAAGAAAAAAATAATAAGGAAAAAAATCATAAGGAAGAAAATATACATTTATAGTACTGTATTGTATTTATCAGAAAAAAATCTGTGTATATCTTGAACTTGTACAGTTCAAACCAACATTTGTGCAGTGTTGTTCAAAGGCAACTGTATTCTGTTTTAGATACTGTTCTTTCCACTTAACATTTGGTGAATATTTCCTTTTTAGGAAACAAAACTATAATTATGAAAGCAATAAGGGCAAATCGTTAATTAAAAATCCAGTAAAATAGAATGCTAGTAAAGAAAAAAATCAAGATATCTTCCTTTTGCTTGAATCCCCACTATACACACAGTAACCTTCCCCACAGACGGACATGTTTACGTGTTTGTTGTTCTTCTAAAACAATGAGAAAGCACGTGTTTATTCCTCTGTTTGGTGATTTTATTAGATTTAGCCTGTATCTGTTCATTCCCTATAGTGTAGGTAAGAGATTTGACTCTGTAACATTTCCCCATCTTTAAATGAAGACCCATTTAAAAAATATTTATCTTTAAAGATAAAAACATTTATCTTTAAACAAATATCTATTCTACTTTTATAACTTCAACAATGTACCTAAGCATCAAGTTCTTATTCCATTGCATTTCCTCATTTCCTCCTGGTTTTCCATGAAGTAAGTGGACCTGAGTCTTCATAAACATATCTTGTTGACATGACTCTTTTTCTTCCATTATCTCTCCCATATATTTCTTAGACACTTCCCTGCTATTTACCACCCCTTGAAACCAAATGCCCCTTAACATATACTATTAAGACAGTATATGAACTCCAAGTCTAACTACTTTTTTGTTTTATTTCTTTTCTATAAACTTTTCTCTGAATGTAAATATTATTAAAAATTGTGTAGCTTTTTTCCTGTTAATCTGTCTTTTGCTTGTTTAGTTTGCAGGCCCCAATCACCAAACCAAAGAGGGCAGAGAAAAGGTTTTTCTTCTCTGACACTATCTTCTCTCTATGTCCTTTTTCTCTCATGATCTTTTCTCTGTGTACATACATCCCTGGTGTCTTTTCTTCTTCCTGTAAGGACACCAGTCCTAGTGAATTGGGACTTTACTCATATGACCCCATTTAATTTACCTCTTTAAAGGTCCTTCTCCAAATACAGACATATTGGGGGGTAGGGTTTTAACACATGAACTTCAGAGATACAGTGCATAACAGATGGTGTTCAATCTGATTCTGATGTTTGAAAAGTTGTTCATTGCCCAACAGGCAGACATCTAAATAACAAGAAATTGTGTTTATTAAAGAATGAAAAAATTATTTTTTCTTCCAATAAATCAGTATTATTTTTTCCAAATGTCTACTGTGTTGTTATGGTATGAATACTTACCAAGTTTTTTAAACAAACTACTTAATAAATAGACAATTGGGTATTTCTTTGGCTTCGAGCTACCATGAAATGATTCCTGGGACTCTGAAGGTGCTGTGAATGGAGAATGTTTGGGTGGAGTCTCACAGGTATCTCTTCTTGCTTGTGTGGATGGCATAATGTAAGGGGATGTCCTGGCACCAAGACTTGGATCCCCACCTTTGCTTTAGTGAACTTCCTTACTTTTGCCCCAGGGCCCGTGCTTCACACAAACAGACCGCCAAACACGAGTCACCATATCAGAAAAGCAGGCATGGTGGAAGCCTGGGTCAAAGAAAGACAATTCTTGATTTTTAGTTAAAAAATGAAAACAAAACCAAACCCAAATGATCTCCACCCAGGTTCAAGAAAGGAAAATCTGTGCAATCAGGTAGAAGTAGCCTGTCTCCTAACTACACAGCCCCCTCGATTCCCCAGGTCCAGAAGAAGTGAAGGAAGGACCAGCGAGGAGAGGGGACGAGAAGTTAGATGCTGAGGCAGAGTCTTTGCTAAGTCATCTTGGGGAATAGACTCCCAGTAGATCTGTAGGTCTGTGGTCAGGGTTCCCTCACACCCAGGCTGAGAGATATCCCAGGAGTTCAGACAAGACCCCAAAGACCCTACTAGGGGTACAGACTCTGGATGAGAGCAGATATGGCAGGGATTGGGCTGGGCATGGAAGTTCTAACTCAAGAGTATTTCAAGCTAAAATGGAAAAGAGGAAAAGAACTGAATTTACCTGGACACAATCCCCTACTTCTTTTCTGTTAGGTGGAAGGGGAGCTCAAGGTCAAAATTTAAAATCATATCTAAGAAAATAAAGGAAGATACATTTTTACCTGTTTGTGTTTACAGATCAAAAATGTCATTCCTCTGTTGGTTCCACCAACTTAGGAACATTGTCTTTCTAAGAAAGACTTGAAGGACTAAAAACTCTCTGGGCTCCAATAGATGAATCTCTAGTAGCTGTTTCAGGTACTCTGACAATGTAAATTTCAAGGGAGTTGTAAACTTATTAAATAATGTCCCCCCTCCCAAAGTCATGTCTGCCAGAATGTAGCCTTGTTTGGAAACAGAAAATTAGTTAAGGATTCTGAGATCCCAGATTTAGGGTAAGCTTCAAATCCAGTGACTGTTGTCTTTATTAGAGGAAGGAGAGATACAGAAGGACTCCTGGGAGAAGGCACTGGAGGCAAAGATTGCACTTGATCTTAGCCAAAAGGCCGAGAAGCAATGGAGGCAAAGATTGGACTTGTGTTTTCCTAAGCCAAAGATGGCTAGAAGCCATCAGACACTGGAAGAGCCAAGGTAAGGTTTTCCCCTAGAGCCTTGGAAGGAAGTATGGATCTGCCGACATCTTGATATTGGACTGATTTCAAAAGCCTGTGAGAATATTCTTCTGCCCTTTTAAGCAAATTTATGGTTATTTGTTAGAGCAGCCTTGGGAAGTGAATCCATGAGTGAAGCACTCACTTGTGCATAAGTCTGTGCTCTGTGGGGGCACTGCAGGAATGATGACCCATTTACTCATCCTTTATTTCCGTGAACCTTTCTTGAGTTCCAGGCACTCATCTGAATGCTCAGGAGAGAGAAGGAAAATGGCCCAGATCAGTACCCATCTTCATGGACCTCAAAGCTTAATTGAAAGACCAAACCCCAAGAAAACAAATCATAGAACTGAGAGAGTGGCGTGTATGTGGATGGAGTGATGGAGTGAAGAAGAGGGAAAGCAGGAAAGTATGGTGCCCATAAAGCCAAGCAGTGGAGGCATTTCCAGTGGAAAGACGGATCAGGGTGTCTAGTGCTACAGAGACGAGGACAAAAGACAGGGCATGGAATATAGCAAAGTGGAGGGCATTGAGACCTGGACAAGGGGTCCTGGTAGAAATGTATTGATGGCAATCTAGTCAAACTGACAAGTGAGGAAGAGAAGAAATGGGCAGAATCAACCTTCTTGAGGTTCTACTATTGAGGGGAGTAGACAAATAGAGAAGGAGGGACTACTTTGATGAGTTTATTTATTTTTATATTTAAACCCACAACAAAGTAAGCATGCTAGTGGGAAGAACCAGTAGAAAGGAAAAACAGGATGATTCCAGAGATGGGAAGAAGGCAGGGTGAAGTCCCAGCATAGGACAGAGGGTCTGGAGCTTGGTACACCCCATGAGGGGCTGAGTAGGAATAGAGCAAGGTCTCTCTCTAGCAACCAGGGTCAAGAAGCAGATGGTGGGGAGATGTGGTGGCTCCCTTCTCTATGGCTTCTCTTTTCTCACTGAAATAAGAACCAGGGTGATCAGTTGAGGACATGGAGGAGGAGAGCTGGAGAACAAAGAGAAGAAGCACCTCACTCCTGCCCTACCATGCTGGTGTGCTCTGTCAGATGCCTGATGTGCAAAGTGAACACAAGCAAGAGAGAGAAATGCTGGATGACAGAAGGTGATCCGGTTAACCCATCCATCCCATAGAGCTTCCATCAGAGTGTCATTCTGCTGTTTGAAACCCTCATAAAGGGGCACCTGGGTGGTTCAATCGCTTGGGCATCCAATTCTTGGTTTCGTCTCAGGTCACGATCTCAGAGTCCTGAGATCGATCCCCGCATCTGGGCTCTGTGCTCAGTGGGGAGTCTGTTAGAGTTTCTCTCTCACCCTCTGTCCCTATTTCTCATGCTCTCTCTCTCTCTCAAATAAATAAAAATAAAAACTTTAAAAAAAAATCCTCAAATGGCTTGTTTGCCTCCACAGATGGGTCTAGGTTCCCAGGTTTGGGCTAGATGCCCTCTGTGACCAGCGCCCACCCCCCCCACCCACCCCAAGCAGATTGTCCCACCTTCCCTCACATTGCCAAGCAGACAACTGTAGGAGAAGGAAGAGGCTTTCAGAATCTTTGGTCCTGCATCCTTCTTCCTGGTCAGAAGTGCACCCATACTGTTTAGTCGCACTACATAGGATGACTCTGCCACGGCCTTGAGGTAAGGCACAGACCTCAGCTGGCGTGGGGTGGTGGAGTGAGGGGACTGAGGGCAGCAGGGCAGACAGCCTCTCCACCCTTCTGATTCTTTCCTGCAGACAGAGGGGCCCACTGTCATCAATTCTTCTCGTGTGTAGAGAGAATCCGGACATCCAGAGTGTTATGCAAAAACTCATTTTTAAATAGTGTCCTAAATGTTTCAAAAATACTCCACTGGCACTGTGGGCTGGGTTTGGTCTGCAAGCCACAGGTTTACTGCCTATGGATGGGAGCTGCTGCTGTTCCCCCTTCAGACCTTGAATGTTCTCCTCTTCATACCTAGAAGACACACCAATACCCCAGGAGTGTTGGGGGGAACATGGGGTGAGCAGTGCAGTCCGGCAGGAAGAGGACCTGGGTGCCAATACCAGCTCTGCTTGTTATGAGCCAATAACCTCCCTTACAGATTCCTGGTGTGAACAGAGCAGCCACTTTTTTTTTTTTAAGATTTTATTTATTATTTTACAGAGAGAGAGAGAGAGAGAGAGAGAGAGAGAGGGCACAAGCAAAGGGAGTGGCAGAGGGAGAAGCAGACCTCTGGCTGAGCAGAGAGCCCACTGTGGGACTTGATTCCAGGACCCTAGGATCATGACCTGAGCCAAAGGCAGACACTTAACCAACTGAGCCACCCAGGCACCCCAGCAGCTGCTTTATATCCTAGCTGAGAGGCAGTCATCTGAATGCAAGGTTAGCATGACTGGGGGAGCGGCACGCTGGGCAGCAGTGAGGGAGTGCTCCCTTTCAGGTGCCAAACTAGCCCTTGCCCGAGCCTAGGTTGGGGATGCCTCCTTCAGCCCAGCACCCTGGGCTCCTAGCTGGCCTCCCAGGACCCTGGCTGGGGTGAGTGCAATAATAGCTTCTGAAAGTGCTTAGTAAACAGTCTTTTTTTTTTAATATAATGTTCGATGATTTATTAGCTGAGTATATTTGATATTTTTTATTAATATATAATGAATTATTTGCTTCAGGGGTATAGGTCTGTGAATCACCAGTCTTACACAATTCACAGCACTCACCATAGCACATACCATCCCCAGCGTCCATCATTGAGCTACCCTATCTGCCCCTCCCCGCACCCTCCCCCAGCAACCCTCAGTTTGTTTCCTGGGATTAAGAGTCTCTTATGGCTTTTCTCCCTCCCTGGTCCCATCTTGTCTCATTTATTTCCTCTCTGCCTCCCACAACCCCCTGCCCTGCCTCTCAAATTCCTTATATCAGAGAGATCATATGATAATTGTCTTTCCCTGATTGACTTATTTCTTAGCATAATATCCCCTAGTTCTATCCATGTTGTTGCAAATGGCAAGATTTCAGGGGGTTTTGATGGCTGTGTAGTATTCCATTGTGCGTGTGTGTGTGTGTGTGTGTGTGTGTGTGTGTATCAATCACATCTTCTTTATCCATTCATCTGTTGATGGACATCTAGGTTCTTTCCATAGTTTGGCTACTGTGGACATTGTTAGTATAAACATTCAGGTGCACCTGCCCCTTCAGATCACTACATTTGTATCTTTAGGGTAAATACCCAGTAGTGCAATTGCTGGGTCATAGGGTAGCTCTATTTTCAACTTTCTGAGGAACCTCCATGCTGTTCTCCAGAGTGGTTGCACCAGCTTGCATTCCTACCAACAATGTAGGAGTGTTCTGCTTTCCCCACATCCTTGCCAACATCTATTGTTTCCTGACTTGTTAATTTTAGCCATTCTGACTGGTGTGAGGTGGTATCTTACTGTGGTTTTGATTTGTATTTCCCTGATGCTGAGTGATGTGGAGCACTTTTTCATGTGTCTGTTGGCCTTGTGGATGTCTTCTTTGTAGAAATGTCTGTTCATGTCTTCTGTCCATTTCTTGACTGGATTATTTGTTCTTTGGGTGTTGAGTTTGATTAAGTTCTTTCTAGATTTTGGATACTAGCCCTTTACCTGATATGTCATTTGTGAATACCTTCTCCCATTTTGTCAGTTATCTTTTTTTTTTTTTTTTTTTTACTGTTTTCTTTGCTGTGCAAAAGATTTTGATCTTGATGAAGTTCCAATAGTTCATTTTTGCCCTTGCTTCCCTTGCCTCTGGTGATGTTTCTAGGGAGAAGCTGCTGTGGCTGAGGTTGAACAGGTTGGTGCTTGTGTTCTTCTCAAGGATTTTGATGGAATCCTGTCTCACATCAGATCTTTCATCCATTTTGAGTCTATTTTTGTGTGTGGTATAAGAAAGTGGTCCAGTTTCATTCTTCGGCATGTGGCCATCCAATTTTCCCAACACCATTTGTTGAAGAGGCTGTCTTTTTTCCATTGGATATTCTTTCCTGCTTTGTGGAAGATTAGTTGACCATAGAGTTGAGAGCCTATTTCTGGGCTTTCTATTCTGTTCCATTGATCTATGTGTCTGTTTTTGTGCCAGTACCATACTGTCTTGATTACAGCTTTGTAATAGATCTTGAAGTCTGGAATTGTGGTGCCACCAACTTTGTTTTTCTTTTTTCAACATTCCTCTGGCTATTAGGAGTCTTTTCTGGTTCCATATAAATTTTAGGATTATTTGTTCCATTTCTTTGAAAAAAATGGATGGGATTTTGATAGGGATTGCATTAAATGTGTAGATTGCTTTAGGTAACATAGACATTTTCACAATATTTGTTCTTCCAATCCATGAGCATGGAACATTTTTCCATTTCTTTGCGTTCTTCCTCAATTTCTTTTATGAGTACTTTATAGTTTTCTGAGTATAGATTCTTTGCCTTTTTGGTTAGGTTTATTCCTAGGTATCTTATGGTTTTGGGTGCAACTGTAAATGGTATTAACTCCTTAATTTCTCTTTCTTCTGTCTTGTTGGTGTATAGAAATGCAACTGATTTCTGTGCACTGATTTTATATCCTGACACTTTAGTGAATTCCTGTATGAGTTCTAGCAATTTTGGAATGGAGTCTTTTGGGTATTCCATGTAACATATCATATCATCTGCAAAGAGTGGGAGTTTGACTTCTTCTTTGCTGATTTGGATGCCTTTTATTTCTTCTTCTTGTCTGATTGCTGAGACTAGGACTTCTAGTACTATGTTGAATAGCAGTGGTGATAGTAGACAGCCCTATTCTTGACCTTAGGGGAAAAGCTCTCAGTTTTTCCCCATTGAGGACGACATTTGCTATGGGTTTTACATAGATGGCTTTTATGATACTGAGGTACGTACCCTCTACCCCAACACTGTGAATAGTTTTGATCAAGAAAGGATGTTATACGCTGTCAAATGCTTTTTCAGCATCTATTGAGAGTATCATATGGTTTTTGTTCTTTCTTTTATTAATGTATTATATCAAATTGGTTGATTTGTGGATGTTGAACCAACCTCGCAGCCCAGGAATAAATCCCATTTGGTCATGGTGACTAATCCTTTTAATGTACTGTTGGATCTTATTGGCTAGTATTTTTTTTTTTTATGCATGAAGTATTTTAATGCAGGCCTGGCACCTTGGGAATATTTAAACAAATGTTCCTGTGTCCTGTGCTGTTTCTGACCACTATGCTTTATTCTTAAAAATCCCCAATTTTTTTAAATTTTTTATTTTTTATAAACATATATTTTTATCCCCAGGGGTACAGGTCTGTGAATCACCAGGTTTACATATTTCACAGCACTCACCAAAGCACATACCCTCCCCAATGTCCACAATCCCACCCCCTTCTCCCAAACCCCCTCCCCCCAGCAACCCTCAGTTTGTTTTGTGAGATTAAGAGTCACTTATGGTTTGTCTCCCTCCCAATCCCATCTTTTTTCATTTATTCTTCTCCTACCCACTTAAGCCCCCATGTTGCATCACCACTTCCTCATATCAGGGAGATCATATGATAGTTGTCTTTCTCTGCTTGACTTATTTCGCTAAGCATGATATGCTCTAGTTCCATCCATGTTGTCGCAAATGGCAAGATTTCATTTCTTTTGATGGCTGCATAGTATTCCATTGTGTATATATACCACGTCTTCTTGATCCATTCATCTGTTGATGGACATCTAGGTTCTTTCCATAGTTTGGCTATTGTGGACATTGCTGCTATAAACATTCGGGTGCACGTGCCCCTTTGGATCACTACGTTTGTATCTTTAGGGTAAATACCCAATACTGCAATTGCTGAGTCATAGGGCAGTGCTATTTTCAACATTTTGAGGAACCTCCATGCTGTTTTCCAGAGTGGCTGCACCAGCTTGCATTCCCACCAACAGTGGAGGAGGGCTCCCCTTTCTCCGCATCCTCGCCAGCATCTGTCATTTCCTGACTTGTTGATTTTAGCCACTCTGACTGGTGTGAGGTGATATCTCATTGTGGTTTTGATTTGTATTTCCCTGATGCCGAGTGATATGGAGCACTTTTTCATGTGTCTGTTGGCCATCTGGATGTCTTCTTTGCAGAAATGTCTGTTCATGTCCTCTGCCCATTTCTTGATTGGATTATTTGTTCTTTGGGTGTTGAGTTTGCTAAGTTCTTTATAGATTCTGGACACTAATCCTTTATCTGATATGTCGTTTGCAAATATCTTCTCCCAGTCTGTCAGTTGTCTTTTGATTTTGTTAACTGTTTCCTTTGCTGTGCAAAAGCTTTTGATCTTGATGAAATCCCAATAGTTCATTTTTTCCCTTGCTTCCCTTGCCTTTTGCGTTGTTCCTAGGAAGATGTTGCTGCAGCTGAGGTCGAAGAGGTTGCTGCCTGTGTTCTCCTCAAGGATTTTGATGGATTCCTTTTGCACATTGAGGTCCTTCATCCATTTTGAGTCTATTTTTGTGTGTGGTGTAAGGAAATGGTCCAATTTCATTTTTCTGCATGTGGCTGTCCAGTTTTCCCAGCACCATTTATTGAAGAGGCTGTCTTTTTTCCATTGGACATTCTTTCCTACTTTGTTGAAGATTAGTTGACTGTAGAGTTGAGGTCTATTTCTGGGCTTTCTATTCTGTTCCATTGATCTATGTGTCTGTTTTTGTGCCAGTACCATGCTGTCTTGACGATAACAGCTTTGTAATAGAGCTTGAAGTCCGGAATTATGATGCCACCAACGTTGGCTTTCTTTTTCAATATCCCTTTCGCTATTCGAGGTCTTTTCTGGTTCCATATAAATTTTAGAATTATTTGTTCCATTTCTTTGAAAAAGATGGATGGTACTTTGATAGGAATTGCATTAAATGTGTAGATTGCTTTAGGTAGCATAGACATTTTCACAATATTTATTCTTCCAATCCAGGAGCATGGAACATTCTTCCATTTCTTTGTGTCTTCCTCAATTTCTTTCATGAGCACTTTATAGTTTTCTGAGTATAGATTCTGTGTCTCTTTGGTTAGGTTTATTCCTAGGTATCTTGTGGTTTTGGGTGCAATTGTAAATGGGATTGACTCCTTAATTTCTCTTTCTTCTGTCTTGCTGTTGGTGTAGAGAAATGCAACTGATTTCTGTGCATTGATTTTATATCCTGTACTTTACTGAATTCCTGTATAAGTTCTAGCAGTTTTGGAGTGGAGTCTTTTGGGTTTTCCACATATAGTATCATATCATCTGCGAGAGTGATAATTTGACTTCTTCTTTGCCGATTTGGATGCCTTTAATTTCCTTTTGTTGTCTGATTGCTGAGGCTAGGACCTCTAGTACTATGTTGAATAGCAGTGGTGATAATGGACATCCCTGCCGTGTTCCTGACCTTAGTGGAAAAGCTTTCAGTTTTTCTCCATTGAGAATGATATTTGTGGTGGGTTTTTCATAGATGGCTTTGATGATATTGAGGTATGTGCCCTCTATCCCTACACTTTGAAGAGTTTTGATCAGGAAGGGATGCTGTACTTTGTCAAATGCTTTTTCAGCATCTATTGAGAGTATCATATGGTTCTTGTTCTTTCTTTTATTGATGTGTTGTATCACATTGACTGATTTGCGGATGTTGAACCAACCTTGCAGCCCTGGAGTAAATCCCACTTGGTCGTGGTGAATAATCTTTTTAATGTACTGTTGAATCCTATTGGCTAGTATTTTGTTGAGTATTTTTGCATCTGTGTTCATCAAGGATATTGGTCTATAGCTCTCTTTTTTGGTGGGATCCTTGTCTGGTTTTGGGATCAAGGTGATGCTGGCCTCATAAAATGAGTTTGGAAGTTTTCCTTCCATTTCTATTTTTTGGAACAGTTTCAGGAGAATAGGAATTAGTTCTTCTTTAAATGTTTGGTAGAATTCCCCCCGGAAGCCGTCTGGCCCTGGGCTTTTGTTTGTTTGGAGATTTTTAATGACTGTTTCTATATCCTTACTGGTTATGGGTCTGTTCAGGCTTTCTATTTCTTCCTGGTTCAGTTGTGGTAGTTTATATGTTTCTAGGAATGCATCCATTTCTTCCAGATTGTCAAATTTATTGGCATAGAGTTGCTCATAGTATGTTCTTATAATAGTTTGTATTTCTTTGGTGTTAGTTGTGATCTCTCCTCTTTCATTCATGATTTTATTTATTTGGGTCCTTTCTCTTTTCTTTTTGATAAGTCGGGCCAGGGATTTATCAATTTTATTAATTCTTTCAAAGAACCAGCTCCTAGTTTCGTTGATTTGTTCTATTGTCTTTTTGGTTTCTATTTCATTGATTTCTGCTCTGATCTTTATGATTTCTCTTCTCCTGCTGGGCTTAGGGTTTCTTTCTTGTTCTTTCTCCAGCTCTTTTAGGTGTAGGGTTAGGTTGTGTACCTGAGACCTTTCTTGTTCCTTGAGAAAGGCTTGTACCGCTATATATTTTCCTCTCAGGACTGCCTTTGTTGTGTCCCACAGATTTTGAACCGTTGTATTTTCATTATCATTTGTTTCCATGATTTTTTTCAATTCTTCTTTAATTTCCCGGTTGACCCATTCATTCTTTAGAAGGATGCTGTTTAGTCTCCATGTATTTGGGTCCTTTTCTAACTTCCTTTTGTGGTTGAGTTCTAGCTTTAGAGCATTGTGGTCTGAAAATATGCAGGGAATGATCCCAATCTTTTGATACCGATTGAGTCCTGATTTAGGACCAAGGATGTGATCTATTCTGGAGAATGTTCCATGTGCACTAGAGAAGAATGTGTATTCTGTTGCTTTGGGATGAAATGTTCTGAATATATCTGTGATGTCCATCTGGTCCAGTGTGTCGTTTAAGGCCTTTATTTCCTTGCTGATCTTTTGCTTGGATGATCTGTCCATTTCAGTGAGGGGAGTGTTAAAGTCCCCTACTATTATTGTATTATTGTTGATGTGTTTCTTTGATTTTGTTATTAATTGGTTTATATAGTTGGCTGCTCCCACGTTGGGGTCATAGATATTTAAAATTGTTAAATCTTCTTGTTGGACAGACCCTTTGAGTATGATATAGTGTCCTTCCTCATCTCTTATTATAGTCTTTGGCTTAAAATCTAATTGATCTGATATAAGGATTGCCACTCCTGCTTTCTTCTGATGTCCATTAGCATGGTAAATTCTTTTCCACCCCCTCACTTTAAATCTGGAGGTGTCTTTGGGCTTAAAATGAGTTTCTTGGAGGCAACATATAGATGGGTTTTGTTTTTTTATCCATTCTGATACCCTGTGTCTTTTGACAGGGGCATTTAGCCCATTAACATTCAGGGTAACTATTGAGAGATATGAATTTAGGGCCATTGTATTGCCTGTAAGGTGACTGTTACTGTATATGGTCTCTGTTCCTTTCTGATCTACCACTTGAAGGCTCTCTCTTTGCTTAGAGGACCCCTTTCAAGATTTCCTGTAGAGCTGGTTTGGTGTTTGCAAATTCTTTCAGTTTTTGTTTGTCCTGGAAGCTTTTAATCTCTCCTTCTATTTTCAATGATAGACTAGCTGGATATAGTATTCTTGGCTGCATGTTTTTCTCGTTTAGTGCTCTGAAAATATCATGCCAGCTCTTTCTGGCCTGCCAGGTCTCTGTGGATAAGTCAGCTGCCAATCTAATATTTTTACCATTGTATGTTACAGACTTCTTTTCCCGGGCTGCTTTCAGGATTTTCTCTTTGTCACTGAGACTTGGAAATTTTACTATTAGGTGACGGGGTGTGGGCCTATTCTTATTGATTTTGAGGGGCGTTCTCTGAACCTCCTGAATTTTGATGCTCGTTCCCTTTGCCATATTGGGGAAATTCTCCCCAATAATTCTCTCCAGTATACCTTCTGCTCCCCTCTCTCTTTCTTCTTCTTTTGGAATCCCAATTATTCTAATGTTTTTTCGTCTTATGGTGTCACTTATCTCTCGAATTCTCCCCTCGTGGTCCAGTAGCTGTTTGTCCCTCTTTTGCTCAGCTTCTTTATTCTCTGTCATTTGGTCTTCTATATCACTAATTCTTTCTTCTGCCTCATTTATCATAGCAGTGAGAGCCTCCATCTTTTATTGCACCTCATTAATAGCTTTTTTTATTTCAACTTGGTTAGATTTTAGTTCTTTTATTTCTCCAGAAAGGGCTTTTATATCTCTCGAGAGGGTTTCTCTAATATCTTCCATGCCTTTTTCGAGCCCGGCTAGAACCTTGAGAATTGTCATTCTGAACTCTAGATCTGACATATTACCGATGTCTGTATTGATTAGGTCCCTAGCCTTCGATACTGCCTCTTGTTCTTTTTTTTGTGTTGAATTTTTCCGTCTTGTCATTTTGTCCTGATAAGAATATATGAAGGGGCAAGTAAAATACTAAAAGGGTGGCAACAACCCCAGGAAAATATGCTTTAACCAAATTAGAAGAGATCCAAAATCGTGAGGGGGGAGAAAGGGGATAAAAAGAGGTTCAAAAAGGAAGAAAGAAAAAAAAAGATAAAAGAAAAAAAATAGAAAAGAATTTAAAAAAAAAGAAAATACCTAAGAAAAATATAAAAAAGAAAAAATACATATATTAGATAAACTAGTAAAAAATCGTTAAAAAAAGAAAAAGGTAACAGTTAAAAAAAAATTTTACCCGAAGGCGAGAAAAAAAAAAAAAAACAAAAACTGAAAAAGAAAAAAATTAAATTAACTGCAAGACTAAAAAAAAAATCACAGGGAAAAAGCCATGAGTTCCGTGCTTGGCTTTCTCCTCCTCTGGAATTCTGCTGCTCTCCTTGGTATTGAAACCGCACTCCTTGGTAGGTGAACTTGGTCTTGGCTGAATTTCTTGTTGATCTTCTGGGGGAGGGGCCTGTTGTAGTGATTCTCAATTGTCTGCCCCAGCCGGAGTTACACCGCCCTTACCCGGGGCCGGGGTGAGTATTCCGCTCGGGTTTGCTTTCAGGAGCTTTTGTTCCCTGAGCGCTTTCCGTAGAGTTCCGGAGGACGGGAATACAAATGGCGGCCTCCTGGTCTCCGGCCTGGAGGAGCCGAGAGCCCAGGGCCGCATTCCTCAGTGCGCCCTCAGACAACGGCGCCCAGTTACTCCCGTCTGCCTGACCTCCGGCCGCGCTCCAAGCTCACTGAGCCTGCGACCGGTTCAAGGTCACCCTGAGCTGCGAGCTTACTGTCGGCTCTGTCTCTGTAGCCGGCTTTCCCGTTCCAATACCCGTAAGCTCTGCGACACTCAGACACCCCCGATCCTTCTGTGACCCTGCGGGACCTGAGGCCACGCTGACCCCGCGTGGGCTTCGCCCCGGTTTAGCCTCTGGAGCGATGTCCCTCAGCAGAACCGACTTTTAAAAGTCTTGATTTTGTGCGCGGTTGCTCCGCCGCTTGCCGGGAGCTGGCCCCTCCCCGCTGGGGTCTATCTTCCCGTGGCTTTGGATTCACTTCTCCGCCGGTCCTACCTTTCAGAAAGTGGTTGTTTTTCTGTTTCCAGAATTGCTGTTCTTCTTCTCTTCGATCTGCTGATGGATTTTCAGGTGTTTGCAATCTTTAGATAAGCTATCTAGCTGATCTCCGGCCAGCTGAAGTAGTCTCAGCCTGCTACTTCTCCGCCATCTTGACTCCTCCCCTCTATTGGCTAGTATTTTGCTGAAAATTTTTTCATCTATTAAAGGGGGTGTTAAAGTCTCCTACTATTATTGTATTATTGTCGATGTGTTTCTTTGATTTTGTTATTAATCAGTTTATATAATTGGCTGTTCCCATGTTAGGGGCATAGATATTTAAAATTGTTCCGGGCGCCTGGGCGGCTCAGTGGGTTGGGCCGCTGCCTTCGGCTCGGGTCATGATCTCGGGGTCCTGGGATCGAGTCCCGTGTTGGGCTCTCTGCTCGGCGGGGAGCCTGCTTCCCTTCCTCTCTCTCTCTGCCTGCCTCTCTGTCTACTTGTGATCACTCTCTGACAAATAAATGAATAAATAAATCTTTAAAAACAATTGTTCCATCTTCTTGTTGGACAAACCCTTTAAGTATGATATAGTTATAGTCTTTGGCTTAAAATCTAATTTATCTGATATAAGGATTGCCATCCCAGCTTTCTTTTGATGTCCATTAGCATGGTAAACTGTTTTCCATTCCCTCACTTTAAATCTGGAGGTGTCTTTGGGTCTAAAATGAATTTCTTGCAGACAGCATATCAATGGGTCTTGTTTTTTAATCCATTCTGATATCCTGTATCTTTTCATTGGGGCATTTAGCCCATTTATATTCAGGGTAACCATTAGTGCCATTGTATTGCCTGTAAGGTGACTGTTACTGTATATTGTCTATGTTCCTTTCTGGTCAGTTATTTTTAGGCTATCTCTTTGCTTAGAAGACCCCCTTCAATATTTCCTGTAGGGCTGGTTTGGTATTTGCAAATTCTTTCAGTTTCTGTTTGTCCTGGATGCTTTTTTATCTCTCCTATTTTCAATGACAGCCTAGCTGGATATAGTATTCTTGGATGCATATTTTCCTCATTTAGTGCTCTGAATATATCATGTCAGTCCTTTCTGGCCTGCTAGGTCTCTGCGTAGGTCTACTGCCAATCTGATATTTCTTTTTTTTTTTTTAAGATTTTATTTATTTATTTGACAGATCACAAGTAGACAGAGAGACAGGCAGAGAGAGAGGAAGGGAAGCAGGCTCCCTGCTGAGCAGAGAGCCCGATGCAGGGCTCGATCCCAGGACCCCGGGACCATGACCCGAGCCGAAAGCAGAGGCTTTAACCCACTGAGCCACCCAGGTGCCCCTGATATTTCTACCATTGTATATTACAGACCTCTTGTTCCTAGATGCTTTTAGGATTTTCTCTTTGTCACTGAGACTTGTAAGTTTTGCTATTAGATGATAGAGTGTAGACCTATTTTTATTGATTTTGAGGGGAGTTCTCTGTGCCTCCTGGATTTTGATGCTTTTTCCTTTCACCAAATTTGCTATAATTTGCTCCAAGATACCCTCTGCCCCTCTCTCTCTTTCTTCATCTTCTGGGATCCCAATTATTCTAATATTGTTTTGTCTTATGGTATCACTTATCTCTCAAATTCTCCCCTCATGGTCCAGCAGTTGTTTAATCTCTGTTTTTCTCAGCTTCTTTATTATCCATCATTTGGTCTTCTATATCATTAATTTTCTCTTTTGCCTCATCCATCCTCACAGTAAGAGCCTCCATTTTTTACTGTACCTCATTAATAGCTTTTTAAATTTCAACTTTGTTAAATTTTAGTTCTTTTATTTCCCCAGAAAGGGATTCTCTAGCATCTCCCATGCTTTTTTCTTTTCTTTTTTTTTTTTTAAGATTTTATTTATTTATTTGACAGAGAGAAATCACAAGTACGCTGAGAGGCAGGCAGAGAGAGAAAGAGAAGGAAGCAGGCTCCCCGCTGAGCAGAGAGCCCGACTCGGGACTCAATCCCAGGACCCTGAGATCATGACCTGAGCCGAAGGCAGCGGCTTAACCCACTGAGCCACCCAGGCGCCTCTCCCATGCTTTTTTCAAGCCCAGGTAGCACCTGGATAATTGTCATTCTGAACTCTAGTTCTGACATCTCACTAATGTCTGTATTGTTTAGGTCCCTAGCCATCCATCTATACTGCCTCTTGTTCTTTTTTTTTTTTTTTTTTGAGATGAGATTTTCTGCCTTGTTATTTTATCCAGATAAGAATAGATGAATGAGGGGCGCGTGGGTGGCTCAGTGGTTAAGCTGCTGCCTTCGGCTTGGGTCAGCCCACATCGGGCTCTCTGCTTGGCGGGGAGCCTGCTTCCTCCTCTCTCTCTCTCTGCCTGCCTCTCTGCCTACTTGTGATCTCTGTCAAATAAATAAATAAAATCTTTAAAAAAAAAAAACATGAATGAGAGAACAAAATACTAAAAGGGTAGCAACAAACCCAGAAAAATACATGTTAACCAAATCAGAAGAGACCCAAAGCTGTGGCAGGGGGAAAGAAAGGGAGGGAAATAAATAAATAAATAAAACATATAAAATGTATATATAACAGAAATATATATATTTCTGGATTTATTATTTATTTATTATGTTATATATATTATATATCTAATTATGTTATATATATAATATATATGTAATATATATATCACAGAGCCACACACTTGATTTTGGGTGTATGCGTGTATTTTGGTTTATTAGAAGAAACTGCCTTCCAAAATTTTAAAGAAAGAAATACTTATATATATACAAAAAGGAAGGTAAACATGATAAGAGATGGAATATGCCTGTAAAAATGAAAATTTTAAAAGATTCTAAAAAAAGGATTGATAAGAAGTTGGTTAAAAAAAGAAAAAGGAAAGAATGTGATCAGGCTGGAGACTAGAACAAAGCCATGTGCTTTGATTTAGAGTATGTTTTGATCTGTTAGAAGAAACTGTATCCCAAAATTTTAAAGAAAGAAAAACATATATGTATACAAAAAAAAAATATACAATAAATACAATACAATGCAGGGACAGAATATAACAATGAAAATTTTAAAAGATTTTTTTAAAAAGCTATTGATAAGATAAAATAGTTTAAAAATGTTAAAAGAAGAAAGAGAAAAAATAAAATTAAAAAAAATTAACTTTGAAAGACTAAAGAATTGTGTGAAAAAAGCCATGAATTCTAGATGTTGCTTTCCCCTAGCTCTGGAGTTCCTCAGTTCTCGTTAGGTGGACTTGGTCTTGGCCGGGTGTTCTTGCTGATCTTCTGGGGGAGGGGTGCAATGATTCTCAAATGTCTTTGCCCAAGGTGGAACTGCACCATCTTTGCCAGGGGCCAGGCTAAGTAATCTGCTCAGGTTCATGCTGGGAGCTTTTGTTCTCTGAATGCTTTCCATATAGCTTTGGAGGATGGTAATGAAGATGGCAGCCTCTCAATCTCCGGCCTGGAGATGCCGAGAGCTCAGGACCCCACTCCTCCATGCACCCTCAGAGAAAAGCAGTCAATAGCTCCCATCTCCCTGGTCTTTGGCTGCACTGCGTACTCACCCGGCCTGTGACCGAGTGTTTCCATCTCTGGTGCACAGCCCTGTTTGGGGTCTCCAAACACAGCAGATTCCTGCCGTGCACTCCCACACCGCTCCTCCTGGAAGAGGAAGGTGAGTTTTCCAAGATCTGCCACTTGTGGGGTCCCTGCCTGCAGAGCAGGGGTCCAACTGTGCCTCAGATCATGGTTTAAGGTAAACCCGACCTGAGAGCCTCTACCTTGGCTCCATCTGCAGTGGCTTCCCTGCTCTGATACCTGGGGGCTCTGCCACACTCAGGCACCACTGGTTTTTCTGTGACTCTGAGCATCCTGAGACCATCCTGTCCCCAAGAGGGCTCCATCCCCTCACTTAGCTTCTGGAGCAATGTCCCTCAGTGGAGCAGACTTCTAAAAGTCTGCTTTTTTGTGCTCCACTGCTCTACCACTTTCCAGGAGCCGCCACCGCCTCTCCCGCCGTGGTCTATGGTCTATCTTCATATATCATGTTGAATTCACTTCTCTGCATGTCCTACCTTCCAGAAAGTGGTTGGTTTTCTGTTTCTAGAACTGTGCTCTTCTTCTCTTCAATCTCCTGTTGAGTTTGTAGGTGTTCAGAATGGTTTGATGACTATCTAGCTGAACTCCTGGACCTGGTGATGCTAGGACCCCTGCTCCTCTGCCACCTTATCCTCCCTTCCACAAACAGTCTTTATACTCATCACCATTCTCACTGGCCATCCAAGGCTGAGATGGCCAGTGGATCATTTCCTGGGGAGGGCCTGGCTCATCTGCCTACAAACAAGACTGCTTGCTCCCTCCTTTGGGCCCCATTTGAACACTAGACATCACTTACTGTGGCTTCACTGGTGTGGTGTAGCATGTCTTCATTTATATAGTGGTGGAGGCTACAGGTCAACCAGACCCTAAGGACCAGAATGCTGGGCCTGATGCTTATTGGCTTCTGAATCCCTGAGACTTACCTAAGTGGGCACAAGGCATTGACTGAAGGATTTCATATGACCCCTGGAGCACATCACAGATGTGCTTTCTGAATCTGCACTAAGTCTCCCCTTTCTGTGTTCTGGCCCTCTGTCCTATGGCAGACAGGTTCTCTGGCCTCAGATCAGACTTCCAAAACTTCCCTAATTGAACTTCCACCTCTCACCCCTGCCCCCAAATTTTTACAATCCTTTTGGGAGTAGATGGATTCCAGATAACCCGATGTCAGACAACACTTGGTAGGAAAGAATTTTTGTGCTAACTGTTCTATTTTGGTTCTGGTTCTCTTCCTCTCTCCCCCCCAGAAAACATAAATTATTTCTAAATCTTTGCCAAGAGGACAACCTGCTTAAACAGAAGCAGAAAGACTGGTGCACAGTGGCTGGAGGGGGAGTCTATGGTATCATTCCAGAGGTGCCTCACACTTTGGGTTTTGGGGGTGCCCATGGTTGCTGGTAATAGTGTGCAGAAATTGGCCCTATGGCAGGAGCCCAGCTTTGAGTGCAATGGTGAAGGTCAAGCACAGTGGTGAATAGAAAGGTAGGGCTTGGTCTTCCAGGTCAGTGACCTGCTCACCTGTTGCTCTGTGGTGGGTCCACATCTGGTTAGTTGTCCGGCCGGGGACCAGTGACACACCAGGCTGCGTGGCCCCTAAGAGCATCCCTCTGGAGGCCCTTGTGAGAAGAATATGGCCTCCATCCACGAACGAGCGTCAAGTGCTTGTTTGCTTCGTGCACTTTGAAGACATATTTAAAACCTGTGTTTCCTCTACTTCAGAGGGCATGGCAGCAAGCCGAAGACACCAGACTCATCTTCTTCAAAGCTGCACATCATCTCATTGTGGTGTGACTGCAACAGCAAAAAATGGGAAAGAGCTTAAACTGGATATTTAGTAATATCCAATAATAGGAAACATCTAAGTAAATTAGGATACATGCTTCAGATAGGAGCCATGTGGCCGGCAGCATAAAAATATGCTCACCAGTTATATTAAGTGGAAAAAGCTAGAGATCAAAATGGACACAGAACACAATCTGTAAAAGCACTTTGGCATGTGTGCAGAAAAGGGACTGAGAAGATTTGCAGGAAGATCTTAAAAATGTCATCCTTGGATGATAAGGTTGCAGGTAATATAATTTTTTTCTTAATATTTTTTTCTGGGTTCCTTTCTTTTACAATGAAGATTTATTATTTATATGACAAAAATTTATTTTAGAGAATGCAGATGACTTATCATTATATACAGTTTCATGGAAGCCAATAGGAATAATTGCAGATTTTCAGGAATATCTCATCATTTGTTCTTTTCCAGATATGTAGATGGGCCCATTTATAACTGAATTCTATTCCATAATAAATACCGCTTGAGGCAACTTCTTAATATGAATACGTGCACCATGTTCACACAACAAAGAATGTGTAAAAGCTTCCTGTGCTGAATCTTTTCCCTTTCCCCCTCCAGATCCCTGCCTCGCCTGATCCCCAGCCTGGTCTGTGTCCAGGGGGACAGGCCTTTGGGCACTAGCTCAATGGACTCCCTAAACCTGGCTGCCAGTTGGGTTTGGCCCCTGGGGAACCCTGGCTGGATATCGGAGAGAGTGAAGTTGTGGGGTTTATTTCCCTCTCTGCCAGATTGCTGTTGTTCATTCTGTATTTCTTTATGGAAAACCCCAGCTCCTACCAGAGAAGGTGGCCTTCTCTGCCACTAACAGCTCTCTCTCTGGGTGCTGATGATCACTTCTTCTCTCTCCCCACACCCACCCAAGTCCTGGGGGGTCCGCGCTTTCCCTGAGGAACTTTACTGTCCCTTCTGAACATCCCTCTAAAAATTTTTCCTTTATTAAGCTCACTGCAAATCACCCTCCTTCAGAGTGCTCTCTGCCTCCTGCAAACCCCCTGACCGACTCAGTTTCTCATGTGCCTGACCCCCTGTCTTCCCCTCTGTGCTTCTCTGTGGTCTGGATCAGGCCCCACAGCATACATGCTCTGCACAGGGGGAAGGTGGCTCCGCTGAATGTAAAACTCATGCTACACAAGGACACATGCCTCGTAGGAAGTTGGGCAAAAGAAGAAAGTAAGCCACCTTTCTGGGTGCAAATTTTAATTCAACCCGAATCCATGGACATACAGAGCGAGGCTCGGAGGCTCCCCCTGATATCCAGCTGTCCTTCAAGGGGCAGCTCCAAGTCCTCTCTGAGTGCTGATGTAAGTCATCATGACACACTCTTTCAACAGATGTCTTCTTTCTTTCTTTGGTCTGTAGAGTCCATGATCACCTGACTTCCAGGGACATATCTCAGCACCTCCCAGGGTGCTGGGGGCCGACCAGGTGCCCCGTAAATGCCAGCTGCTTGGCGGACAGGTGATTCGTTTATGGCCCAGGGCAGCAGAAAGAACACCTGGACACGGCTCAGCGCATACCAGCTGCTGTACTGTGCGTCAGCATCCTTATCTCATTCCATCCTGACAAAGATCTTGTGAGCTAGGTAGTCCCCTTTTTATAGATTCAGAAACTTGGCCATGGAAAAGTCCAGGGACTTGCTAATAGTCCCACAATCATACATGGTAGAGACTGAAACCCAGTTTCTTTCTTTCTTTTTTTTTTTTTTTTTAGATTTTATTTATTTATTTGACAGACAGAGATCACAAGCAGGCAGAGAAGCAGGCAGAGAGAGAAGGAGAGAAGCAGGCTCCCTGCCAGGCAAAGAGCCCAATGCAAGGCTCGATCCCAGGACCGTGAGATCATGACCTGAGCTGAAGGCAGAAGTTTAACCCACTGAGCCACCCAGGCGCCCTGAAACCCAGTTTCTTAATGTTACTGCCGTTCTGCCCTTTCTCTTGGGTGACCGTCCCCGGGCCTCAGTATGAATGGTGGTCATTTCAGTGAACTGTTCCATCCCTTGGGGTGCTTTAATAGGCCACTTTAAATGAAATGAAGAGAATCTGAGTCCACAGATGTCTACACTAGTGAGGGGACTAACAGCTCTTGCTCAACATTCTTGTCTGTGTAGGCTGCCTTCCTTGCCCCCACTGGACCTTGCCCGTCCCATACTCAGTGCAGCCTGCGTGAAACCAGAGGGCCCATCAACTCCTTCTCAAGGGGGCCCTGCCTGAACTCTTCCCAGACTGGAGCTGGCCATTTTTCTCCAGGCTGGCCCTCTGCTTTACTTCCCATTAGAAGCATCTTTGAACTTCCAATTTTAGAACTCAACAGTAGAGATGTCCAAAATTCTGTTCACTGTGCATTTTGGGCCAAGCAGCCCAAGGGCATTTCTGTGGTTCAAAAGCAGCCCCTACTCTGTGCCTATTCTGTCATCCAGTATTCACACTCGGATCAATAAAATGAGAAGAAAATAGCTCTTAGGGCTCATGAGTAAAATTTGGACCACAAAACCGCGTAAAGTATTGGGTCACCAAATACTTTTTTCCAAAGCCCTAGCATGGAAACTCTGACTCCAAGTTCATTGAAGTGGTCCAGAGATTTTAATTTTTATGAAAAGAGCATGCTGAAGTTGAATCACGGTCAGTGTTCTTTGTCACTGAGGGGTGCGAACATAGAAATCCTGACACGGGGAGGGGTGTGAAAGAACCACCAAGCGACACATACGATGCCCTTGATGATTTCTGGCTGGTTAAAATTAGTTATGTCTGAGTATCAGACAGAGTCTGAGGAAAAGGACTTGGCAGTTTTCATTCTGGCCTTCATCAATCACATTCCTCACACATAGAAACATGGAAATGCGTGCTAAACGTTCGTTAGTTTTTCCCAGAACAGGAAGGAATTCTTTGAGATGGAAAGTAAACAGAGCTATCAAGAACATTGACCTAGATTCACTCCTCTATTTTTAAATAAGTGAAAGAAAAAATATACTGCCCTTTTTACTTCGCTTCCTTGATGAGAAGAGTGCTCAGAGGAACACGCGCTTCCCTCCAGATCCATCTGTGGGACATGCTCTCAAGTCCGTGACAGCCACACAAACATCTGTGTCTCAAATGAACTGAGAGTCTCATCAGTCATACAACCCTCTCAGTCTGCTTCCAATTTGTGGCTTTTCCAAATTACGTTAAAATATATGTAACATAAACTTATCTTTCCAAGCGCACTGTCAATGGTATTAAGTATCATGCAAGCATCACCCACTCCTTCTCCAGAAATTGTTCATCTTACAAAACTGAAAGTTTGTACCGTTGAAAGAACAACTCCCCATTTCTCCTCACCTCAACTCTGGCAACCCCCATTCTACCTTCTGTCGTTATGAACTTGACAAATTTAAGTCCCTCATAAAAGTAGAAACAGAACAAATGTTTGTCCTTTTCTGACTGGCTTCTTCACCAAACATAATGTCTTCAAAGTTCATCCATGCGGCAGCCTTTGTAAAAACACCCTTCCTTTTTTAAATTTTTAAATATTTTATTTATTTGACAGAGAAGAATCACAACTGGGCAGAGAGACATGCAGAGAGAGAGAGGAGGAAGCAGGCTCCCCACTGAGCAGAGAGCCCTATGCGGGGCTCAATCTCAGAACCCTGGGACCATGATCTGAGCCGAAGGCAGAGGCTTTAACCCACTGAGCCACCCAGGCACCCCCATCCTTCCTTTTTTAGGACTGAATAATTTTCCATTGAAAGGATAGATCATTTTGTTGGTCCATTCATCTGCAGATGGAAATTGGTGTTGCTTCCATCTTTGGCTCCTGTGAATAATGCTGCTGTGAACATGGGTGTACACTCATACCTGTTTGAATTCCTGCTTTGGACCCTTGGAGCATATACCTAATGTGGAATTACTGGCTTCTGTGGTAATTCTATGTTTAACTTTTTAAGGACCTGCCATACTGTTTTCCATAGAGATTGCACTTTGGTCTTTCAAAAGCAGCACAATTCAGGATGTGCTTTAAATGAGGTGACCAGGGCGCTTGGGTGGCTCAGTGAGTCAAGCATCTGCCTTCGGCTCAGGTCATGGTCTTGGGGTCCTGGGATCAAGCCCTGCATCAGGCTCTCTGCTTGGCAGGGAGCCTGCTTCCCCTCTCTCTCTGCCTGCCTCTCTGCCTTCCTGTGATCTCTCTCTCTGTCAAATAAATTAATAAAAATCCTTAAAAAAATAAATGAGGTGACCATTTTACCTGGATTTTGAGGGTCTTTTCTAGCAATTCATGGAACCTTAAGAACACATTTTATAAACAAGAAAAAATGGAAAAACCTGCATGATAGATGAAAGTGTAATGAAGAGATAAAAACAACTAGGAAGAGAAAATTTTTTAAAAAATGGACATGGTGGTGGCTTAGCTAATGGTTTACACAGCCGGATCAGGGGCAGCCTCCGAGAAACTTCACGGTAACTCCAACACCAGGCATGTTGTGATGGACTCTGAATTATCAGTAGCCACTGCCTAATATTGAGTCGATGTCCTTCAGCAGTGGCACTGGAGATAAAATCCTCTCCCTTTCTTGTTCAGGGCATACCTCCAGGGAGGATCATTAATGATGCTGCACCCAGAATGCCAAATCAAGGGGCGAGTCCTCTGCTATATTGTGAGAAATTGTAGGACACACACACAAAAGGGCAGGACATTTACAGGAGAGTACCAGTATGGTTCTATACTTGTAGAAGCAACTCCCTTCAGTCTACCTCTTGTTCCTCCAGACTTCCTAAAAGCAAAGAGTGTTAACCCGTGGTGAGCACTGTCATATCCCCCGCACTGTCACTGTGGGATGTGAGGCTCTGAGAGGAAGTATAGCCCAGGAGGTGACCCAGATGGCACAATGGAGCTGAGTTTTGTTCTGCTGGCTTGGCCTTAAGAGACAAGTGCAGCTGGAGGGGTCCCATGTCCCTCCCAGGCACCAAGCCAACTCCTGCCCTACCCAAAACCTGTAAGGTTCGTGCTCCAGTTTGCCTCTGAACTTGAATTCAGTAGCTCTGGATCAGAAGACAACACAGGACATTTGTCCCACTAAGCTTGCGTGACTGTATCTAGAACACAGTTTATGATGCCACTGGAATTTAAAGAATCAACACTGTTCATTTACACCAAGCTGGTCTACAGAACTGGTTCTTTCTGCATCAAGTCCACACTTATTTTGTTGCCATTAATTAGGTTTTTAAAATTGTTTAAATTAAACCATTTAACTGTTAGCTTCTTGGGATAATGGAACATGCCTTCTTTTTAACACACATAACTATGCTTAGTATAGGTGGTTTATTAAGGAAAGGCTGATTTTAAGTCCCAAGGAGTTTCTGGGGCCCCACGCTCCACAGCCACGTTTTCTTCCTGCCTACCTTACATGGGTACAAGTCTGTCATTTCCTCTTAAGTCTAGATCAGTAAAGCCCAGAAGCTCAATCAGGTAAAAATGTGTCCTTTGGTATGTAATATAATCATACAGCTACCTTTGGATCTCCCAATATAGAGATTTGAATGAATTACATTTTCATCACCCTGTGTGTCTATACATGGATGTAAAATTATGGTAACCATGACGTCGCAAAACTTCCCCGAAGTTTGTCTCTAATGGGTCACTAGATCTAAATCGGTTGTACAAATTAAAATAGATCAGTAAGCTTGGATCGTGAAAACAGATCTATTGATTTGTATTTCATTTGCTAGGGCGGCCACAGCAACGTGGCACAGACTGGGGAGCTTGTTAATAGCAAAAACTTATTTCTCACGGTTGTGGAGGCTGGAAGTCTGAGGTCAGGGTGCTGGTGTGACTATGCCCTGGTGACAGCCCTCTTTCAGGTGCAGAGAGCCAACTTCCCCTGGAGTCTTCCCATGGCAGAAAGAGCCAAGAGCGGAAGCCTGATCTCCTGGGACTCTTATAAGGGCACTAATCCCATTTATGAGGGCTTCGCCCTCATGACCCCATCTATGCCTAATTACCTTCCAAAGGCCCCATCCCCTAATACCATTGCTTTGGCGGATAGGTTTTCAACATATGAATTTTGGGGGGACACAAACATTCAGTCCGTAACACCTGTTTTTTTAATACAGATTCTAGTCATATTGGATTATGGGCCTATCTAATGACCTCACTTAACCTTCATGACCTCTTTAAAGACCCTATTAGACATAAAATCATATTCCGGGGTACTGGGACTAAAGTCAGGAGTTCAACATATGAATCTGGAGTAGAGGGACAATTCAATCCATAATACAATTCAAATATAGATACAAGGGCGTGGATGGAGCTAGAGAGTATTATACTAGAACAGCCAGAGAAAGACAATACTGTATGATTTCACTCATATGTGGAATTTAAGAAACAAAACAAATGAATATATGGGAAGGGAAAAAAAAAAGAGAGAGAGGGAAGCTAACTATAAAAGACTCTTTTTAAAAAAAAATTTTAAGATTGTATTTATTTATTTGACAGAGAGAGAGAGAGATCACAAGTAGGCAGAGAGGCAGGCAGAGAGAGAGAGAGGGAAATAGGCTCCCCGCTGAGCAGAGAGCCCTATGTGGGGCTCAGTCCCAGAACCCTGGGATCATGATCTGAGCCGAAGGCAGAGGCTTTAACCCACTGAACCACCCAGGCACCCGAGACTCTTAACTATAGAGAACAAACTGAAGTTTGCTGGAGGGTGTTGGGTAAGGATGGGCTAGATGGTGATGGGCATGAAGGAGGGGCCTTCTTGTGATGAGGCCTGGATGTTGTATGTAAGTGATCAATCACTGAATTTTACTCCGGAAACCAATACTATACAGTATGTGTGAACTAACTAACATAAAATTTCGAAAAAAAAAATAGATGCAAGGGAACTTAACAACAATAGAAGGATGACAGATCTCCATGATGTCCAACTCCAGCAGACACAGAGAGCAGAAGGAGCAAGTAGGAAGTGTTGTGTTATGGCAACGTGTATCACTCAGGTGTCTGACAGATGTGGGTCCAAGGTCCAGCTCCCCTGTTGCCAGCCACAGGCAGGTGGATGGTCTGCTGAAAAGAAACACATGAGAGGCTATTTTCACATCTATTAAATGCAGATAAGAATAGTATCTCCTTCACAGAGTCATTAAGGAGTACTGAAACAATAAGTCTCGGCCACCATGTCTCAAACGTTAACTTCTATATGAATTATCTGAGGCTCTTGTGAGAAAGCAGGTTCTGACTCACCAGGTGAAACCAGAGATTGTGCATGTCCAGCCAGCTCCCTGGTGATGCTGGTGACGCTGATCTGGGGCCTTCCCTTGGAGGACTGTGAGTCTAAGTCACTTTACCCAGAACCAGGTAGGAAGTGGGCTCACGGTCAATGACAGCTACTATATACACTGCTGTGATGTCTGTGCTTAGTCCCAGTAAAAACTCACCCTGAGATTCCCTTTGCCATGTGGACAGCTCATTTGTCTCTGTTTGGGCTGCTCCTTTCTGGAGATTGCTGGCAGGACCCCTTTTCCAGCCCCAGGTATTTTCTTAGTGAATTAGAAAATAAATCCTTTGGCTCTGGATTTCTGATAGCATAATAACATTGGGTCCCAGAGTTTTGTTCGTTTTTTTCCAGTGATGATTGACAAGGACCAGCTACCAAGTCCCATCCATTCCCTTGAATCAGCATATGCTTCAAGGGCAAAGTAGGACTTTGGCTCACCATCTGGCTTCCCTTCCCTCCACCCACATCCCCTGAATTTTGCTCTGTCAAGTCCTCACTGTCTGGGCAGCTCTCAAAGGACTCCAGATACATTTTCCTATATTTTTTCCAGCATTTTTGTATCAGTAGTAGTGTGAGCCTGGACCATACTAGTCCACCATTGCTGGAGAATATAGTGTTACCCACTGAAGATACAGAGATTAGTAATTCTTGGGATGTAAACTGTGGCTATGCCATTTTTAGGATTTCCTTAAATTAAACAATTATCAATTAAAAACATCAGTGATCACCTGGAAGAAAAGATCCCATCTTTCCTCTCTTGGTGACTATGCAGCTTAAGTCCCTCAGAAAAAATCACCTCAGAAGGAGGAAAACAATATTACTGATGACAAATATCTATATAAATTGAAGGGTGAGGGAGTTTTGGGGTGGGAGAGGAATACCACCATCTCTAGCCGTAGTAGAGTAGCTAATATGGAACTAACCCTCTTACTGAAAAAAATTAAAGCTGGAAAAAATATATAAGCTGTTTGAAGGCATTTAAATACAATCAGTGCAGACAGGACTAAATGTGGGGCAGTCCCTGAGAGAAGGGACAACATCAGGGGGATTTCCACTGTTGGCCTGCTCTTTCCTGACAGCATCTGCGAGCTGTCTGTGCGGGTGGACAGGGTCATGCATTCAGTGAGTGTCACACTGCATTGAGGACACAGAGGCTGGAATTCAGGGTTACAGAAGTGGTCACTTGAGGGGCAAAATTGCATAAAGAAAGGACCTGTAGAGAAAGGAACAAAAAATTCTAGATACATTTTTCCTGGAGACATTTGCCCACTGTTTTTTTTTTTTTTTTTAATTATGCATTTATTTATTTGACACAGAGAGAGAGAGAGAGAGACAGCAAGAAAGGAAACACAAGCAGGGGGAGGAAGAGAAGGAGAAGCAGGCTTCCCACTGGGCAATTGGAAGCCCAATGTGGGGCTCGATCCCAGGATCCATTAGCCCACTCTTAAGGCAGGCATGCGTCAGGCACACCTGAAACCAGCAAAAAGTTGAAGTTTGGAGAGAGGACCAGGGATTTCAGCAGCCACATGGTACTAGGGAGGGAAAGACTGGAGTTTAAGACACATGAAAGAGGGGCGCCTGGGTGGCTCAGTGGGTTAAGCCTCTGCCTTCGGCCCAGGTCATGATCCCAGGGTCCTGGGATCGAGCCCCACATTGGGCTCTCTCCTTGGCGGGGAGCCTGCTTCTCCCTCTCTCTCTCTCTCTGCCTGCCTCTCTGCCTACTTGTGACCTCTCTGTCTCTCTCTGTCAAATAAACAAATAAAATCTTTAAAAAAAAAATTTAAAAAAAAAAGACACATGAAAGAGAAGAGGCATTGGTCAATAATAAAGAATATTGATTGCGCTCCCAGAAGGGCCCAATCTTAGGAATAAAGTCTATGTCACAGAAGAAAGGGCAAACTTAAACTGACCAAGCCTGACAGCATAAAATCAGCCCATGACAGAATCATGGTGATCAGTGATCTGTCTGCCAGATGGAGTATCAATACAACTCGCAGGAAAACGTCTTCCAGAGTCTTTGATAGGCCATGTCCAGAACTTGAAATAAACCACAAGACATCCTGGGACACCTGGGTGGCTCAATGGGTTGAACCTCTGCCTTCAGCTTAGGTTGTGATCCCAGGGTGCTGGGGTCGAGCCCCGAATCTGGCTCTCTGCTCAGTGGGGAGCCTGCTTCCTCCTCTCTCTCTGCCTGCTGCTCTGCCTACTTGTGATCTCTCCCTCTCTGTCAAATAAATAAATAAAATTTTAAAAATTTATTTTAAAAAAAACCACAAGCCATGCTAAAATTAAGATCAAATGACTGAAAACTTTTAAAAGTATCGAAATAAAAAGTCTTCTGAATTATTTAGATATTAATTTATCAGACAGAGATTTTAATATAACTATGATTGACATCCTGTAGGAAACAGTGGAAAGACAGAAAATTTTACCAGTGTGTGTGTGTGCATACCATTTCCATATATCTCAAATGATTATTCTAAAACTGAAAAAAATACTCTAGTAAAATTAATAGCTAAATGAGTGGCTTAACATGAGATTAGAACTAGCAGAAGAAAAGATTGGTAAGCTAAAGAAAGGAAGAACAAGTCACAGAACTCCTGTACTTGGGCCCGACCTCGTGATCGAAACTTTTCAACAATGGACTGTTCCTTGGCTGTTGTTGAAATTGAAAGCTAAAGAATTGAAATTGAGTTTCAATTGAAATTAATTAATTAATTTCAAATTAATTGAAAGCTAAAGAAAGAACCAATACAAATATCTAGACTAAAGTTCAGATGGGAAAAAATGATGGAAAAAAATAAAATGGGCACAAAAGACAGGACACATGATATAAAGGTCTGATGTATGGATTGGATCCCCCAGAGAAAAGGACAGAGAGAGAGAGTGGGACAGATGCAATATTTTTTTTTTAAGATTTTATTTATTTATTTGACAGACAGAGATCACAAGTAGGCAGAGATGCAGGCAGAGAGAGAGGAGGAAGCAGGTTCCCTGCTGAGCAGAGAGCCCGATGCAGGGCTTGATCCCAGGACCCTGGGATCATGACCTGAGCCGAAGGCAGAGGCTTTAACCCACTGAGCCACCCAGGTGCCCCCAGATGCAATATTTTTGAAAGTAATTCTTTTTAAAAATTTGGTCTACACAATTAATAAAGACATCAAACTATAGATTCAAAACATTAGAGAATGTCAGCAGATAAATACAAAAATATCCATGCTGAGTCACGTCACAGTCAAAGAACTGAAATTGAAAGATGAGAACATTTTAATAGCAAGCAGAAGTAAAAGATGTATTTCTTCAAAGAAACTTACTGTTTCTTTGAAGACAATACAGATTTTTTAATAGCCAGAAGACAATGGAATGACATCTGCATTGTGTTGAAAGAAAAACACTTACAGAACGCTTTCAGACAAATAGAAATTCTCATTTAAAAGAACTAAAGAGAACTATCAGTAAGAAGGAAAATGATCTCAGATGGAAGTACAGATATGTAGAAAGAAATGAACACCCCATACGGATAAGTATGAAGGTGGATAAACATTAATAATGGATTACAGGCTTTAAAATAAAGTTAACATATATGATGGGGCTCCCCGGTGGCTCATTCTGCTGAGCAGCTGACTTGATTTCACCTCTGGTCAAGATCTCGAGGTCCTGGGATTGAGCCTTGACAGGCTCTGCATTCGGTGGAGAGTCTGCTTGTGGATTCTCTCTCTCCTTCTCCCTCTGCCCCTCTCCCATTAACACTCACTCTCTAATAAACATATAATTTTAAGTAATTTAAATGATATTTTAAAAACAGATTGCACGGAGTGCTGGGTGTTACATGCAAACAATGAATCACAGAACACTACATTAAAAACTAATGATGTGGGGCACCTGAATGGCTCAGTGGGTTAAGCCTCTGCCTTCGGCTCAGGTCATGATCTCGAGGTCCTAGTATTGAGCCCCACATCGGGCTCTCTGCTCAGCAGGGAGCCTGTTACCCTCTCTTTCTCTCTGCCTGCCTCTCTGCCTATTTGTGATCTCTGTCTGTCAAATAAATAAAATTTAAAAAATATATATAGTAAACATATATGAGAACAATAACACCAAATTAAAAAAAAAAACAAAAGAAAAAACTGGAGCGGTGTAAATGCAGTTAAACTATTTTAAGTTTCATGCACTATTCAGGAAGTGATCAAAGTACAAAATTAAGGTGGACTACATCAATTCAAGGATGAATTTCTAATCTCATGGATTATCATTGAAATAATAATAAAAGAATGTATAAGTAACAGATCGATAGATTAAAATAGAATAAGAAAAATGTTTGATTAATAAGTAAAACAATAAAGGAAAAATAGAGAGGGAACATAGAAAAAATTAACAAGACGATAGATTTGAAACTAAATATATCAGTAATCTCATCAATTATCAATGGACTAATACTTAAATGAAGAGATGTAAATATCAGACTGGAATAATAACATTATTATATGTTGATTATAGAAGACACATTTTAAGTATAAAAACATATAGAATGAAAGTAAGCAGCTAAAACAGATACCAAGCAAGTACTAAAAGTTAAGGTAGCATACATACATTACCAACAGAGAAAGTAAAGTTTAAGAGAAAAATAAATTATTAGAAATGAGGTATTTCAAATGATAAAAAGACCAACAGGAAAATCTAACAATCCTAAATTTCTATGCACCCAATTATCACTTAAAAATAAATAAAGAAAAGGTGACAGAATTCGAAGGAGAAATAGAGAAACATAATCATAGCTGGGATTTTAACACACATTTCTCAGGGACTGTTAAAAGCAGACAAGAAATCAGTAAGGATGTAAAATATTAACAATATAAAAATGACTTCATCTATTTGATATCTATATATAACAACACAAAGAAGATAAGACAGACTGTGTGTATTTTTTCACAGACACAAGGAGCACGTACCTACATAGATCATATTCTGTGAGTCATTCTGTAAATCTCCACAAATTTCAAAAGACTGAAATCATACACAATAGGTTCTCTGACCACAGTGGAATTAAATTAGAAAAAAAAAAGATAACTGGAAGATCTACATACATTTGAAAGTCAGGAAACACATTTCTTTATTTTTTTTTCAATTTATTTATTTTCAGAAAAACAGTATTCATTATTTTTTCACTGCACCCAGTGCTCCATGCATTCCGTGCCCTCTATAATACCCACCACCTGATACCACAACCTCCCACACCCCTGCCACTTCAATCCCCTCAGATTGCTTTTCAGAGTCCATAGTCTCTCATAATTCACCTCCCCTTCCAATTTACCCCAACTCCCTTCTCCTCTCTAACACCCCTTGTCCTCCATGATATTTGTTATGCTCCACAAATAAGTGAAACCATATGATAATTGACTCTCTCTGCTTGACTTATTTCACTCAGAATAATCTCTTCCAGTCCCGTCCACGTTGCTACAAAAGTTGGGTATTCATCCTTTCTGATGGAGACATAATACTCCATAGTGTATATGGACCACATCTTTCTTATCCACTCGTCCTTTGAAGGGCATCTTGGTTCTTTCCAAAGTTTGGTGACCATGGCCATTGCTGCTATAAACATTGGGGTACAGATGGCCCTTCTTTTCACTACGTCTGTATCTTTGGGGTAAATACCCAGGAGTACAATTGCAGGGTCATAGGGAAGTTCTATTTTTAATTTCTTGAGGAATCTCCACACTGTTCTCCAAAGAGGCTGCACCAACTTGCATTCCCACCAACAGTGTAAGAGGGTTCCCCTTTCTCCACATCCTCTCCAACACATGTTGTTTCCTGTTTTGTTAATTTTGGCCATTCTAACTGGTGTAAGGTGATATCTCAATGTGGTTTTAATTTGAATCTCCCTGAGGGCTAATGGTGATAAACATTTTTTCATGTGTCTGATAGCCATTTGTATGTCTTGATTGGAGAAGTGTCTGTTCATATCTTCTTCCCATTTTTTGATAGCACCAAGAACCATAAGCTACCTGGGAATAAACCTAACCAAAGAGGTAAAGGATCTGTACTCAAGGAACTACAGAATACTCATGAAAGAAATTGAAGAAGACACAAAAAGATGGAAGACCATTCCATACTCTTGGATCGGAAGAATAAACATTGTTAAAATGTCTATACTGCCTAGAGCAATATATACTTTTAATGCCATTCTGATCAAAATTCCACCAGTAGTCTTCAAAGAGCTGGAGCAAATAATCCAAAAATTTGTATGGAATCAGAAGAGACCCTGAATCGCTAAGGAAATGTTGAAAAACAAAAATAAAGCTGGGGGCATCACATTACCTGATTTCAAGCTTTACTACAAAGCTGTGATCACCAAGACAGCATGGTACTGGCATAAAAACAGACACATAGACCAGTGGAACAGAGTAGAGAGCCCAGATATGGACCCTGAACTCTATGGTCAATTAATCTTCGACAAAACAGGAAAAATATACAGTGGAAAAAAGACAGTCTCTTCAATAAATGGTGCTGGGAAAACTGGACAGCTATAAGTAGAAGAATGAAACTCGACCATTCTCTTACACCGTACACAAAGATAAACTCAAAATGGACAAAAGACCTCAACGTGAGACAGGAATCCATCAGAATCCTAGAGGAGAACATAGGCAGTAATCTCTTCGATATCAGCCACAGCAACCTCTTTCAAGATATGCCTCCAAAGGCAAAGGAAACAAGAGTGAAAATAAACTTTTGGGACTTCATCAAAATCAAAAGCTTCTGCACAGCAAAGAAAACAGTCAAAAAAAACAAAGAGGCAACCCACGGAATGGGAGAAGATATTTGCAAATGACAGTACAGACAAAAGGTTGATATCCAGGATCTATAATGAACTCCTCAAACTCAACACTAGGCACAATAAAATCTAGGAAATCTCAATTCAAGAAGAGCAAAATATTTTGAAAGAAAAGAACTAGGAAGGGAATTAGAAATACTTTGAACTGACTCATAACAAAAATACAACATATAGGGCGCCTGGGTGGCTCAGTGGGTTAAGCCGCTGCCTTCGGCTCAGGTCATGATCTCAGGGTCCTGGGATCAAGTCCCACATTGGGCTCTCTGCTCAGCAGGGAGCCTGCTTCCTCCTCTCTCTCTCTCTGCCTGCCTCTCTGCCTACTTGTTATCTCTCTCTGTCAAATAAATAAATAAAATCTTAAAAAAAATACAACATATTGAAACCTATGAGTTTCAGCTAAAGTGGTGTTTAAATGAAAATACATAGCTCCAACTGCACATATTAGAAGAAAGACTGAAAATCAACCATCTGACCCTTTTTCTCAAGAAGCTTGGACATACACGTCAAGCATAAACCAAAAATGCCTGGGATTGAATGTATATATATTTAAAAAGCAGAAATGTCAAAAAATCAATGTTGTAAATAGAAGAAAAAATTACAAAATAAGAGCATAAATAAATGAAATGTAAAACAAAAATGGATAAAGAAAAGCAACAAGGCCAAGAGGTGATTTTTTTTATTTATTTGAGAGAAGGAGAGAAGGAGCATGCACAGGAGCTTTGAAAAGATTTCTAAAGTTAATAAATCCATGACCAGACTGCTCTAGAAAAAAAAAAAAAAAAGAGGCCTTCTGTTTTCATTTTGTATTGGGTTCCGAAAATTATGTAGGTGGTCCTGCTCTTGGGCATTTTTATCTTCAAATGGCTCAAAGATTAGGTCAGAGGTTTTCAACCTTAGCTTCACATTAAAACAACCTAGTTACTGGAGAGTCTGAGTTAATTGGGTGGGGGTGAAGACAGCCCTGGGAGTGTCAAGCTGGGAATGACTGATATAGTTGGATAGGCAATGCCAAAGGTCTGGTTTGCAAAACATGTGGAGTGCTTGAAGGATGGGGAGATCACTGTCAGCCCGGTGGTCCTAGGGCTTCCATCAGAGAGATGGAGCCCAGCTAGAATTTATGGGGAAGGACTAAATGTGAAGTCTAACAACATTACAGGAAAGGGCATCATGTGGCCTAAGAGCTGGTCCCTCTGGCCTGAAATGGTATCCACAGCTCCCTGGCCAACTTCCTTATTCTCTCACCAGTCAGTGCAATCCCACCATTGCCTTCGTGATGAAGATATAATGCATATGAAAGATAGAATGAAGAACTTAGCACCAGCTGGTTTTGAGAAGAGAAGGGCAAAAGCTCTCAGGTGTTGGGTGTCTGGCTGGGTGGCCAATGTAGAGGAAGGAACACTGAAGAGAAGATAGAGTTTCTAGTTGTCTTCCTGTCCCCAGCTACTCACATGGTGCTTACTCCATTCCCTGGGGTCTGTCTGCATTCTCATTCAAAAATTGGATTGATTTGATAACCTAAGTAATTTTCCATTTCCTGAAAGGCTGTAATTGAATCATTGGTGCATCGTTTCTTGAATGTATATGTTGTCTCATAAAGTTTTAAGTTGTAGATTTTTTTTTAAATTGAGGTATAATTAACATCCAAAATTATACTAGTTGCAGATATACAACATAGTAGTTCAGTATTTGTGTCTATTGCAAAATGATCATCATTGTACACGCCTACAGAATTTTCTTTTTCTCGTAAAGAGAACTCTTTAGATCTACTCTTTTAGCAACTTTCAAATATGCATTACATCCTTATGACTTATTTATTTGATAACTGAAAGGCATTTTATACCTTTTTAATCTCCCTTCACCCATTTGACCCATGCCACCACCCGCCTGCCTCTGGTAATCATCATCTATTCTCTGTCTTTATGAGCTCAGGTTGTTGTTGAGAGTTTTTTGCTTATTTTTAGATTTTACATATAAGTGAGATCATGTGGTATTTGCTTTTTTCTGGCTAACTTTCACTTAGTGTAGTGCCCTCAAAGTCCACCCATGTTTTTGCAAATGGTAAGATTTTGTGCCTTTTTTATGGCTGAATAATATTTCATTATATGTAAGTATATAAAGATACATAAAAAATAATTAATTAATTAATTAATTAATTAAAAAATTAAAAAATAAAGATACATAAATATATATTATATGTAATATATGACTTGATAAAGAATATGGGGCATTAATAAATATATAATATATATTATATACTGTAATATACATTATATTATATACATATTATAATATGTAATATAAAATAAATATATACTATATAAATACAAATAAATATATAATATATAAATAAATATATGCATATATTATAATTATACAATGTATATAAATTATATAGTAAAATAAAACATCAGATATTTATTAACATATAATATATATTATAAATATATTACAATATAAATGTACACACACACACACCACATATTCTTTATCCATTCATTTATTCATGGGCACTCAGGTTATTTCCATATCTTGGATACTATACACAATATTGCAGTGAACATACTGGTTCATCTGTGTTTTTGAGTGAATGCTTTCATTTCTTTCAGTATATACCAAAGTGGAATTTCTGGATCATAGGCTAGTTCTATTTTTAACTTTCTGAGGAATCTCCATACTGTTTTCCAGAGTGGCTGCACCAATTGACTCTCTCACTAACGGTGCACAAGTGTTCTCCTCTCTCCATGTGCTGGCCAACACTTATTTTCTTGTCTTTTTGATAGCGGCCATTCTAATAGGTGTGAGGCAACATCGCACTGTGGTTTTGATTTGCATTTCCCTGATGCTGAGTGATCTGAGCAGTTTTTATTTATTTATTTATTTATTTATTTTTAAAGATTTTATTTATTTATTTGACAGAGAGAGATCACAAGTAGGCAGAGAGGCAGGCAGAGAGAGAGAGAGGAGGAAGCAGGCTCCCTGCTGAGCAGAGAGCCCGATGCGGGACTTGATCCCAGGACCCTGAGATCATGACCTGAGCCGAAGGCAGCGGCTTAACCCACTGAGCCACCCAGGCGCCCCATCTGAGCATTTTTTAAATGTACCCGTTGGCTATTTATATATGTTTTCTCTGGAAAAATATCTATGCTGTTCTCATTTTTTAATTGGATTGTTTGTTTTTCACTATTGAGTGGTATGAGTTCTTTCTATATTTTAGATATTAATCCCTTATCAAAGAGATGCTTTGCAAATATTTTCTCCCATTCTGCAGGTTGCCTTTCCATTTGGTTGATGCTTTCCTTTGCTGGACAAAAGCTTTTCTGTTTGATGTAGTCCCATTTGTTTACTTTCGCTTTTGTTGCCTTTGCTTCTAGTGTCAGAATAAAAAACTCATCCCCTAGACTGATGTCGGGTAGCTTACTACCTATGTTTTCCTCTAGTTGTGTGGTTTCAGGTCATACATTCAGGTCTTTAATCCACTCGGAGTAAATTTTTGTGTTTGGTGTGGATAGTGGTCCAGTTTCATTTGTTTGCATGAGGCTTTGCAGTTTTTCTAAGACCATTTATCACAGAGATTGTCTTTTTCCCATTGTATATTCTGGCTTCCTTTGCTGTAAATTAATTGACCGTATATGAATGGTTTTCTTTCTAGGTTTTCTATTTTGTGCCCTGAATCTATGCATCTGTTATTATACCAGTACCATATTGTTTTGATTACTACGGCTTCTCAGTATAGCCTGAAATCAGTGCGATATCTCTAGCTTTGTTATTCTTTCTCTGAAGATTATTTTATAGCTTGGACACTGTAAAGCAGAGGTCCATGGGCAACGTCCAGCCAGTGGACATGTTTTTAGTCTCAATAATATTATTCTAAAAATGTTTTGGCAACATTATGATATTTTATTTAAAACTGTAGATTGAGTGAATCTTGAAACAACCAGAGATCGGACAACTGTGGACCTGCTTGGAGCATTCCTGTGGACACTGGCACTGAGGAGGGTTGCCCTTTGAGAAAGAGCATGAACTTGCCAGCTCACCCCAACCCCATACCCCTATTATACCTGCTTTGCTTCACTGCTGTACACCACAGGTCAGACCTTGTGGTGGTATCTAAGTCAATGTGGGGCTGGGTATCTAGTGGGGTCCCTGTAAACACTCCTTCAGTAGAGTATTCATTGCCTTGCCTCTTGTTATCTTAGAATTGGAATTTGGATAGTCCAATGATTATTTGATGTTCTTCCATTCCCTTGTTTGTCTTGTCTAACTGGGACCTCTGAGCCCTTTTTCTCCCCCAGCCTCAGAGAGGATGACCTTTCTTCAGACAAGATTGGTTCCAAGAAAACAAATGAAGACTTGGTAATTGGGTGTTGTAAAGGAATGTGTGTTCCTATCCATCTTCCGGGAATCCACCGCATTCCTCAGGCCCTCTGAGTCTCCTAAACACTCAGGCCAAATTATCCTGAAGCTATTTTCCTAACCACAGTTATCTAAATCCTGTTTACTTTTTCCTTTTCTTTCCAAGTATTCAATTTAAATCACTTAGGTTTTGTACGGGGCTGCAGAGCATTTTTCCTTGAAGGCCATCCAGTGAGGAAAGATGTTAGTCAACTGCTTTGACATTCAGCATTATGAGGCCACCTGCCAGGACCACCTTATTCCTTTCTTCATCCTGAGGATGTGTCTGGTGTGGCATGAAGAGACCTGGAGAAGGAAGCCAGACTGTTCAGTCTCCTGACTGGTCACTGAGGGCAACCTGTCCCATGGTTCTTCTCCATTGTGGCCATGAATGCCTCCTCGAACCCTCAACATCTACCGTGCATCGGACATCATTGCTATCAGAGAGACCTTGTGTGGGCAGAACTCTCAAAAGTCAGCACCTGCCAGAAGGATAGTGAAATGGTGCCCTTTGCTTCATTGGTGCTTTGATAAGAAGTGTAGCCTGTTTCCAAGTCTAAAGTGAGCCTGGCAAATTCCATTTCATGAGTGGGTTTGAGAAGAGTGGATAAGAGGGAAATTTTGGCCTGTGGCCTATTCCAAGAAGAGAATCCAATGTTCTCTTCATCATGTTGACCAAATCCCCTCCAAGCCTCCTGAGTCTTCAGAACTCATCAGCCATTTCTCCGTCATCTTTCTGAGAAAGAGTCTGGAGGGAAAGCAGTTTCTTTTTCTTCCACCCCCTTTTTAAAAAAGATTTTCTTTATTTATTTATTTGAGAGAGAGAGAGAGAGAGAGAGAGAGAATATTTGAGAGAGAGAGAGCACAAACAGGGGGAGGGGCAGAGGGAGAAGCAGACTCCCTGCTGAGCAGGGAGCCCAATGAGGGGCTTGATCCCAGAACCCCAGGATCATGACCTGAGCAGAAGGCAGACTCTTGACTGACTGAGCCACCCAGGTGCTCCAGCACCTTTATTTTTTCTTATAAATACAAAATTTTGCCTCAAAAGGAGACATACCCTTATTTAAAAAGTCTTACAAGGTAACAGGAAAATAAAAACCACAGATTCTTAAGCCATGCTGGGGAAGAGGTGGAGTGTGTAAAATGTATTACAGGACCCAATGGTAAAATGGCTTATCAGTATACGAGGCTCCCTGGGCCTCTTTCTGATGGCTTTCTCGCTAGTTCCCCCTGAGGTCTACTCACTTGTAGTGCGGCAGTATTCCTGTTTTTCCAGTTGTGAAAGCTGCTGTAGACTGCCTTCTGGTTCAGTCATCTAGCAGAATTGACACGGTGCTGCTATCAGTCACTGAAGTGACGTCTCTCTAAATAGGCTTTTGGGACGTTGGGTACCGATGTCCTCAAAGCTCAGTGACACAGACAGCTAAGTGTTCATGTAAAAATAGACAGCTGTGAGTGGTCTGCACTTGCCCCTGACGCATACTCACCAACTCCTCTCAGCTGTCAGCACCTCTGTCCCCTGATTTCCCACCTACTCCCTATTATCCAACTCCCTCTTAACTCCACTTGCTCTCCTCCTTATGGAAGAGCTCCTGTATGAGTCCCAGGCAGGGCACAATAAACATGGCCATCAGGTTTCTGAGTGTCTAGCATTTGGGAAACTAAGGCACCTCACGTTTCTTATGGACTCATTAGAAAGTTGTTATAGGTATGTAGTGGGTCTCATCTACCTGCAGAGTCAACCCCAAGATTAGGATAGTACAATGGAATTTAGAATAGTCTAGCAAATAGGTTGATTTTAAATTTGATTATATTCTGAGGTAGCTGATTGTGGTTATTGGTGTTGTTTGCCTGGGATTTTGATACCAATCTTCCCCTTCTCACTTCCGAGCAGGTATAAAACACCGTCATCTGGCCAGACTCTGGTCTCACCCAGAAGGAGACCTGCTGTGCAGAATGAGCACTGCTCAAGGCCAGAGGGCACCTGGCCTTCTATTAACTGTGAGATTCATCATAGTCTCCTGGGTTGTATAATGTGGCAATCCTTCCATCCATAATTTCCTTCATCTCTTTCCCCCAGTTCTTCCTGTTCTTAAGATCCTGATTTGGTAGGTAGGAATGGCAAGGACTTCAAGATATAGGAAGTTTGAACCAGAAGGAGCTTTCTCGCACCTTCCTTCTTCCCTACTTCATGTTGTATTTGTCATCCATGCCCCTCCCCCACTTCCCCCTTGATTAATCTCTGAGGTAATTGGTCTCCTTCTGGGACATTGGAAAGCTCACTGAAGGCTATTGACAAAAGTGAGTTCTCCCCTGCATTCATAGTCCCCCCCACCCCCGATCTGGTGTGCTGCTATCCATCTACCTAAGAAAGGTAAGGATATAGAAGCCATTAGCTATCATGAGAGACTCCTGAGTCTAACACTGACAGAGCCGAAACCCACATTAATGGAAGGTTTCTTAAGTTGGAAGAAATCTTAGAGGTCACTCAGTGAAGGACTCCAATTCCTCTTAATTACTCCAGTGACTAAACACTCCTCATCTCACCAGACTATCCAGTCCACTGTTGGCTTCTCTTGCTGTTTGATGTTCTTTAAGTCCAAATCTACCCACTCCAAAATTTCAAGTGCCCGCCATGCACCAGAAATGGTGCTGGCCACTGTGGACGTGAGGGAGAGTAAAGCCACATACACTGCCTTGTAGAAGGTTGCAGTCAGCGATAATGATATGAAATGATGACAATGACATAGATAGGCAGAGGACTAGAGGAGCACAGAACAAAGTCCCTTACTTGGCCTCCAGTTCTGCAGGTGCCTGAACGGGGTTTTGCATTTCTTGGTTTCTGGAAACACTCGTCCCAAGTTATTCTTTGCTGACCTAACAGCTCCATAATTGTTTAATACAATGATTGCATCATGCCATCTTTTTGTCTCCAAGTTTAACATTCTTATTGCCTTCAACAAAGAACTTTCTTATCACAGAAGTTTTCCCATCTATGTTTCTTTGGAAATATTATACCCCAAACCAGCACGATTCCTATGTGATCCAATGGCGGCATTATTTCCCTTGATCTTGACGTTCTAATAATGGAACCATCGAGTACATTCTTTTTTTTTTTTTTTTTTTAAGATTTTATTTATTTATTTATTTGACAGACAGAGATCTCAAGTAGAGAGTCAGGCGGGGTGGGGGAGTAGCAGGCTCCCCACCGAGCAGAGAGCCCAATGTGGGGCTCAATCCCAGGACCCCAAGATCATGACCTGAGCTGAAGACAGAGGCTTAACCATGGAGCCACCCGGCACCCCCATTGAGTACATTCTTGTACGTTAGAAATCATTATTTGATGGTCAAAACCCAAACTCCTACCCAACTTTTTTTTTTTTTTTGGATGAACAGCAAACTTGGGAATGTTACTTATTTTTTACATTAAAGCAATTAAGAATTAACTGATCATCTCCCCTCTGTTTGGCACTTCCTGTTCTTGTGCTGTTCAATACTTCCCAGGAAGGCATCTAAGTGCCCTCAGGCTTAGAACTTGAACCACATTATTCTCATTACTGTGACTCTTTCGTAGAGACCTTTGTATCTGAGTTGCAGATCTAATGTCTCCTTGGCATTTATCGGAGTATATATCACAATCCCTGATTTAATTCAGGAAAACACTGTTGGAAAAGAAGTATGTTTGTTCTGATGTGACTTAAGAAATACATTTTAGAAGTTATTTTCCAGCTAAAGTTCGCATTCCTTGTAATTTGCTAGTTATGTTCTTCATTTGTAAAATTAAATCAACTTTTTCTTTTTCATAAGGTAATATATATCTTAGAAATAATACAATTTTACATGGTTTGTAGTAAAAAAAGACAATCCCATGCTTTGCTCAGACTTAACCGCACTTCCCAGAGATGAAAACTTCTAACTGTTTTACCTGGTTCTTCTCGTACTTAGGTTCCTATTGTCATATAACTTGTTTTAGCCACTTTCCCTACTTTTTTTGATTTTTCAAATATTTCTTGATTTTTTAAAATTTTTGTTTAGTCTTGTCTACTGTCTTGTTCCTATGGAAGATAAGTTATCAATTAATTTAAACCTTACCACTGCCCCTGCACTCACTACTTTATAATGCCTTACCATCCTTTAATGTAGTTTTATCAAAAATTTTATTAAATATGGATGCTTGGGTGGCTCAGCTGGTTAAGCATCCAACTCTTGGTTTCAGCTCAGGTCAAGATCTCAGGCTTATGAGATTGAGCTCTCCAGGTTGGGCTACCCAGCACAGCACAGATTCTGCTTGAGATTCCCTCTCCCTTCCCTTCCCTTTTGCTCTGCTCCTCTCCCTGCTCACTCGCTCTCCCTCCCTCTCTCTCAAATAAATAAATAAATCTTTTAAAAAATTTTTTGTTAAATAAATATATGGTGGCATAAATTTTAAGATTTCAGAAGCTTTAGGTAAATCCCCTTTATTCCTCATATCATTAGCTGCTATCGCTTTGGTGATTACCAAAGGAAATTACCTTACCTTTTAAATTAAAAATTACCTTTGGTGAAGAAAATCACATTCCATTTTTTGATCCATTTAATTCAATTTTAATTGAATATTCAATGTCTGGTACTACATTTAACAAACATTTTAAGAATCATAGCTTCCATTTTTAATAGTCTGAGTCCATATTTCTGGTACCAGACTCTAAACTGTTCATAAAAATAGGTATTCCTGGGGGTGCTTGGGGTAGCTCAGTCAGTTGAGCCTCCAAATCTTGATCTTGGCTTGGTTCACAGTCATGAGATCGAGCCCTAGGTTGGGCTCTGTGCTCAGCGTGGAGTCTGCTGGAGATCCTCTCTTTCTCTCCCTGCCCCTGCTTGTGCTCTCTCTCTCAAATAAATAAATTGATCCTTGAGAAAGTATATTCCTGGTTGAACTTTAACATTTTAGTCTTAATTGTCAGACATCATCTTGCAAGAAATCATGGTGTTGGTCACTGTGGAAAAGAAGTATAGAATGGGAACTGGGAGAGAAGAGAAGGAGACTGGGTGGGGAGGAGCTTAGAAATTAGCTCTAGGAATGACGAGAGGGACGTGGCTTGCCTGGATCAGAAGGCTCATCCCCATGTCGAACTGGGGTAATGGTATCATGAAACATTCACTATGTGCCTGCCACAATGTGTGATACGTTTCTTACTTAGATTATATCATTTTTTCTTAGAATTTTATGATATATTTTTCTTATTTTGCAGATGAGAAAAGCTCAATTTCGAGGAGTGAAGTAAAAATGCTTATTTTTACCTAAAAAGTAGTAAGACAGAATTGGCTGTCAAGCCTATAGTTTTGCCCAAGTCCAACACCCATGGTCTAGAGACTAGGCCAGCCCGTGGACTGCAACATAAAATGGGTTTCTATACTGCGGACCTCAGGAAGAACTAGAAATAGACCTGTGGTTTTCAATACGATTTCTTACTCAGAAAATAACATTTTCATACTTTTTGCTTCTGGGATTTTGGGCCCCATTTGGGCCATACTGGCTCTTCATCGAGTCTACTGAAACACCATACTCTTCCTATTTAAGATGCAGCTTTAATTATAATTATGCTTCATCTCTCTCCTAAGGCAGGCAGCGGGGTTTTATTGTCTATTATCTCGGGTGTTGTTTTCACAAATCTACACTCTGTGGGCCCTGCACCAGCAGTGGGATCCTGGGAGTTCTCAGCCGGGCGCTTTCCTGATGGTTCTCTGAGGTGATGACAGGTGCCTGAAGGCCCCCTTCAGACCCTGGTCCAGTGAGGTTATTACCAACTAAGGCATGAGTGCAGAGGTTAGAGACTTTTCAGGGCTCTCATGCTCTACTCAAAGAAGTAAAATACGGAAATAGAGACCCATGTTACACAAAATGCTTGCAATTTGGAAATCCCAGAGGGACAGTGGAAAATAGGCACAGTTTTGAGTTGGTTTGTATTTTTGTAATTGTATTATAATTACCAGGTTATGTGGAACTGAGGTCAGCATCTTGAATCATAAATGGCAGGGGATTGACTGGCAAAGGAAGGAGTGATAAACCCCTTTGGTGAGCATAAGAGTTCCTTCCCTGGACCGAAGTCTTAAACACACAACTGTGTCTTAGTGTTAAGTTTTTAGAGTCCACTGGAGAATGATCCTTACTGGCCTCTTGTGTTCCCCCAGTCCCTGCAGCAGAAACCAGCCTTTTTCAGGTCCGTGGAGAGCTCGAGAAAGCACGAGGGATGTGACTGGCTGGGGTCCCCTAGAGAGTACAACTGCTGACCCTCAGGGGCCCACTGACTATGTCTTCCTCAAAATTCAGTTTTTCTCAAAAAAATTGGAGCCGCCGGGCCCACACTTCCAGGGAAGCGTTTGCAGTTAGAATCTAGGGCCTCCTTCTTCCTCAGGGAGTGCAGCAAACACCGCTCACCCTGTCTGGAGGGTAAATGAACGCTCTTGACCTTGCTGCTAGGCCAGGCCCCCGGGGAGGTGATGGCCTCAGAGGCTGTTATTATTATAAATAGTCAGCCTCCCTCTCCAAATAGAGGCATGTGTGGTTATCTCAAGTTGCACGTTAACAGAGGTCTAGAGAAAGCAAAGTTTCCAGTCGCCTTTTTGATAAACACATTCTTGGAAAGGGCGGCCTGCTGCCTGAAGGACCCTGAGGGGGAGATATTTTGAGCAAGTCCAAGGCCATCTGTCTGTACTCATGCCCACAAAGAGAGGCCCTCTCTAGTTCAGTTCTCAGGAGGGACAAATGAGGATCCCACTAGCAGTTTTCATCCACACCTGTATGACCGTCTAATTTTGAATCAGGGGTCGCTGGATCCTCGGAGGCAGAACTTTCTGGGGCCTTTTCTCAGGCATGCTACCATCTTGCCTCTGGCTCTAGGGATATGAGGAGAAGGGGTAAGGAGATCTTCAAAGCCCACAACCCTGAATTCTTTCCTGTTCCCTTTCACTTGCCTTTTTGTCTTAGCTGTCCTGTCCTTTGACCCCCAGACACACACTGGTGGCCTTTCACTGGAGGGAGGGAATCTTGAGACACAGTTTATATAATGGGTAAGCTACATGGCCCCAGTTACATGGTATCTGAGACATTGTTGGGAGGTGGTGAGAGTGTGTGTTCAAAGGCCCTGTTGATCTTCATCATCCATTTGGTCCCTTTTGGGGATGGTGTTTTTCCTTCAACATATTCCCATTCTTGAAATTTAGATATTTCTCTCCACTCACAAAGTTACCATATTCATAGGGATTTTTTCTCACTGGGCCCCAGATCCAGCCTTCAATTTCAGAAGTAAGTGACTCTCCTGAAACTCTTTTCTGCTTTCATTCCCCTTGTGTTTCCCAAGTTAAGTTTCCATAAAACTTCTGAACTGACTTTACCATTATTATAAGTGCGCAATCCCCTGAGTGGAGTGACCATCGGCCCTTCAAGTCTGTAGCCTCTGTCTTCCTTTACCTCTCTGCCTCCTCCTCCCTCTGCCCCCTTCCTACCTACTTCACTTTGAATGCAATTATGCTGGATCATGAAAAGTGTCATTTCTAAAGATCAAAATGGTACAATATTGGGAATTTCACGTGGTTAAACCCAATTTTTTGTCAACTGATTGTACTATCTCTAGATTCCTTTCAATCTCCCATTTTAAAAACCTCTCTCTCACACACACACACATCAAGCTGTCTTTCTGAGGAATGATATTTGAGAACTTAACTCAAATAAATGTCAGAAAATTTTTACATCATAATAATTTCATTATGGTTCACTCCTGCTTACACCGCCCCAATCCAACCAGATTATTTTTATTGCCCCACTGTGATCTTCAGGATCACAATGTGAATGATTCTGTTTCTTCATGTAGAGCTTTAGCTACATAGAAAAGGAAAAAATGGGAGTATGTCGGGAAAACCTAAGGCAAAATCAGCACTGAGATGGTCAAACAAATTAAGTAATTCACAACAGCTCTTACATTGTGAATACGCTTTTAATGGAAAATAGTTTCACTGAGAAACCATATTTACATAGAAAAAAGATGAGAAAGTTTTACTTGGAGAACACACAGAAGACAAGTGATTGAAGGGGGTCATCGAGGGGGTGCCTGGGTGGCTCAGTGGGTTGGGGCCTCTGCCTTCGGCTCAGGTCATGATCCCAGGGTCCTGGGATGGAGCCCCACATCGGGCTCTCTGCTCAGCGGGAAGTCTGCTTCCCCCTCTCTCTCTGCCTGCCTCTCTGCCTACTTGTGATCTCTGTCTGTCAAATAAATAAATAAATAAAATCTTTGAAGGGGGTCATCGAGAACCCAAAAGAAAGCATTTCAAAAGCAGTGTGCTCCATTATTACTCTAGCACAGGGAAGTGGGAATGTATGAACTCTCTTGCCAATGTCACCCTGACCAGGAGAACCGCACTGGCTGCCATCCCGAGGAGGCAACTTTCTTGTCAATTCTGTACTCTTGAAGATCCTGACATGGAAGCCGAGGGGAAATACATGGTATCAGGGAGCACAAGTAGATTGTTTGGAAGATAGGAGAAGCTTTGGACTTCCAAGGTGTGCAGATTAGCACCCTAGCTGGGTGGCCCACAGTGTATCCATTCACTTTTTAACTTTTTTCTTTTCTTCTCTTTTTTTTCTGTTCTTTTGTCTTTTCCTTTCCTTTCCTTTTCTTTCTTTCTCACTTCTTTCTGTCTTTTTTTCTTTGAGAAAGAAAGCATGAGTGAGCTTGAGCACAGGGTGCAGGGGAAGAGAGAATCTTAAGCAGGCTCCATGTTCAGTGCAGAGCCTGACATTGGTCTCCATCTCGCAACCCTGAGATGATGACCTGAGGCAAAATCAAGAGTCAGAAGTTTAACCAACTGAGCCACCCAGGCACCCCCACTTTTCAGTTTCTTCATCTGAGATTCTGGTTGATAATACAGTTGCCTCAGGGCTATTATGATGTTGAGATAAGATAATATAGGGTGCATTTGATCCAGTGCCTGTCACATTGGTCCTGAAATGCTTGTTGAATCAAGATTCAGTTAGAAAAGCATCTACTGTATCTACTCTTTGATGCAGCTGAAACTTAGCAACTTCTCAGTCCACTTTGCTTGGAAATAAGACACATTTTCATAGTTTAAGGGATACTCTGAGCTAATATATTGGACTCTCTCTCAGATGTCATGTCCATACTCTTACAGTTAAAGGGAATTAGGGGAGGCTGAAGAATCTTGGAGGCTTAGAATTAAAAAAAAAAAAAAAGGAGAGAAATAAAAAGACAAGAATGGGAACTACCCATGAAACAAACAAATGGAAGTAAAACCACAAAACTATTAGAGAAAATACGTAAGATAGTGGCACCACCACTGAGGCACCCATGCTAGCCAGATAATAAACACCTAGAAAGTACGATTCAGATCTGGGGTGTACCAAAAACTGTAATGTCTTTAATTTGCCTACATGAAACCTGGATTTCTCCTGCACTCCTACTCACAGTTAGTGAGACCATCAAATCAGGTTAGAGATGAGTCTGATCCAATTTTAATCAGTCTGTTTAGGAAGCATTTACTCTCTTTGTAAAATTCACATCGTCTCATGTAACTTCTCCTTTCCTTCTTCTGCTTCTCTGCAGGAGTTGGGAGTAGACTATGTAGCAACCTCACAGCATGGTGGGGAACCAAGGCGGTGGAATCCGGGGGCACTCTCATTTTGCCCTCTGGTTGCTGGTGGATGTATCTTGCACCTGTTTGCTGCATGACCTGTGGATGTGCATTATTTTGTCCACAGTAGTGTAATCTGTGATCTGTTTCTCAGGTGGGACTTGGTGACGTCCCCGGACCACTCAGTATTTTCTCAACTCCTACTACAGACTGCAGGACCTGAACAGCAACACAGCGGTGAGATTCTGAATTTTCTTTTGAACCTTGATACCCCAAAGCGGGTGCTGGAGAAGCTGGCAATCCAGAAACACTGAAGAATGAGGACCAAAAAGCCCCAAGAAAAGCCTGCTTTCTTTAGCCAAAGCACTGGTAAAGAGTTGTCTTAGCAAGGGAAAAGGATAAAAATGGTATACGATGCAAACGTCAATTTAAAAGGCAAGGGTGGCTGCATTAATATTAGATAATATAGATTTCAGAGCAAAGAAAATCATAAGGAACAGGGAGATAAAAAATTACGATAGAAAGGTTAGTCCACCAAGAATATAGTAGTTGTATGTGTATGTACACCAAAGAGTAGTGCTGCAAAATATATGAAACAAATATAGATAAAATTGAAAATAAGAAATGGGCAGATCCATAATTATAGTGGGAGACTTCAACACCTCTCTTTCAGTTGTTGAAAGAACAACTAGATAGAAAACCAGGCAGAATATAGAAGAACTGAACAACATCATCAACCAAGAGGATCTATTTGACTTTTATAGAACATTCCACCCAATAACAGTCAAATGCATTTTCTAAAAAACACCCAAAGAAGGTATGCCAAGACAGACCATATCCTGGGGCATAAATAAATCTTAACATGTTTAAAATAATTAAAATTATATAATATGTGGTCTCTGACCTCAGTGGAATCAAACTAGATACCAATTATAGAAATACAATTTAAAAATTTCCCAAAACTTGGAAACTAAATATAATACTTTTTGATAATCAAAGTATAATAATCAGGGTCAAAGAGTAAGTCTTGAGGGAAATGAAAAATCCATTGAACTAAATAAAAATGAAAATACAACAATCAGTATTTATAAGACACCACTAACACTGCAGTGAGAGGGAAATTTATAGCACCAAATGCACACATTAAAAACAGGGAAAGTCTCAAATAAATAAGTTTGTACCTCAACAGACTAGAAAAGGAAAAGCCAAATATACCTAAAGCAAGGAGAAGGAAGGAAATAAGAAAGATAATGGCAGAAATCAATTAAATTGAAAACAGAAACAATAGAAAAATCAGTGGAACAAACAGTCTTTATTTAAAATTTTTTTGTTTTGTTTTTATTTGAAGATTAATGCAATGGATAAACCTCTAGCAAGACTAACAAGGACAAAAAGAGAGGACACGAATTACCAATATCAGGAATGAAACTGGAGTTATCACCACAGACCCTGCAGACAGCAAAAGGATAATAAAGAGACACTACAAATAACTCTACACACATAAATTAACAACTTAGAAAAAAATGGACAAACCCCTCAATAATCACAAATACCTCAAATCACCCAATATGAAATAGATAATTTGAATAGCTTTATAACAATTAAGGAAATTGAGTTTGTAATTTAAACTCCTCCAAAATCTTTAGACTCAGATTTTCACTGGAGAATTTTAGCAAATGTTAAAGAAAAAAAAAAGAAAAAGAAAAAGAATCAACACAAATTCGGCACAATCTCTTCCAGAAAACACAAGCAGGTAAAAACATTTCCCGACTCATTTTGTGAAGCCAGTCTTACTCTGATGCTCAAACCAGAAAAAGACATTACAAAAGGGAGAGAGGGAGGGAGGGAGAGAGACAGAGAGAAAGAGAGAGGCGGGGGGGGGGGGGAGAAAAGAAAAAAAAACTTCAACAACATAGTAGTTTATAAAATTTATAATATACAAAAAGAATTATATACCATAATCAAGCAGAATTTATTCCAAGGATGAAGGCATTTGCAAATCAATTAATGTAGTCCATCAAGTTAACAGGGTAAAGAACAAAGCCTTTTAATGTTAATTGATAAAAAAAATTTGACAAAATCCAATACTTATTCAGGATAAAAGTCTTCAGAAAACTAGGAAAAAAGGGAAATTTCCTCATCTTAATAAAGAACATCTATAAAAAACCTAGATCTAATATTGTTCTTAGTGAAGAATGATGGTGTTCCCCTACAACCAAAAATAAGGCAAGAATGACCTATCTCACCACTGCTATTCAACATAGTACTGCAAGTTCTAAACAGTGTAATAAGACAAATGAAGGAAATAAAAAGCATACAGATCAAGAAGGAAGAAATAAAATTATTCCTTTTTTAAAAATTTTATCTATTTATTTTCAGAGAGAGAAAGAGAGTGCACAAGCAGGGGTAGTGACAGACAGAGGGAGAAGCAGGTTCACCACTGAGCAAGGAGCCCCATGTGGGACTCGATTCTAGGACCCTGGGATCATGACCTGAGCTGAAGGCAGTCACTGAATCAACTGAGCCACCCAGGCATCTGAAATAAAATTATTCTTATTTGCAGATGACATGATTGTCTATAAAGGAAATCCTAAGAAATCTACAAAAACAAACAAAAGTCTCCTGAAACTAACAAGTGAATTTATCAAGGTTTCAGTTTATAATTTCAACATTAAAAAGTCAATTGTATTTCTTTATCTTAGCATTGATCCTGTGAAAATCAAAATAATAAAAAGACAATACCCAATGCTGGTGAGGATATGAAGAAACTGGCTCTTTCATACATTTCCAGTGTAATGTAAAATGGTAGAGCCACTCTAGAAGCTCCATTAGGAGAAAAACAGTATTATTATTTTTTTAAATATTTATTTATTTGAGACAGAGAGAGAGGGAGAGGGTGAGAGAGAATCCTTGAGCAGACTTCCCGGTGAGCTTGGAGCCTGACGCAGGGCTTGATCCCAGGATCCTGAGATCATAACCTGACTGAAACCAAGAGTCGGACACCCAACTGACTGAGCCACCCAGGCTACCCCAAAGACGGTATTATTTTTTACTTAGACCACGTATATGACAAATTATTTATGGATATTTTAAGCTTTTTAAAAATAGTGAAGCCAAAGGTTAGTGCCTAATTGCCTAGATATGGAAATAAAACTTATTAGATAATTGCATTGCTTTCTTTTGGTGCAAATTTAATACAAATCGTCCAGATATTTGACAAATATTTATTGAATGTCCAAATTCTAGGCAAATTCTAGGGTTCTACATCCCAAAATTAAATGGTGAACAAATATATCCTAAGGCTTTTTCACAAAAGTGACATTTGAGCCAGCTAAGCCTAGCCTTGGAATCAGCATTAATCTAGAACCCCTCAAGTACCTTGAATTTGTATGCTTTATATCTACTGATATTTAATTATTTGAAATTTAAAATGAGAAATGTTTTTAAAATATTAATTCATTTAAAATAATAAACCTTTTATGTGTTTATATTAAGTATTTTTTTTTTTACAAAAACTAAGTATATTTTATTTATTTATTTATTTGAGAGAGAGTGTGCACATCTACACTTGAGCTGTGGGGGCAGGGAGGGCAGAGGGAAAGGGAGGGAGAGAATCTCAAGCAGGCTCCACACCCAGCATGGAGTCCAATGTGGGGCTTGATCTCATGACATTGAGATCATGACCTGAGCTAAAATTAAGAATCAGAGGCTTAATCGACTGAGCTAACCAGGTGCCCTTAAATATCTTTCTCAAAACAAAAATACTTAGTTGACAGAATGGCATTGTAATCCACTTTTTGCAATGTCTGGCTTAAGAGAAGACAGCTAGATTTTCATATCTGATTCTACGCTTAAGTTTGTTGTGATATGTTGTTTGGCTGAAGTAACTGAAGAAAGTCTGGACTCACACAGATATTCAGTTGGAAGAGAGAAGAGTGTTTTGTTAGTCTTTTCACATAATTGTGGCTCATTTGCTCTGATTCTACATGAAGACTTGACCAGTGTCATTTTGTTACAGTTAGCCCAGCGTGGAAGTGAAAGCCATATTAATGAGCTTTTTGTACTCTATTGCATTAAACCCACTGGCCTGTCATGCATTTTAAATAGATAGATCTTTTAACCATGTGTGATTTCTAACTTCATGTGTTGCCCATCTGGGAAGATACTGGTTTATGAGCTATGAAGATAAATATAATATGTAAAAATGATAATCATACCATATAAAAATCAAATTTACCAATATCACCACTGACCTCATCAGAAAAGTCCTTATTTGGAGCTGTTAAGCTCATGGTGATGGCTACAAGTTTCGAGTTTTTGCTCGAAATTTAAAAATGTTATCATTACCAACGAATGCTGTCAATAGTTTTCCTTGAATTGACAGGTTAATTCTGCGTGTTTTCAAGAAAATGACTGGCAAACACCCAGTGTGAGTAACCACAGTTGATCAGGTATTCCTTCAGGTGAACACAGGGTTTCTGAAAAAAGTGATTTGTTCAGCTTGTAACTCACAGAATCTCACAAGTGTTTTTTCCTTGGGACAACTATCTTGTTTTGATAGGCAGCCCAAGTGTGACTTTTTGTGCAGTGCCCATTCAATCACACAGACTATTAATAAGAATCATGTTCAAGAGTTCATATTTTACACAATTAATAATTTTTACTGAGTTAGTGGGGACACTTTAAAATGAAATGGTTTGTCTTCCTGTGAGTGCAAATAGAATGTGTGAATAGAAGTGAAGAGTAGATTGACCTCTGGTGTAGACGAATTTGTGCTTTAATTTGTGCACAGGGACCATCAGTTTTAACTATTTCTTCTTTTGGGATCACATTTTAGTATGATTATAAAAACTGCTTTGGCCTTACAGACTCCTTGAAAGGGTCTTGGGGATCCTCAAGGACCTGTAGACAATGCTTGGAGAACAGACATTCTAGGGCAAAAGAAGATCAGATGATTGGAAGGGTGTTAAAACATTTCCATCTTCATCTGGGCTCTTGTTTTATACCTGAATCATTTATGGGAATGCACACAGTGAACGCCTATATGCGCAGCTGAGTGCCAGCGAGACACTGAAGAATAATGCCTGTGCCCTCATAGAACTTACCTATGTAGTTGGGAAGCCAAGGCAATATGAAGAATTAGCATATTGTGAGGTTTCCTGCCCCCTCCTTTGAAACTGTTTCACTTACAGCCAGCATCGAACAACGTACCAATTTACTTTCTTGCCTTATAATTTTTGCCGATGCTACATGTGTCAACATTGTCCTGTTAATGAGGTATTTTCTGATCCTAGCTCAGATTTCAAGGTCTGTTAGGGATCTCTGAAATTGCAGTGCCCTGGTTTGAATCCCTTAGTACCTACTGACCTCAGTAACCGAGTCAACGAGCTCAAGTTCAGACAGCTACAAGCCTTGTCTGTGATCTGGAGGAAAACCTACCATGTCCCTATGAGCATTAGCAGCTTGAAATAAGATACCAGAAGTTTCACACATCAGTTTTATTTTTATTAACATAAAATAACAGAGTGAGCTTTTTCCTATGACTTTGACTTCTTTTTGAGACTAGGGATTATACCAGTTCGTGTGTTTTTACCGTATTCTAAGTCGATAGAGTGTAAACTAGTGCCTAAAACACAGGCTCATCATCAGACAGCTTTGAGATCTAATTTCAGTTTCATTTCACATCAGTTGCGAGCATTTGGACAAATTATCTGATCTCTGTGAGCTTCAGATTTATTAATGGACAAATGGGGATAATGATATTTAATCCCTAAATTTGTTAGATGATTAAATGATACAATTCATGTAAAGCACTCATACCATCCTCATGAAACAGATTTTTCTGGCCTCGGTTGGAATTATTTTTAATAAATTATTTTGATGGACATAGCTGTTTACTCACATTCTTCAGGTTTTGGACTCACATTTGGACTTCAGCAGTTAATATGTTTTCACATCACTGTTTGATGAATATCCACTGTGTACCCAGCTCTGTGCTGGGCATTTTGGGGGAATTAAACAAATTAAACTCAGAGGTGTAATCTTAAAGAACAAATAATCTAGCATGAGAGACATGCCATGAAATGATTTATAGAACACTACAAGTTGAAGAACTTTAGAGGTCATCTATTATGACCTTCTTGCCAGTGAAGAAGTAATTTGTTATGGAAGATAAATGAGTACCAGACCAATGACAAGCTGGATGGATATCACTAGCAGAGTGCCAATAATAGCTAATAATAACACTGATTGAATCCTTATCATATGTCGGAATCGCGCTTAGTGTACGTGTGTTATCCACTTAATCCTCGTACTAGTGTCACTACTTCCCAGAAGGAGAAAGAGAAGCTCTGAGAAGTGAATATATGTGGGAGCACAGATCTTAAAACAGAACAAACTCGAGTAATATTTTCTTTCTTGGATCATTTCCTACTGGACTTTAGCCTACCTACTCTCATGAGTTCATGCTATTTTCTATTTGTCCTTGCTTCCTTCCTTTCTATTTAAAATATAATCAGAGATTTCCTTTTGCTGCCACATTAGTTTTTTTTTTTTTACATGCCTCCATCTCCCTCTTAATTGCACGTGTGCAACCCTGAGAATTATGTGCATTCCTCTTCCCATCATTTGCCCTTGAGAATCACCTCACCTTCTTATAATAGAACATTTGTCACCTCCTTTTCTCCTTGGAATAACATATTAAGAATTTCCTTTAGGCATTTTCTTTTTTCTGTTCCAATTCCAATCTGAGTTTCCCTTGAGCAGGTCAGCGGGTCTCTTGACCAAAGCATCTGTACTGGAGAGGTCAGTAATGAGGGAAAAACACTGTTCATGGATACTTTGTATGAAAAATACATCAACAAAGTCCTCGTCGAGTTTCATTGATTGTGTGCTGGATAAAACCACCCTAGAGCATAGAAACGGAGCAAATTAACATTTTCAAGTAATGAGACCTGACACGCTTGCTAACCAAAGACATACCCACCAATGTCTTGCCAAGCCACTGACGTAGAGTCTCCTCTTCTGTGAGAGGCTGTTTTTTTGCTGAGTCCATTTTTCCATTTTCTCTTTAATGACTCATTTTGCCACTTAGCCTTTAGTAACTATCTTTGAAACATTCTTGGTATTTTTTAAAAAACCCACTTTGTTTCTCATCATCAAAGGAAGTAGAACTTCTACAATGTTCTCACAAAATTGAGAAAGCAAGAGTCTTAAAGGACCCACGAAAAAAAAGAGTGCTTTTCTTCTTCTACAGCTTCCATAGGAACACTTCTGTGATGGTTGTAGTACTTGTGTTAGCATCCAAAATCATGATGCCAGTTCAGCAATGACTGTAATGTAGCGGGAGTGGTGTGGAGTGTTGACATTGGAGAAGAACCAGAGTGAGGCATGGGTAGAAGGAAAGTACATCCAAATCTTTTGCGCCTTCCCATGTGAAAGCGGCAATGATTTGGCTTTGGGAACATTAGGGTAATTTATTAATGTTGATACCATTATAGATATCAGAAAACAAAGTGAGAAAAACCCGAAATTTTTGATATAACTTAATAAAAGCAGTGCTAATTTTACTCATATAAACCCTTTACTTTGTGGGTATCTATTTCCTGTAGCAGGAAACAATCCTGTAACAATTCCACAGCACTACATACATTGCAGAATAATGCCTTTGTAATTTCATTTGACTAAATTAGGAGGATGACTACATGGTCTAGGTTTTCCAAGAGTAATTCAGTTCCAAACATTTTGTCTATTCATCTCAAAAAATTATTAAAAGCTCTCATTGAAGGAATTCTGTAACTGGAGAAGTTCTTGAGGGAGTCCACGAAATCCAACACTAACCCCTAACATCACTGAATTACAGGGCTAGTGTCTCAGTCATGCACCAAGAGGGTGAAGACAGGTGTGAAGAAAGATAGCTTTTGCGCAAGACTGACCCTAAATGACAATGGAAACAGGGACTGTTTGGGCTGTGTTCTTGGTATCTGAAGCCAGGGCTACAGGTGCTCTGCCCAGATCCCTTCACTGGCCAGAGCACTCACCCCACACTGCTGTGAACACGGGCTTCAAAAGGCTCATAGCTGCCTTCTGCTGACAGTTTCCCCTGGCCAATGGGAACTGTCTGACCCTGAAACACCTGGGTGATTTTGTCCTTCCCTGCAGTGGTCCTCAGTTAAGGATGGATTGATACTGGGTAAGAGGTCTGGGCTCCTTGCCGCAAGAGGCAACAACTAAATGGAGCCATTCATACTCCAGAGCGCTCCATGGGATCAGGATGAAGGTAGATGTCAGTGGAACCCACACCTTACTGAGTCCACTTCTGCTTCCTATCCTCTTCTGTGCTTCACATCCTTTTTTCTTTTCATGCTTATATCTGGGTAATTTTTTTCTGACCTATCTTCCAGTTTATTATTCTCTTCTCAGCTGTATCCATTTAGCTGGTAAATTCAGCCACTGAGTTCTAGTTATTGATTTTGGTTATTGTAGTTTTTCTAATTCTAGGATTTACTTTCTTTTTTTAAAGATTTTTTAAATTTATTTATTTGACAGGACAGCAGGAGAGCATGAGGGTGCACAAGCAGGGGGAATGGCCGAGGGAGAGGAAGAAGCAGACTCCCCACTGAGCAGGGAGCCCAATGTGGGACTCAGTCCCAGGACCCTGGGATCATGACCTGAGCCAAAGGCAGATGCTTACCCAACTGAGCCACCCTGGTTCCCCTAGGATTTACTTTCATTCTTTTCAAAGTAGTTTCCATTTTTGTTCTGTTGAAATTCTCAATCTTGTTTTCATCCACAAGTGGTAAGTAAGGTTGTTTCTTTTTTTTTTTTTTTTTTTAGTTTTTTATTTTTTATAAACATATATTTTTATCCCCAGGGGTACAGGTCTGTGAATCACCAGGTTTACACACTTCACAGCACAGTAAGGTTGTTTCTAATTAATTTATTTTTTTGATAAGTACAACTATTTTAAATTCCATGTCTGATAATGCCAAAATCTGGAGCCCTGCTAGGCCTATTATAATTATCTGTTGTTCCTCTTGGTTTCTGTTGTCTTATTTTCCATGTACCTGTACTTTTTGCTTGTGTAAAGCAAAAATTGTAAAAATAGGTTGTAGCCAAGGATAATGCCTTTTCCAGAGAAGATTTTACTTTACCTTCTGTCAGGCCTTTAAAAATATGGGATCCTCAGCCAATTTCAGAGTTTGGGATGGGTTGAACTTTTCTGATAGCCTGCAAGGGCCCATCCACTTCTGTTTCACCTTTATTTTTAAGATAAAACCTAGAGTGAGAGGTATTCACCAGCATCAATGGCCCCCTCACTGCCCTGGCAAGCCCCACACTCTGACCATCCTCTTAACTTTGATGAGAAGTTGTTAAAATACCCAATCAGTTTCTCAGTTACCCCCTGAGGTATGGGTCAATACCATTAGGAAGAAAGCAAGTCTTGCGCTTACACTCTTAAGTTTCTGTTATTCCTGGGATCTTGGGCCATAAGTCTTCACTGTCTGATTAGCTCTCCAATGCCTATAAATACATGTATTTTAATATTTTGTACAATTGTTCTAGTTGTCTCCAGAAGGAAGATTTGTCCAGATTGTTTGGCCTGACATTACTGGAAGCAGAAATTACAGAACAAAGGCAACAAAATTGCCAAGGCAAGGCATTAACAATAATAGTAATAATAATAATAACAATAATAACAACCATCAACCTGGAAGACCACAAGACAGGAAGAAAAACAGTATGTCTCACATCTCAATTAACACCTACAGATTTACTCGGAAGCATTTCTGATCTGTGCCTTACTGTTTCTTCATCACATCTTTCCTGCATTATTTTCATTTTTCAAATCTGTTGTTAATGGTTTCACCTACATAGTTTCATCCACAGTACCTTTGTTTTTTAATCATCTGTATGACTAATCATCTTTAATTCTCAATATTTTGAAATAAGAAATGGACATAAACAGGCAGTCCCTTTCATATCATCAGCCATGCCATTTCCCTTGGTTAGAAGCACCACCTCTCTCAAGACCCAGGGTCCATATACTTCTCCTTGACCAAAGGCACCACCACTGTCCACCCCCACCACCCCCTAGGGCTCTCCTGCAGTACAGCCCCATGAGCTCCCTCCCATTATTTCCAATCAGAGCCCTGGGATGAACCCCAATGGGGGAGGAGACCATGGATGTGATTGGGTGGGATCATCATATTCAATAATTAGGACAACATGTCCGGGAAGGTAAGAATAACACATTATTACTCCCATCTTTGAATTTAGGAGATGTTTCCATGGATTGTAGGACTGGATAGACATTTCAAGTTTCCATGGAAAAGGAAGACTTTTGAGGTGAGGAGGAAATTTTCCCAGGTGTATAGTGTAAGTATGAGAAGTAAAATATCATTCATCGTTCTGTTTCAGTAATTTTTCCTCAAGTCATTTTGTAGAACGATAGCAGCACTATATTTAGAACACATTTGGTATAAGAAAAAGGAAAATACTGAGAGGGAGAGCAAGGAGATGAAGAAGGGAGGAGAAAGGCAAGAAACAAACGGTCACCGAGACCTCCCTTCCTCCAGGTTCCCCACTGCTCACGTCAAAGGATCTTTCAACTTCCGGTCATACAGGCTGCCCAACATTGTCTACTCGTTCTTCTGTCTTTAATTTCTAGCTTCCTGACACAGCCACTCCCTTATCTTCATTTTGTGGCCCATGCTTATCTTCCTTCTCCCACAGAACCCCAGTCATGGGGCACTTTACAAGAACATAGGAAGCATACATATATGCTACCTTATCCCATGAAAACTTCCCTGTAGGGAAAGAAAGACTATGGTTCTGTTGACATATTCCAGAATCTCCATGTTATAATCTCTTTTCCAGATCGATGGCTGATTTGACTCAGTCATCTTTCTCCAGATTGCTGTGTCTCACTCTGATATATATGAGTATAACGTGCAGAATTAAGTCTACACACTAGAGAATGTGACTCTGTGGAGATTATGCCTGAAAAGAAAACATTTGCAACTTTGCCCCATTTCCTTACTTTTTACACACATTTCATTTTTTCAGACGTGAATGCATACATTAACTTCTTAGGCCAAGTAGTCTTTGTAGAGAGCCATCAGATAAAGATAAATGTCTTAATTTTTAATAAGTTATTAATTTATATAATAATTTGGGGCCTGATAAAAAGGTAAGGCAATTTAATATGGTACTTCTGTACAGTACAGACTCTGCTTAGTATAAGAGCTTTAATTCTTAACATCCTTCCCGCTTTGCTGATAATGTAAGGGAAAATTGGTTGTGGGCCTTGTATTGGGTGTACTACCTAACTGAGTCCCATTGAGCCATCAGAATACAAGCCCCAGAAACCCATTTCCCCGCACTTGTTCTCATAATCCCAGCAATCTACAGCTTACATACATAACTGGCCAAAGACATAGTAGAATTTCTTCAAGACTGGTCTCCCTGAGACGACAGCCCGATGTTCCAGAGGCAGCCCTTGGCTCCTATGGCCCCTGTGGGCCAGGTAGACCTCACAAACAGTGCCCAAAGCCTGGCAATAAAATCCAGCTGACTTTTATTGGTTTTCTTTACACAGTTGGCTTCCAGCCCACGTCTGGCCTCAGAATGAAGCCGCTCCAGGCCTGCCCCACGCTATTAGATCCAGAATCAAACCTTCCCCCAGCTGCACCCACGGCGCCTGCTACCGGGGCCCTGCCTGTTGTCAGGTAGGAAATACACAAACAAATTGCCCTTCAGGGTATCTTATTTCCAGGGATTATTTTTAGTTGAAATCAGCACCTCCCCCAATTTTTCATGTCTGTAAGGCTCTGATTTATCTTCTGTCGCTCGTCCCGGCCTCTCTTCGTTGCCCCTTTTCAGGATTCACTGCAAAACCCGTTTATGGTCTTCCATTCTCACTCGTGGCTCAAGTGCTAGGTGGAGAGCAAATATAGGGTTTCACCTGGGTTCAGCAGAGGCTTTCAGAGATGGGATCAGAGCGATGCTTCCTGTCTGTTGAAAGGACCCACCAGCAGGAGAAGCTGTGTTTGCTGGTTTTATCACCATGTCCCACCTTGGGCCCCTGGCCAAGGTAGGTGCCTTCCTCCCTGTGCCATTTGCTCCATCAAACATGTGCTCCATTAAGAAGACTGGCCTCGCCATGCCATCTCTCAATTTCTAAGAGGCATCTGGGAGGGACATGTTTCCTCTCATTTCACCCATGTGCCTGCGGGCACCAGGGGCCACCCAGCAAATTGAGGTCTTGGTTCATTGGATGTGTAGCTAGTCTCTTGGCAGCAATTACCTTGGCAATACAGTGAGTGGAGTTTATAGAATGATTTTATGTATTTTTATATTTATTACTTTGTCTATATGACTTCATTAGACTCTTCCAAATTCTGCAAAGTATGGGAATTTATAAAAGCATCTGTAGATATGGAAACAGAACCTGGAGTTTGGTAATATACAAGTCATTAATGGTACTGGGTTAGACTCTAAGTGCTTCAGGGTCTTTCTTCAGTTTCCTTCTAACTAACCATTTATTTTCATTGCAAAACTTTAAAAAAAAATTTTTAAGACATTATTTATATTTGACAGAGAGAGAGATATTACAAGTAGGCAGAGAGGCAGGTAGGGAGAGAAGGGGAAGCAGGTTCCCTGCTGAGCAGAGAGCCCGATGTGGGGCTTGATCCCAGGACCCTGAGATCATGACCCGAGCCGAAGACAGAGGCCTAAACCACTGAGCCACCAAGGCGCCCCCATTGCAAAATTCTAAGCCTTGTGTCCTTTAGCCACGAATTGCTTTCAGAGGACTCAGTTGGACTTTGCAAGCTATCTCTCAGAGCTAAGTGTACGTGTTGACACATGCATAGCCGGGGTGACACTGGCAATTAGCCCGGGGTCTGTGCCCAGACTCTTCTGCCCTGTCCCTGGCAGCAGGTGGCAGTTTCCATCCAGCCCCACATGCTCCCGTGTGCCCCAGGGCAGGAACCGCAGTTGGGGCCGATGGAGTCTGCAGCCTTGAATGCCTTCTCCTACCTACAGGGTAAAAGCCATGCTCCTTAGCAAGGGAGCCAAGACTTCCACTAAATACTCCCTGCTTTTGTCTCCAGAATCAATACCTGTCATCTCCTGCCTCCATTTCCCTGCTCCCAGAAACATCTCTGAACACCTGCCATGTTCCTTCCGATCTCGGCTGCCGCACGTGTCGTCCCATGGCCCATTGCATCATCTGCTTCCACTCCTTCCATCCCTCTCTGGCCATAGTCACTCAGGGTGAAGCAGTTGCCCTGCCTCCTGGTGTTGGACTTGGCCATGAGCTCTGTCCAGGGGAAAGGGACTAGGACTTCAGGGTGCTCATTCCGCTTGCTCCTCATGTGTTTTTCCTATTCATCATGAGGAGACGTGCTAAGTAACTGCTGGCCCCCAAACTGGGAGATCTGGACAGCACAGCTGAATCTAGTCCAGAGCCTGAAGCCAGGTCCTACTGAGCCCAGCAAAGCCCCAGGCAACCTGCAGACTGGGAAGTGACAAATGAATGCTTGCTTTTGTAAGCCACTGTGTATGGGATCATTTATTACTAGACTTTGTCATATTAAATGTTAATTACTTATTTATTACTCTCCTCCCTCATATGTGCATGAATGAACACACACACACACACACACACACACACTCTTAGGATATCGTTTTCCCTCACAAGAAAGCTCCTACTCATTTTTCAAAACTCAGTTGAAGGCAAGACCACCTCGGGCAGAGTTGACGTCTACACCTCCCAGCGCTCTGAACACACTTCCATCAGAGCACTTCCTACACTGCCTCCCACTGTGGTCTGGGAGCAGTCCCGGGCCAGAAGCAGAATTTGGACCAGAATTTTGTGGGGACAGGGTGTTTGTGTGTAATCAGTAGCCGATCTTGTTTAACTGAAAGATAGAGGTCAGGCAGAGGAAGGGGCAGAGCAGATCCTCGGGAGTCAGTGAAGTCAGTGGCCCTCTGCTCGGGTACACGGGGCAGGATGCTGGCCCTGAGAGACGTGTTCCTCATGGAAGGATTGACAACTCACTCACTCCTCTCCTGAGGTGTCCCACGGCGAAACTCCTCCAGCCGGCCCTTCCCAGTTCAGGGCATTCAAGGTGACCACCATTAAAACTGGAGAAGACAAAGTAGGACAAGCTGAACCCTCTCCAAGAGCTTTCTTAATGCACATTAGTGAGTTGTCACCTTAACATGAACTGATTTCTCAAATGAAGCAGCAAAACACCAGACCTAGAGGGAGGGAAGTAGGAAGAGGCATTTGAAAGGGGTAACATGGGGCTGCAGCTGGCCCAGCAGGGCCTTTGGTGAATCGGGGGCAAATGACAGCCCTCGGATCAATTGCTTGGCAGATGGGGCGCCCCAGTAGGAACTGGAGACCAAGACTTCTGTAAAGAAACTTGGCTGTGAACAAAAGGGCTGGTTTAAGCAGACCTTGGGACAAGTTTGCTTGTTTCCTGACTTTGCGTCGGTGTGTCTTTCTCTCCGACCTCTGCAGATGTCCTTTGATGGCACAGGCCCTGGTGCCCCGGTCTCTCTACAGCGGAACTGGCAGATGCCCCCACACTTGGCGGCTGGGGACCGGGAGCGCATGCAATGTGTGCCTGGGGCTCGCAGCCAGGTTTCAGGGCCCTGGCCGTGCAGCCTTCCCTCACTGACCCTTGCCCTCTGCAGAATGCTGTGTAGGCTTGAGACAGTCCCCGGGGACCCGCTGCTGGCTGCCTCCCGCTGGTGCCTTGTGGGCGGGCCCAGGGGGGTGGCTCGGCAAGCCAGGGTGCCTGAGCAGATGGGATGGCTGGTTGCATGCCGCCTCCAGACAGGTCCCTCTAGCCCTGAAGGGGCCCTCTCTCCCAAACAGGCTGGTATGTGTATGGGAGGTAGGGGGGATTCAGAATCTGCAATGGTGGGCTCTTGGAGGGGGCATGATATCTGCCTGTGTAGAGAACACGAACGACAAGTTAGCATCAGCCTCACTGACCTGGGTTGGAACCCTGGCCCCCTGGATGACACCCATGGGACCTGGTAGGCAACCGGCTCCCCCAGCCAGAGTTCTCACAGGTGAATGGTGACAACAGTGATGCTGCCTCCCAGGGTGGTGGGGATCAGTGGAGAGGGGGCAGCATGAGGCCTGGTGCGTCTAGTCTTCAGTAATGGCCGCTCCCAGCATTATCACTGCTCTGGGCCCGAGGGCCTGCAGTCGGAGTGGGGTGGAGGAGAGCCAGCAGAGGGTCCACGGGGAGGACAGGTCCTCACGCGGACTGGTACATGGCATTGCACAAGCCCTGTGCGTGTTCAGTCTCCCTTCCACACACTTAGGAGTCAGGTTTCCTTGTGCCCATGTCACCCCTGAGGGAGTAAATTCTCAGAGAGCAGACGCCAGCCCTCATGTGTCCCCTCTTCTCGTGCTTCCCCAGGAGGCCCCCAAAGGCTCTCTTTCTCAACCCATAAGCTCCTTTGCCACACTGCAGAGTCCTGTCACCTACATGCATTGTCCCACTGAGGTATTTCTTGCTGAAAACCTCCATGGACGCTCCAAGCTGAATTGTGGGCCCTTAGTCCAGCCCAGGAGGGAGACCCTGCACTCCCCACCCTGGGCGGTCCCAACCAGGCACCATACCTCCCCCTCCTCTTGTCATGCCCTCGGTAAGTGCAACCTCTCTGGGGAAGCTCTGCCTCACTCCCCGGACAGAGCTGCTGCTCTTTCTTGCCAGCCAGCATGTCAGGACACCATAGCGGATGGTTTGCCAAGGTACGCTCTGAGCTCTTGAAGGAAATTCAGCTCCACCACTATTTTTGGCCCTCCTTTGTACAGTGACGCTAAAAGCATTTCATTCTTTAGGTTTTTATAAAAATTAAGTGTGTTAGTTTAGGTATAGTACTTAGAATACTACTTGCCTCACAGAAAGACCTAATGAAGGCTGCCTGCTATTACTATTGTACTCCCTGTAGGTGTTAAATTACATAGGAAAATAGAAGGAAAAGGAGCCCGATTTGGCCTTTTGTTTCACATAGATGTTTGATTTCCTTCCTTCCATAGCTGTAAAAAAAAAAACAAAAATAACTTTCTGCCCAAAGAGGCCATTCAGAATTTGCTGAATGCAAAGAATGCACTGGTTTAAACATCACAGGGAAAAAGTCAGCGTTACCTACCGGAAGAGTCAGGCATTCACACCCCACACGCACCCATGAAACTATAGTTTGTCTTTAAATAAAAGTCTTTAATTCTTGACTGACAATAAAGGACCGGCCCTGGAAAGAAGATCGAGTCTGACGTCGGTGTCAAGTCAGAGAAAACAGTCCCTCAGGGATTCCCCGGGTTTGTGTTCACCAAATTAGTTCCAGTTTGGGTGAGCTCAGAGTCATACTTGCTTTACAGGCATGTGGGGGGGACACATTACTCCGTTGTTGATATTATATCCGCTGGGTTTCAGTGCTCTCAAGGGCTCTAGTCCTAGACTGAGGGAAAGAACAGACCAGAAGGGCAGTAACATTTATTGAGTCCTGATCCCGTGCCAGGCAGTGTGCTCTGGGGTTGAATGATCTCATCTGGGATGTGGGAGAAATGCAAATGGAACTGTTAAAGCTGTGGGATGAAATTTACAAGTATTTCAGCAATCTGTACAATCTGTGCTGCGACAAATGGTGGTCCCTGTTGTCTCTGTCACCCCTTAGGCGTTCATACCCGCCCCGGCATGGTGGGGTGTCTGGGGCATAGCGCAGCCCAGCATTTTGGGGAGAACGAGGTGGTGACATTGATCGTCACGCTCCATCCGTTTGTACTTGTGAGCAATGCTAGGACCCGTTCACAGGTGGTATGAGGAGCAACATACGACACGTGAACTAAAACATTTCACAGTCCCAAAGTTGGGGGATCATTACACTTGTGAAATTTAGGGCTAAATTCTGAGATGTGTACTGTCGTGTGTCCTACATGGATATTTGTGTCTGCTGAATAGTCATTCACTGTTGGAACTAGAGAGAAGGTCTATTTTATTATAGAAGGCATGTTGAATGCTACACTAGCTGTTCAAAAGGAATTTCTGTTTTTGCTCTTCGACTTTAATAGGGAAAAAATAAAATGATGGCCATAAACAGCACACAAAAGAAGGAGCAAGTGTACAAATTAGTTCCTTATAATTATTGAGTGGTAGACATAGATATTAATGCATTTGGGGAACCATATAATTGAGGTTCTAGAAACTATTGGAATGCTTGACCAATAGATTTAATTGTATATAAAAACTTCAAAATTACATGAGAAACAATGTCCGTTTGATAATAACCACGGGTGTCATTTGAACACAGTTTTTCCTTTGACAGAATAGGTCTGAGCTAACCACATTACACAGAATTCTTGGAATTCCACCTCTCCAGAAAAAGGCTTAGGATAAAGTCATGCTAGTGCGCTATGCCCTTGCAAGAAAAGGTGTTACCCAAATTATATGAACCCCATCCAGATCTGCTGGTAGGCTACGGATCCCAAATGGGCAAGGCAGGTATTTTGCAAAGTCAGCTTTAAAAAAAAAAAAAAAAAAGCCAAATCTGGGTGCTTGGCTGACTCAGTTGGTAGAGCATGCATGGGACTCCTGATCTCTGGGTGGTGATTTCAACACCCCCGCCCCACAACTGGGTGTAGCGCCTACAGTAAACAAACAAACAAATGAATGAAGCCAAACGAAAATCAACTGTGCCATCTAGTGTACAAATGGGTGATTGCAACTTCTTTTTCCTTAAAACAAAAAGTAACCCCTTATTTGGTCATTCTTCATTTATGAAGGATCGTCATGACCTGGTGATCTTCCAGCCCAGTGGTTTCACCAGGTAGCTGAAGCCTGTTCCAGATTTCTCAAAAATTGTTTGTGGGAATGTTTCTAAAAGAATTACTCATGTAGTGCCTACGGTGAATGCACTTGGGTCTTCCTTGGGTGAGTCAGCTGCCTCGGGACCAACATTAATGACCTCACTGTCTACAACTCAGAGATAACCTCGCGGTTAAATGAGATTTGGGCCCACTCTACGTGGCCCCCGGGGATAGTACTCTCCTCGTCTGCAGCACACAGGGTTTGAATTCCTACGTCCCTGCCCTGCTCGGGAAGCTGGCCAGCCACCCTGTCCCGGGTAACCAGAAACCTGAAGCCATGGGGCAGAAATGGGTTGGACTGGAAACAGGTGGCCACCAGATGTAGAGTCAAACCTGAAAAGGAGAGCAGAAAGTGAGCAGGGAAAATCAGCAGGGGATGGTCAGGGGCCAGGAGCAAGTAAGACACCAAAAGAATAAAAACAGAAGCTTGAAGGGAAGACAAGGGAAATCTATCCTCATTCTGGGGACGTAGCCCAGAAGAAATTCTCCCGCTCTCTTGATGGGGGCCCCAGGTCACCCTTATTGGGCTTGTCCCAGATCCGGTCCCCTCCTTTGTGGCTGCCACCACAGGGGTTCTCAAACTTCATAGGAAGGGTGATCAGTCAGGAGCCGGTTACAAATGCAGATTCCCTGGCCAGGCCTTCCTGAGGGTGAGTAGGTCTGAGATGGGGCCTCTGAGTCTTTCACTTTTAATAAAACCCTCAGATGACCTTGATCCAGATGGTACCAAGGCCCCAAGCTGAGAAACAAAATCACTTCTTAAAATCCTATATTCAATGTTGTTTACCACATGCCCAGATTGAACAAATGACAGATCAACAACATATAAATTGTATGTGGTTTCTCATACATATGAACCTCTTTATCTAGAATCCCATTCTCGTGAACCTTATTAATACCATGCAGAGTTCCAGTGACACTGTTAGGAAATATTTATTTGAAATATTTCCCTTTTCTTGGAAATAATTCTTTAAAAATAAATGAAGTTAAGCATGACACTTTCCCTCCAAATGAAACAACGTAATGGTGAAATTACCCCTAATTGCTCCAACACTAGAGGTAAATTTGTAAAATAGAGAATTGAATTCAAGGAAATTAATTCAGACAGTAGGAGTTTACTTTCTGATACATATTTAGCTTCTGGATTAGTACCTGCTTGCACATTTCCCGAATTCTGAAAAACAATATGTTTTTATCCACCCCAGTCAGTCAATCTGTAAACTAAATTTAATTTTAACAACAATTGAAGTTTCTTTAAAATCTATTTTATCATTGTACGGAATCTGAGAATGCAGAAAGATTTTTCCTAACTTTTTTTTTTTTTTTCACTAAAAGTACCCATCTCATATCAAGAGGAAGAGAAATCAGTAGTTCTTTTCTCGTGGTGAATCATTACTAGGATAGACTTAAAGCAGATTACAGTTAGAGTTTTTGTTTCTGCAACTGAAGTTCTGCTGTAATTCTTAAAATTGTTGGCTACAGGTCAGGTGATCATGCATTTCATTCCCCCCCACCCCGGGGAAATCGTAGTTTAAACCTGTTTACTGGTGTCCTGCATAGTTAATGCCCCACTCACTGTCAGAGAAATCTCAGTTTAGAGGATAAATAATAGGTTTACCGAGACTTAGCTAAGTAGTATCAACTCACAGCAAATGAACAAAGTGAAAAAAAGAGAGAGAGACACACACACACAAATCGAGAAACAGACTCTTAACTACAGAGAACAAATTGGTAGTTACTGGAGGGGAGCAGCATACTCGTCTTGAGGAGCACATGATGAGGTATGAAAGTGTTGAATCATTGACTTGCTCACCTGAAACTAATATTACACTGTATCTTAACTATACTGGCATTTAAAAAAATAGTATCAACTCAAAAGTAAACAGTATTCTATTCTATTCTTCAAGTTTGATGAAACCTTCACTTTTCTTGTTAAAAAATGCTTTTTTATTTAAATGCAACATCTTACATTGAGCATGTTGTAAAAAAAGAAATAGATGCTTCTTTCTGTATAACTTCAGAAATAGCATTCTAAAATGCAGATTTTTGGAAAATCCCATTTGGGGCAGTTTTTGCAGGCAACCCACCCACTAGAACCCTCTAATGCTAGAAGTAGAAAAAGCTGGGTTTACCAAAAATAAGTTTGAAGATGATACTTAATTACCAGGCAGCAGGAACTTGAGAAGCTGCTTGCCCAGGCCAAAGACATGTCCTGAAAGGTAGGACTGACAATGAACTCTGCTTTCTCCCCTCAAGACACCTGGTGGCCCACTCTCAAGGGGAAAGTCATGGGTCTGTCCGAACGCTGGGAGGGCGAGAGTCAGGTCAGGATCCACCCAGGGAGAAAGCCTACTACACACTTCGGGTTTTCGAGCAGGACCCTTGAAAGGTTACACACTGGGGAACATCATGATCCTGAACTAGATCTGAGCTTTCAGCAAGTACAGATATGAATCCAATTAATCCCTGAGAGATGAAGTAGTATGACTTACCCCACATGCCTGCCGGCAGCAAAGGTAAGTTCTAGTTCAATGAAGATGATGTCACCCCGGAGCAGGCTGGGCCGCTAAGCCAATGTGACTAGTTTCCTTATAAAAAGAACTTTGGACTCAAACAGGCTCATGGAGAGGACACCACATGAGTGTGGAGGCAGAGATCGGGGGATGTCTACCAGCCAAGACATGTTCAAAAACTCCCAACAAACCACCAGGACCTGGGGGAGCGGCAGGAACGGACCCGCCCTCCCAGCCTCAGAAGGAACCAACCCTGCCCACTCTTCCAGCTTCCAGAACAGGGAGACAGTATATTTCTGTGGTTGAAGGCACCTGCTTTGTGCTTTTTTGTCCTGGCAGTCCTAGCAGACTGGTAGAGGTGGGGAAGGTAATGACCTAGGAAACTATGAGCTCCTCTTGTCCCTTGCTCCACGCACACTGTGGTCTGAGGGTATCTTAAACCCGAGAGCGCGGCAGGGCGGGCAGGGTCAACAGAGGGAGTCTGTTTGGCAGGGAGCAGCGGTGTGACTTGGGGGCTGGCCTCAAGTTTCTGGCTTCTGGCCTCATGCGGGTTTCTGGAAGATATTCTTCAGACCTCCAGAAACTAACCAAGTGGCATTTACCGTAATTGGAGAGAGTTGGGCTTGGCCACGGAGCCCTCAGGTGCAGGAAGTGGAGCTGATTGGAGAGAAGTCACAGCTAAGTGGGAGCACACTGAGGGTCAGAGGGAGGGCTTGGGGCTCATCTCCTCCGCCTCCCGCATTCCCCTGGGTGTTAGTGATCAGCAGCTTGCCTCTCAGCAAGAGAGGCTGCACTGCGACCATAGGAAGAATCCCATTAAGTATCTCTTCTTATAGTGAGTGCCACATTCATTTTTTTTACGAAGGGCTCAGGAGGGACAATACAGAGGAAGGGGCTTCTCTTGCTGGTCTCAGGGGCTGCACTCATGGCGGTGACCAACCTGTAGGAACAATGGTGATGCTCCGTCCCAGCCGCATGCCCAGAACGTGACCTTGGAGCCCCACCTGGCCTGCTGACCCCTCTTGATTCTGGGGGCTCTGGCCTCCCACCCACAGAAGCACCTCCTTGCCTGCAAGCCTGTGAATCTGCTCACTGGCTGTTCTTCCCTGATTATCCAGGCACTGTGCTCCTGCTCCTCCCTGGGCAACCCTGCCCACCGCTCCACCATTCCTACCTCCCCCCTGGAGATCTGTACCCCACTTGGGGTGGGGACCCCCTGTCCAAGTTCACCCTTCCTTGGGCACTCTCCTGCAGCACCGTGGAACTATCAAGTAATTTCTCTACATCTACATTTTCTAGAATCACAGCTTAAGTTAACGATTCCTTCGGTTTAAGTTGCCATGTGGTCAGTCCCGTGTCCGGATTGGACCCAGGCAGATACACTCTGGAAAGCAAGGCACAGCTCTATATACCTTTTCACTTGAAACAACTGATGCTCACAGAAATGCACAGATCTGATGAAAGCCACTCAGCTCTGGTCCTTCCACAGTCCAAGAGTCCCCTCGACTAGAGGTGCACCCAGCACAGAACATACTACAAGTGAGCCCTATCGGGGTCGGAGCGCCTCGCTGGTCCTGACCTATGTGAGTGTTACTCCTAGGGGATGGCATGCTGTTTTACTTATTTGCATAATTAAATTGTATAGCACATGTGGTTTCTGCAAGAGCATGACAGGGTCACTGGGACATAGAGCTGGAGGGACAAGTTAGCTGGATATCCCTCGATTGTTTTTTGTATTCATTCAACACATTTATCAAGTAACATTTCCTCATTTCTCCAGGGGCTTAAACAACAAGCCAGCGTTCGTCACATTTCGTGGTTCTGGAGGCTGGATTGTCCAAGATCAGGGAGCCGGAGGACCTGGTGTCCGGTGAGATCTGCTGCCTGGCTTGCTGATGGCTGGCTTCTTGTGGCACACCCACACAGCTGGGAGAGAAATCCTTTCTCTCATGGCTCTTCTTATGAGAACATTGATCCCATTCTTGGGGGGCTCCACCCCCATGACCTAATCACCTCCCCCAAGTCCCCACCTCCTACTACTGTTACATCTGGGGTTGGGTTGCAACACGTGAATTTGGGAGGACAGGTTCAGTCCACAGCAGGGGCAGTGGTTCATTTTATGTGTAACTTGCCTGGGATGTGGTGTCCAGCTGCTTGTTCAAATACTAATCTAGGTGTCTCCGTGGAGGTGTTTTGTAGATGTGGTTGACATCTGTACTCAGTTGAGGGGCTCCTGGATGGCCCCATAGGTGAAGAGTCCGACTTTTGGTTTTGGTTCAGGTCCTAATCTCAGGGTCACAAGATTGAGCCCCCTCCCCCGCCCCACCCCTCAGCTCTACACTCAGCACAGAGTCTGCCTGAGATTCTCTCTCTCTGTCTGCCCCTCCCCCACTCGCTCATGCTCTCTCTCCCTCTCAAAATAAAATAAATAAAAAATAAAATCTTTAAAAAACCTCTCTGATCAGTGGACTGATTAAAGCAGATTACCCTCTAGAGGTAATCAGGGTGGGCCTCACGTAATCAGTGGAAGGCCTTAGGACAAAAGCTGAGGCGGTTTTGTTTTTTGTTTGTTTGTGTGTTTGTTTGTTTTTGGTGAAGAAGGAAATCTGCCTCCAGATTGTAAGCAGAAATCCTGAGTATGTTTCCAGCCTGCTGGTTTACTGTACAAATTTCAGACTTGCCAGTCCCCACAGTTGCATGAGCCAGTTCCTTAAAATAAAATAAATCTCTTTTTATATGTCTCCCATAGGTTCTGTTTCTTAGGAGACCCCTGAATGATACAGTGGACAACGACCGTCTAGGAGATGGTCAGGCAGTCCTGGGGGAGGGACCAAGGATCTGGCATTTCTAATAATGGAAGTGGTTATGTTGTTAAACCCTGGACATGGCTAAACTTGGACAAAGCTTCCAGGTCCATTCCTAGCATCACCTGGAGACTCTCTGAGGGATAAGGAGAAAAGTCTGGCTAAGTGAGGACAGAGAGGGCTTGGCAGTTTAGTGCCTCCCTGGAGAGAAACAACATGGCCTGAGCAGCCCAACCTGAAGAGATCTGGGCTGAGAGACTCCAGGACCTTAAGGAGACTAGGTGACCTTTGGTGAGCCCGGGAACTCCAGCACCATCTTGTCCCTGGCCAGGGGGAGGCAGGGGACTAGTGAATAAAAATAAATCTCGGGGTGCCTTCATGAGGTCTTGACCTACAAAAAGAGTAACTAAGCCCTTGGTTCCAGTACCCTTTAGAAGTGTTACATCGCAGGACTTGAGAGCGCTAGTGAAATTATATTTAACAACTTGTACCTCAACTTTAAACCCCAGGTCAGCAGACTATGGTTCATAAACCAAATATGGCATGCTCTTGTTTTTGTATGTCCTCTTGCAAGGGGGGTTTTCACGTTTGTAAAGAGTTGGGGGACAAACCAAAGAAAGAATACGTTTTATAAATATTCTATGAAGTTCACTTATCAGTGTTGTAAAGTTTTATTGGAACACACCTTTTCCTTTATATACAGTCTTTGGTTGCCTTTGTAGTACGTGACAAAACTGCGTCATTGGGACACAGATTTATAGCACATAAAGGTAAAGTGGTTAGGATCTGGTTCCTTAGAGAGAAAAGTTTGCTGATTCCTGCACTGAACCATCACACAACATTGATTCTGTCTGGTAGGGTTACAGTCAGTGTGCTGGGTCATAGGTGTGTGATGAAGCATGTTAATACATAAACATACTCAAAAAGCAAACACATATACACACCCATACACATAGCTATGTAAAATCTTAGCTGTTTTCAATTTGACTTATGAAAGTTCCAAGAAAAACATTACGTAAACAATAAAAAATATTTTTTAAAGATTTTATTTATCTATCTGGCAGAGAGCATGAGAGAGCACAAGCAGGGGGAACAGTGGGGAGAAAGAGAGGGGAAGCAGGCTCCCTGCTGAACAGCGAGCCCGATTCGGGGCTTGATCCCAGGACCCTGGTTAGGTTAGACGCCTAACCATCTGAGCCACTCAGGCACCCCCCAGAAATATTTTCATTTAAAAAATGGCTTCCTGACACAAAGTGGAACACACCAAAAAACTGGGGAAAGTCCTAAATTCTATAGTGAAGGGTCCCTGGGTCCTTTGAGCTTGTTGTCACGTGGCAGCTGACTGGCGTTACAGAAAGGGGCAGATAATTACTGAAGATTGGCTTCACAGATGGCAACACCAAGACCAAAATCAAAGACACACCTTCATCTGTCAGGCGTGCATAACTAGGGACTGACTGGGTCCCCCTTTCCTTGCACTCTCCAATGACATCATAAGCATAGGTGAATCTAAAATCATTCCTCTGTGGAGAGGTCAAAAACAGCATTGTCTCGCACTTGGCACTTCCAAATGCACCACTCTCCCGAGTCATTCTGAAGTTCAGGGGCCGTCCAGGTGGAATGTAGAAGAGAAAGAGAACAGCAAGCGTTGTTGGTCTCCTGTTCCAGCTCCCTGCCCCTCCTCTCTTCTCTTTGGCCTGGGGGACGAGAACCATAATTTTATAATGAACCTCCAGCTGCTGGAGTAGATTCATCTTCTGCAGTTTGAAGAATGCATCTGACATAAGGTGGGGTGTATAATTCCTGGGTATAGAAGGGCTTTAGAAGTCCTTAATATCGCCTGGGAAAAAAATCTAGTCAGACAGAACAAGACCATGGTGTAGGTACTGATGGCTCCTGAAGCCCCAGCGGTTCAGTGCTTGGTTTCTCGTAGTCCGTCTGTGTCTTACTCTCTGAGGTCCGAGGGCATGTCTATCCTCCTGCCTGGTCCAGAGTCTGGGCACATCCGGAGGAAGAAGTGAATTTGTTTTCTAATGATGCATCTGTTTAAACAAGTGACTCTTTCATAAAATGGAGGTAATTAAGGGAAAATATTATCTCAGCTTATTCAATTTATGCATTTTGGCTATATACTTTTTATTTCCTTTGCATATAGATTCTGATTTAAAACGACATTCCCAAGAGAAATGAGCTTAACAGGAAATGAGCCACTGCGGAGGTGAGCCTGCTGATCCAACAACCAGGTAATGGCCCTCCGCGGCAACCAACTAGGAAATGGAAATGCTGCACCTTCCAGCGTGATGGCGCTCTACTATGGTGACTGAGTGAGTCGGATGACTCTCCGGCTTTTCCCGCTTTCATCCTAGGTGTTTACAATTCAATTTCACTTTTATGCAGTGACGAAGTCTGGTTTTGATGACATTCTCCCTGCAAGTTACTTCTCCTTGAGAATTTAATGCGGGGTCTATCACACCTTGGCTCCAGTGGCCTCCGTTAATATTTAATTAGTGAGTGAATGAATAAGTGGGTCAATAAGCCAATCCAGATGTCAGGGCTCTGACATCAGCTGGAGAAGAGCAGACGGAGCAGCCTCTGAGCTTGGCAACATGTCAGCGGCCTGGCAGGAGTCCCGGTAACTGTCGTGGCTCAGCTCCTGGGGATGGTCTCAATGACACACTTCCATAGTGTGCTGACAACTGAGGTGGGGGAGAAGTCATTTCTTCTCCCCACCTTTTTATAAAGGTTTTATTTATCTGAGAGAGAGAGAGCAGGAGCAGGGGAGCGGAAGCAGGGAGGAGGCAGAAGCAGACTGCCCGCTGAGCAGGGAGCCTGCTGTGGGGCTCAACTCCAGGATCGTGACCTGAGCAGAAGGCAGATGCTTAACTGACTGAGCCACCCAGGAGCCCCAGGAAGCCATTTTTTAATTCACACCAAGAAACAGAGCAAGTAGCATGAGCCTTCGCTACCAGAGCTCTGCTGTATCCTGGACCAATTTCTGTTTTGCTTTTTGTTTGTTTGTTTGTTTGTTTGTTTTGATGTTCTGGCATCTCTGCCTTCTGGATCAAGGAAGACATTTGTCAGAGTGTGCTGGGTGTTGCCAAACATCCCCCCCACCATTATATGCGGCAGCCCCGCCTAGGAAGCGTTTCAGTCGGCCTGCTTCTCACCCCACATTGCAGAAAGCAGGTACAAAGAGTCTTTAGGACGTAGACATCTCCTAAAGCAAAACTGACTAGAGACGGAAGATGTTGTTACAATTCAGTCTGTCTGTGGCTGAAATACTTACGGAGGAAGAGCTATGTATTGACATGGCATTCTAGACGGTGGAATCTGCCTCAGGCTGCATTTACTGACTTGCTACCATCCACAGTGGTGTACAGGCTGGAAGCCACCCTCGTCCCTTCAGCTGTCCCATCCTGCACAACACCAGTTCCTGTCTCTCTAACTCCAAAGTGCCTGATGGTCCATGTTCTCCTCTCCAGCCATCTGAAGAGACTGGAGCCTAGACATCCAATGGCCAAGCACTAGGCCTGTGACTCTAGGTCCCATGACTTCACTTATGTACGACAAGGCCCAACCAATGTACTTTGAAAAGAGGGTGGACAACAGGGACAGAATCACATACCATAAAGGGACCATCAGGGAAGAAATTTTCCTTTATACTTACATGACTTGCTTCCAGGTTATTCTACATCAGTTAAAGTTCTTGGAAGCCCAGACCTGTAAGTTCTGTCCTTAAAATTGTGACTCATTCAGTCGTCACACCCACAAATGAGACAGATGAAATCATAGGGGATACATGAAAAGGCATGTCCCTTGAGGTTCAGGAACCCAGCACCCAGCTGGAAGTCTGGCTTCAGGGATCCAAGATGGCAAGACCCAGAGCCTCTGCTCCTGTGTGGTCAGTGAGGAAAGGGAGGGTCCTGAGAAAGTGACTGGAGCAGGGCCAGGCACAGTGTGGACACTCAGTAACCATTGTTTGTTATAGAAGGTAAATTCTAAGATAAGGTACGGATAGATTTGGTTGCAACTGACCAATAGCAAAATACACCTCATCTCGGATTCATTCACAAACCTCAGATTCTTCAGTTGAAGACATCCAACTAAATGGAGCCCACTTGAGACCATCGGGAGGACTGCGGCTGGGAGAATGGAGCACCCCCTTGTATTTGCAAAGGTTGTGTGGGCTTTTCTCCTCCGCCTCTAGGAAAGTCACTGAAACGTGTGCTTAATTAGCAAAACACTGCTTCTTGGGGCCATTGAGAGTTTTGACATAGATCCCGGCCCCTCCTCTCTTCTCTTAGCATCTAAATTGTATTTCCTGTAGCCATGCATGTTCCACCTTCTCTTCTAGGTACACTTCATTGCTAAATGAGGCAGTTAACTCCTCATGAGCTGGGAGATTTTATATTTACTATGCCTGATGTGAAATATTACTAAAAATATGACACAGACATTAATTTTTTATTCTCTCGTTCCAAGCTTCCCTTATGGAGTATCCAAGAATATGCTAGATGGGCCCCTCTCCGTCCTCATTCTGAAGCCACACGCATGTCTTTCAGTGAATGGACGGTGGCACCGGGCAGCACAGACTTCGAATCCTGTCTTTGTGAATTCTTCAGAGCTGCGAGCAGCTCTGGGCAGCTCGTGCGACCTCAGAGAGCTCTGCGTCGGACGCCCCGTGCAGACCCCGCGTGTGCCCCGCGTCTGCCCGATGCTGAGCGGATCAACCGTGGGAAGCCGCGGGCACAGCCCCGGAGCAGGATGCACCTGAAATGATCCCATCGGCTCCTTTCCTTAGCTCTCCGCCTCTCCCTCTTTGGCTTTTCTTCTTTTTCTTGCTGTCTCCCCAGGCACGTAGAGGGCATCCTGAGAATGCTGTCCGGGAGCCCTCCCATCCCATGAAACGCTTGCATTCTGTTTCTCCCTCATTCTCTCGCGCCTGGCTGGGGTTCTGGCGGAGACTCCGCCGCCGTCTTGCGGGAGGCGGATTCCCCGCGTTGACGAGGGCGCCATCTCCCGGTCGTCTCGGGAAGGTACACACACATTTTCTCCGGAAAATATGCCAGAAATGGGCACTTCAGTACTATTACCACACACGTCAGTGCAAAAATGGGCGGAGTAGCAACTCAGGTAGTTCTCAAGTTCTGTGTGTCTTGGCTTCTTTGCTTAAACTTATGGCAATACCATGGAGGAGAGATGAAATTAGGTGATTTGTCTATCTTGGAAAATGACTTTTATCGGAAGAGTTGAGCTTTTTTTAAAAAGTGGTTAAATGTGTAGAAAACAGCAAATGATGATTCCACTGGAAGTCTATAATAAATACGAATGTTTGGGTTGCATGGGCACGTTAGTGATGCTGAATGAGGTTTACTTCTCTACTCCCCAGTTCCCCCAAAGCAAAGCAGAGCTACGGAGGAAAGCTCTTTGCAGTGGTGCTGTCGCCTCCCTAACAAGGCATTTGTTCACGAACCAGGGGGTATGTGTGAGGGAATGCACTCACCGGACACCCTCTCTGACGCCCAACCCTCTCTCTTCAGGAAAAACCTGGCCCCGCCGTTCCAACAAAGCGACATCCAGATGCGTGGAAACCATCGGGAAACCACGGCGCTGACCCTCTTTCCCCCAGGGGAAAGCACCCCGGAGGAGAAGATTCCCTTCCAAGGGGAGGAGACCTCTGTGGGGAGAGCAGACAAACAGCGCAAGGATGCAGAGGGGAACCGCCTCCGGGAACGCGCGCGAGGGAAGCCGGTTTCCACCCCCGAAGTGGAAGCCCTCCTTGTGCGCCCAGGTGGAGCCAGTCTTGGGAATGACACAGCCAAGAAGTCCCCCAAGAAGGCCCGCCCGTGAAATCAAGCTGCCAGCAGCGAGGGAGATAGGCGGGAGCCCCGGGAAAGTCCCTAGAATCTCATCTACATGAAGCGTAGGGCGCGCGCGCGACTGTCACCTCCGGCCACACCCCGACCTCACTGACCACGGCTCATTCGAAGGTACAGGGAGGTCGTCTTCGTCTCTTCGACCATAGCTGAGTTGAGGTTTGGGGTGCCCGAGTCCCCCCTTAAATGTCCTTTGAAGTCAACCCACACTCCTTGGTGCGTGTACCACGTCCTGATAGGAACAGGAAGACATTGTCTCCCTCACACGCAAGTGAGAAGGGCTCCGATCACGTTCACTCATTAACCGATAGCTATTAATATGTAACTATGGTCTCCGGAGCCTCAAAATTTTGATACAATGTTCTCAACGTAGCTGTTTTAGTTTTCATCATTCCTAAGGCATTGCCCAACTTTCTAGGGCAACTTGCTTCATTCAGTTTGTCCTAAATGCACATTTCAGCATTCGTCCATCTTAGCCATTACACCGTGAGCTAGAATGGATAAAATAAATGTCTATGGACCTTTATTTTTTTTTATTTTGTTTTGAGAGAAAGAAAGCTGGGGTTGGGGGGCTTAGGGGAAGGAGAATAGAGAGAGAGAGAATCTCCAGCAGTGTCCCTGCTGAGCCTGAAGCCCAGGCTGGGACTCGATCTCATGACCCTGAGATGACACCTGAGCCAAAACCAAGAGTCGGGAGCTTAACTGAGAGCCACCCATGCTCCCCCCTATGGACATTTTCAATTGAATTTTTGTTTATGTGTGCTTAATGGCTGACGCCAGCTTTTGATCTGCTTAATTTAAATTTCTTTCTCAGACAAAATCCTTCCAGCCAAGACGGTGTTCCCTGTGGCCATAGATCACTGCATTCACACCCGGCAGCAGTTTTTCCCTATTCATGTGGAAACTTTGCTTTCCTTCTCCAGCCCAGGCCTGCCCTGAGCTCCAGAGCCACCCAAACATCAGACTGCCTACTCAGCATCACCTCCTGGATTTTGAAAACTCAACGTCCTCAAAACCTTGTTCATGGTTTTTCCTCCCCTTCGTGCCCCTCCCCTCCCACTGCCACCACAGCCCCTCCCCACTCCTTACACCCAAGCCTGTGTTTCTTTTTCATCAGGAAGTGGCACAAGCCAAGAAACGAGCAGGCTTCCTGGGGCCCCACCCTCTCTCACAGTCATGCATTCAGTTCAAGTCCATATCTGTTCACTGTAATTCACAGTTGACTCTTTCCTCTCCAGTCTCATGACCATCACCCTAGTCCTATCATTTCTTTCTTTCTTTCTTTTTTTTAAAAGATTTTATTTATTTATTTGAGAGAGAGACAGAGAGACCATGAGTGGAGGAAGGAGTGGAAGGAGACGGAGAGGGACAAACAGACTCCCCGCTGACTAAGGAGCCCAAGACCCTGAGGTCTTGACTTGAGCTGAAGTCAGATGCTTAATTGAGTGACCTAGCCAGGTGCCCCAGTCTTATCATTTCTTGGTTTTTAATTTTTAGCATATATTTCAATTAGTAATACAAAGATAGAAGACCTCAAATCAGAAGGTATAGAACAGTATGCACTGAAAAATCTCCTTCCCCCGAGTCCTCTAGCCGACCTATAACTGTCCCCCATGCAAGTCATGCTTCCTGGTCCCTATGTGTCCTTCCAGTGAGTATAACATATCCAATTACTCCACCATGCACCTTGGTTTATTTTAATTAAAGAATTTATTTGATGCTCATTCCACAAAGAGCTTCTTTAGTCTTTGAATGTTGCATGTCATCCTATTAAGAAATAAACTGCAATTGAACTAGGCTGTTATTAGGTCATTGCCAATTTTTCCATATATACAAAGTAAATTCCCAGAAGTGACATTACTAGATTAACTAAGAGCAAAGCCACCATCATTTCTCCTAGCTGATGTTCCCTCATCTACTCTTTTCTTTTTTTAAGGTTTTATTTTTAAGTAACCTCTACACCCAGTGTGGAGCTGGTACTCACAGCCTGGAGATCAAGAGTTATGTGCTCTTCCAGCCGGGCCAGCCGGGCTTCCCTCCCTCATTTACTCTTGACCTCCTGTGATCTTTAATCTACTCTACAGCCAGAGTAATCATTTTTCCATATGGGTGTCCACTGTTCTAGCACCAGTTCTTGAAAAAGACTCTTTCCCCTCATTGAATTGCCTTATACCATGGTCTAAAACCTATTAGCCCTACCTCTCTCTCTATCGATCTCTATATGGATCTCTATTTCTGCCCCTGAACTCTATCTTGATACATTGACCTGTATGTCTAGCCATACACATATTTTACAGTCTTGCTTACTAAAACTTTGCTGTCATGAGTCTTTTATATTTTGATATAATTTTAGATTAGCTTGTCAATTTCTAGTAAGGAAAAAAACCCTGCTGTGTGGAATCTATTCAGATCAAGTTGACAATTTGGGAGAAAATCAAGAGATTATATCTTGATAGTATCGAGTTCTCCCATTGATGGCATTATATATATCACTGTTTTTACGTAGGTCTTCTTCAACTTCTTGCATCGATATTTTGTATTCTGTATGGCATAGAAGCAGCGACACCCCAGTAGCAACAGCACAGCTAGGGCCATGTCTTGGTCCTGGCTCACCATCTCCAACAAGAGAAATGGGGCCCCTAAGAGTACTGGTTGACTTCAGGGTTGGGACATAGACAATACACGGAGGAAGAAGAGGTAGGAGGAGGAGCATGAGGAGGAGAAAGGAGGGAGGGGGTGAGGGAGGGGGAGAAGGAGGAACAAACTGGAATGATTTGAGGGACAAAATAAAGCTTTAAAGTACTGGATCATACCCCATCAGTACGGGGTACCTGGGTGGCTCAGTTGTTAAGTGTTTGTCTTCTGTTCGGGTCATGATCTCAGAGTCCTGGGATTGAGCCCCACATCAGGCTCCCTGCTTAGCAGAAGCCTACTTCTCCCTCTCCCACTGCCCCTGCTTGTGTTCCCTCTCTCACTGTCTCTCTTTCTCTGTCAAATAAATAAACAAAATTTTTATTAAAAAATAAATAAAGTATCAGATTATATGCAAAGAATAAAATAAATATCTCTAAGTCCATATTGATATCAATATGTTATTAAATAAGTGGGCATAAAGGACAATTCTTCCTTAAAGAAGATCAATAAATAATAAATAAGTAATACAAACAATTAATTAGTAATATAAATAATACACTATATATTATTTACATGATATAAAATCTAAATAATATAATAATTGATTAAAATAATTATTATTAATTGATAACCAATAAATGTAGAAGGAGTCAGAGAAATAGAAAGTCACCACCAGAATACCATAGTAATAGTTGCTTGTAGGCAAGTTCCCCAATGAATGCGAAAATTAGCGGACAAAATTTTAAGGAAAAGCAGGATGTAACATAGCCTTTAAGTATTACTCCCCAAACATTTACTAATAACTGTGGTTACTAATTAATTACTATACTTCACAAAGTCTTTGATACCCTCCATGACATGGATCTTAACTCTTCTCACCTTCAGTGTAGTCAGGACTTAAATAAGAATTTGATAAAAGAAATAGTAATTTTACAGTAGAAAAACCTGGCATGCATCACCTTAACTACATGATCAAGGTTCAGTGTCATTGGCAATAAGATGTTTTGCCATTGTGTACCCCCAATATGACATCTTGAGAAGTGCACACCACGTCTGAGGTCTTCCTCCCCAGAAGCTGCAGTCTTATCATGAGGAAACATCAGGCCAACCCCAACTGGGGGACTCCATAAAACGCTCGGCCGGTGCATTTCTAAGTGTCAAGGTCACAAAAGACGAGGGCAGACTGAAGGGCTGTCCCAGACTGCCAGAAACTCAGGAGACATGAGGACTACATGCAATGGGGGATCCTGGACTGGATCCTATGATAGAAAAAGCCAATAGTACAAAAATGGGGAATGCAGATGATTTAGTTAGCAGGATCATTTAGTTAGCAGGACTGTGCTGATGTTAATTTCTTAGATTGAAACTTGTACCAGGGGTGCCTGGATGGCTCAGTTGTTAAGTGTCTGCCTTCGGCTCAGGTCATGATCCCAGGGTCCTGGGATTGAGCCCTGAGTCAGGCTCCCAGCTCAGCAGGAAGCCTGCTTCTCTCTTTCCCACTCCCCTGCTTGTGTTCCTTCTCTTGGTCTCTCTCTCTCTCTCTCTCTGTCAAATAAATAAATAAATAATCTCTAAAAGATCTCTGAAACTTGTACCTTGGTTATTCAAGTTGTTAACACTGGGGGAAGTTCATTGAAGGAGATATAGGAATTTTCCATATTATCTTTGCAATTCTAGGTCTACAATTATTTCAAATACAAAGTTAAAAAAATCAGGCAACAATTATGAAGCCAAAGGAGGTCGAGATATCAGAGTTACCTTGACAGGGATTTAAAAATAACTATGATTAAAATGTCATGAAACTAGATGACAGGCTGAAGACTGTAAATAGACAAGGAGAAACCATAAAATAGAATCAAATGGAAATATTTGAACTAAAAGGGACAATAACTAAAATGAAAAATTTAATGAATGTATTTAATAATAGATCAGACAAATTTGTATAAAACTATTCAGAAGAGAGAAAAAACCCAGAAAAGAGAATGAAAGATATCAGACTCAGTTAAAAAAAAAAAATCTAGTGCATGTAAAATTATACAGAAACAGCCTCCTCACTTTTCCATAGCGTGTCTATCTTATTCCATCTTTGCCAAGGGACCCTATCTTTTTTCACCCTCAATTAGAGGAACAAATATGAATTTAAGTATTTAATAATAACTAATAATAATGTTAATACTAAAAATTAACAATATCCAAATATCATTGAAATATAAATAATACATTCACACAAACAGATAATGTTTATTTACAATACGCTATATATGGGGCTCCTGGCTGGCTCAGGTGGTGGAGTGTGTGACTCTTGATCTCGGGGTTGTGAGTTCAAGCCCCATGCTGGGTGTGGAGAATACTAAAATAAATAAATAAACTTTTAAAAAAGCATTTAAGGGGCACTTGGGTGGCTCAGTCTTTAAGTGTCTGCCTTCAGCTCAGGTCATGATCCCAGTGTCCTGGGATCAAGACCTGCACTGGGCTCCCTGCTCTGCAGGAAGTCTGCTTCTTCCTCTTCCACTGCTCCTGCTGTATTCCCTTTCTCATTGTGTCTCTCTCTGTCAAATAAATAAATAAAATCTTTAAAAGAAAAAGCATTTAAAATGTGCCATTTATGCTGGACACTTTTGCTAGGTGCTTAGCATATGAAAATAATAGCTACTAAGTAAGGAGCACTTACTGTGTGCCAGGCACTAAAGGTGAAGTCCCTTAACCCCATCGCGGCCCCTAGCCCAGCCCTGCCCCCTCTGAAGCTCAGTGGGCCACCTGTGCAGTGAGGTCCCTGCCAACAGGAAGCCATGGGGTGGGAAGTTATCCTAATTGCCCCTACTTTTTGGAAGGAAAAATATAAGGCCCCAAGCATTTCAGTTGTTTGTTCAAGAGAACACCAGGAAGAAGGGGGAGCTGAGGTGCCAACCCCAGCAGCCTGACCTCCAAGACTGGGCTCTCAAGCCCCACCACATGCAAGGTAGCCCAGCCTGACTCAAGGCTCAGAAGCTAGGGGCTGAAGCTGGCCTAAGTTCTTGGCCATCCCTGTTGCTCTTAATAGAAAAGACAGAGAATATTCTCTAGGGTCTCACTTGACTAAGACCTACGGGAGAGTATGGAAGGAAATGAAAGTTTGGGAAATTATAGCAGCAAAATGCCAGCAAGTAAAGGGCCTAGAGCAGCGGGATCCATCCCTGGAGAGCAGAAGGAAACAAAGGGATTCATATTTCCTTCCTGGAAAGACTTGATGATTTCATAAGATCAAAGCCTTGGACAGGGAGTGCTGATAAAATAAAAAGAGGTTTCAAAGCATGCTGGGGTGTGGGGAGGCCTTTAACATACAGATTATTTTAGCCCAGAAGGATGTGCTTTGGGTTGCCCTTTTCCCAGGCCACTCAGAGCAAACTCTGTCTTCAGCCCCTTCTAGCTTCAGCCCGTTGATTTCATTTTCTTCTAACAACAACAAAAGGCACATCTGCTCCTTCACCCGAAGATAGAAAACAAAACAACATTCATGTACACTGACTGTTGGACAGAGCTGATCTCTCAGATCATGGATACACTATGACACCATGTTGGACTTTCCTTAATACACTGTTTAATCAAACGTGTTATGGTTACAAAGTCATTTGATTTTCTTGAGTTATGTATTTTATTTTTTGTTAAGATTTATTTATTTATTTGAGAGAGAGAATCCCAAGCAGAGTCTCCACTGAGCATAGAGCCTGAAGTGGGGCTTGATCTCATGACCCTGAGATCAAAATCTGAACTGAAATCAACAGATGCTTACTTAGCCCACTGAGCCACTGAGCCACTCCTCTGGAGTTATGTATTTTCGAAGTGAAGACAACTCCAGTGTTTGGTTTCTGGGTATGTAAGAAGTGAGTGTCTACATTCTTTAGCCAAACCTAAATGCAGAGAGGTCAATAACTTGCTGATGATTCAGAGCTGTAGCTCATATCCTCGAAAGCCCGGAAGGGCACTGCTCACCTCGTGTTTCCACCTGGGTGGATCTACCAAGGATGCTGAGGAAGAAAGAGAGACCAGGCTGGTCCCCCTGGAACAGCTGGCAGCCAAAGCCTTCAGAGTAGCCAGGAGCCCCTAAGGTAGAGCCTCCCAAACTTCAGTGTGCCCGAGAATTTCCAAGGGAGCTTGGTAAAGTGCAGAGTTTGGGGGAGCTACCTCTAGACACTCTGACATAATCATTCTGGAGGGGGTCCAGGGGATTTTGTCAAGTGCCAGGGAAGCCTGGAGGAGGAAAAATATCGGGGATGGAGACCTGCGGAGTTCTCGTAATGTCCTTTGAACCACAGGAGCAAGACCCAACAAATCTCTTGTCCCTTATCGTGTCTTTCATTTCCAACAGAAACAGTATTGTTACAGCAAATAGTGAGGCTTGTCCAAGCAGCTTCAAGAACAGCTGGCAGGGACAGAGAGGGAGCCGCAGCTGGTGAGGAAGAGTTTGCCTGATGCCCCTGGGGGAATGGTGAGATCACAGGGACACTCTCCTTTGGCGACGCCCGGAGACCGTGGGGGCTGTCTGCAGGAAAGCAGCGAGGTCCTGGGTGCTCAGGGAGGGAACAGGAATTAGAGTTCGTCCTGTCAGCGTGGCCGGCACTCAGGAACTAGATCTGAACTTGAGCCCACTGCCCACCCCTCCATCCCCACTGCCCCCACAGTACTCTGTTTTCTGCGCTGACTCCTAGTTATTCTGCAACTGCAACTTTTAAAGGACCAAATACTCCCTTCTGATCAGCATCAACCCATTTTCTACTGCAAAGAGGCTGTTGGGAGCCATCACTTGAATGGATTTTCCTGCCCAAGAGGCTTAGAGCAGGCTGGCTACATAATTTGTGGGAGTCCAGTATAAAATGAAAATGTGGAGCCCTTTGTTGAAAAAGCAGTAAAAAAAGCACAGTGAACAGTATTAAAATATAAAGCTTTTCCCTTTTTTCTGTGCTCTCTCCTCAGCTTGTCACGACATGATCTGCTATATGTCATTGTAGGTAAAGGAAGATGACATTATTACATTATTAGCATGAATTTTACTGTTCATATTTATACCATCCAATGCTGGTTTTAAGTGAAATATAAGGATTTAACTCATATTTGAAATCTCCAAGATAATCCAATTCAGATTTCATAGCTCATACATGTATATTTTCTTCATAATAGAACCACATAAACGCTGCACAAATATAATTCTACTGGGCTTTATTTCACTTTTTACTACATGGATAGTCTACCAATGCTATCTTTGAAGACCAGAAAAAAGAGGAGCTAGAAGTTGTCTTTTCCTCCTCTGTCATTTTCACTGTAAGTGGGACAACAGTAAGAAAGGAGGTGATCGGGCAATGTTTCTGAGAATGTTAATCGCCTTCATTCTGCATTGGAGGCAAGTTCAGTTTCAAACAGAGAGCATGGCTGCTGGGGGCTCTCAGCACTCCCACTCAGTCAGTGGTAGGCACACCCAACTTGCACTTACTTTGAGTCTTGCTCAACTCCCATGACGGGGTCCATGAGAATTCTGTCCTCAGGGGGCATTCTGAGCATGTGACCTTCCCTGATTTCGTAGGTCATCTGCCTGTGAAGCCCATCAACTTGATTTGTGCAGTACAGGAAAAATGGTAAGATGGAAATTTACTACTTTCAGCAGGTCAAGACCAAAATTCATGACGACCTCCAACTGAGAGCAAAATCAATGCTAGTTAGATGTTAGGGTGATGGTAACTTGTCAAGTCAATGATTTACCAATATTTTACGATACAAAATTTGCTCAAAGCAGTTTCTAAAGTGAGACAGAATGAACAGAAAAAATGTAAATATATCCCACTGTATTATTCTCTTTTTGCATGACTTCACTGTATGACCAGGTCCTTCAAATAGCAAGATGATACAGATTATTATAAAAAATAAAGGTGAGCTTATATCATTGCTTTTTCTCTGGTCTGAATTTTTCAAACTCACTTTAAAATTTAAAGCTTACCTCAAAACTATAACTTTAAAATATAGATTTCTCTTGACTTGTTGAAAATGCTATAGTCTTCTAAAGAAAAACTTAAATACTCCTGAAAAGCACAATGCAAATGACCAAAATGTAATTGCAGATTTTTAGAGGGTCATCTTGGTTCTAGAAAAAAAATAAGAACTTTTTATAAGGCAACATCATTTCTTTTAATGAAGGGGGGGGGAAATTCTTACCTATCGACATTTCTCAGGCAAAGGGAAAATTCTCATTTCCTCCTGCCAAACGCGGCTGACAGAACATTAACAAAAGGAGAAAGGCGTGCCTGTGCAGGTTGTGTGGGAACTTCCACCAGCTGTTCTCAAGAACTGCTCTGGTCTCCTGAGAAACTGCTTTTAAAAGAGAGCAAAAGACCGATTCGAGGTTTAGTTGACCACATCAGAATTTGGAATGCCCCATTCCTCCTTCGGTGAACTGAGGGCCTTTTCTTTCTAACCAGGACAAGTAATACACTTCAAGGATCACTCAGGAAAATGTACAGTCCGGAGCTGGGCTTCTCATGTGTTGACGAGGCAATGGTGTTTTAGTATCTTGCCCAAGTTGCTCTTCTGGGAAACATAGCGAGTCAGGGGTGAGCGCCATTTTCCTTCCCACTCTGCACCGAGCTTCTCCCACAGCACCCTGGTGTGCTTCTGGCTCACAGCTGAAGTACATCAGCAGGGTGTTTTTTAAAGCTCTGGATTGTGGGAAATCTTGGTAAGAACCCAGATGAAATAGGAGGGTGGGAAAAACTGTCCTTGGCATCAGCGAAGCTCTGGATTGTCACCCAATACGTTTGCTCAGGGAAGATACCAAGGTCGGTCTACTGACTCCGAGCAGGTAGAGCCATTGGTACAGCTCAGTCCTTCCCACGGTACTTGTCAAAGTCGGATAGCACTGGGTGTTACATGCAACTGATAAATTATTGATCACTATATCTGAAACTAATGATGTACTATATGTTGGCTAATTGAATTTAAATTAAAATTTTTTTAAAAAAGGAGCTATTCTCATCCCGGATGAGGCCCTAAGGGAGGGCACCCGAGGGATCCATTTGTGCTTGTCGCCTGTGAGCATCTTCAGTCAAAATGAATACAGTTTCGTCCTGTAAAATTGGGTTTTATTTCCAGCACAGTGAGTATCTCCAAAGAAATAGCTGGTATGACTTTTAGGGTAATTTTAGGGATATTGACAGAAACACAAATATTTCTATGTTGGAATCTCACTGAGATTTATTCTTTTGCTGTTGATGATGTTTTATGGCACTGTGGGGAATGGAAGAACAGAAGCAGGCAAAGAGAGCCCTATTCTAGGCTGTGAGAGTACAGTGCTCAAGATGACACCTGAAGGTAAATAAAAATGATAAAAGAAAGTGGCAAGAGGCCTAAGGCAGGCAGAATGAGGTACTGTTGGTGTTTAGAAAAGAAAAAGAAAGGGATTGCTTCTGTCTACCGCAATTTGGAAGGGCTTCATGGAAGGGCCAGAATCTAAGCCGGGTCTGAAGGACGGGAGTGTCTGTAGGGTGTTTTCTGATACCACATGCGGGGTGTTTCCAAACACCAACCAGTTCTCTGACACCGACTGGATGTTCTTCAATTCAGTTCAATTCTGACAGTAATGACCTAGAGTTAGCACAGACCCCACAGGTTAAGGGTTCAGTCTCACAAAGCTACCCCATTTCAGAGTTCAGTCACAAGTCCCAGGACTTCTGATCAACTGGCAATAAATTTGAGTTCCCACAATCCCCTCCTCAGGCTCAAGAATTTGCTAGAATGGCTCACAGAATTCAGGAAACACTTTATTATTATTGGCTTATTTTTAAAAAAGATTTTATTTATTTATATGAGAGAGAGAGGGAGAGCGAGAGGGAGTATGAGTGCGGCAGAGGGGCAGAGGGAGAGGGAGAAGCAGGACCCCAGGATCACGATCTGAGCTGAAGGCAAGACGCTTAACTGAAAATGTGGAGCCCTTTGTGGAGCCCCGAACCACCCAGGTGCCCCTTATTATTGGCTTATTATAAAGGATACAACTCAGGAGAAGCCAGAGAGAACTGAAGCACAGGGCAGGGTATGGGGGAGGAGGGAGCAGAGCTTCCACACCCTTTCTAGTCACACCACTCTCGCCCAGCATGTCCACAGAGTCAACCTAGAGGATTCTTGAACCCTCTTGTTTAGGGGTTTTTATGGAGGTTCCATTACATAAACATAATTGATTGGATCTTCTGTTGTGATTAAACCATCCAGTCCTTGTCCCCTCCCTAGAGGTAGGTCAAGGGGTGGAGCTGAAGGTTCCAACTTTCTAACCACAGTGTAGATTCCTTTGGCGGAGGGCCTCCTTCCTCCAACAGTCACTTCATTAGCGTAAACTCCAGTTGCTGCTCCTACTGGCAAGGGCCACTCCCCTTATCCCTAGCACTCACGAAATCCCAAAGGTTTTAAGGGCTCTGTGCCAGGAACTGGGGACAAAGACCAAACAAATATTTGCCATTATACCGCAGAGTGATTTAGACACATTAACGTGGAAACAGAAAGAGCGAGGCAGAGATAACAGAATTTCAAAACCCACATTGGAAATGGCAAAGACAGTCAGTAAAGGAGTCTCAGGGTTTAATTTAAATCGTAGAGGTGGGTCACTGAAGCTTTTGAGCCAGGAAGTGACTTGATCTTTCAAGGGTCAGGACAATTATTCTGCAAGAGGGTGCAAGGTGGGTGAAACCAGACAGAGCCTCGAGGAGGGACACGAGCCCAGGAGTGTCAGAAATGTCTAGGTAAGAGGCAGTGAAGCTCTGAACTAGAAAAGGTAGTGGAAATGCAGAGGTCTGGGGAGTTGTTTGGTTTGGGGGATAAGAGAGAAGGTAGCTTTAGAATCTTATCTGGTGATGGAGTTTGTCTGTTTGTTTGTTTTGTTTTATTTTGCTAGTTTAGGTTAGAGGGGCGTCCTGCCGCATGCACGGTCAGGGTACGAGGGGAAGAGGCTTCCGACAGAAATACCCAACCTGTGCATTTCCTTTTCTAAACTCTTCACTGCTCTTTCTTTTCTAGTTCTGTGACATTTTAGGAAATTATTAGTGATCACTTTATTTTTGACTTTTCATAAATTTGTGGACAGGGCAGTTCACCTGATCTGCTTCTGGAACTGGAACATCTGGAGATTTAGGAAGTGCCCATTGCTAGAGGCCCTCATCTGGGAATGTATTGGGTATGCGTGACTTGGTACTTTGAAATAATGGAAGAGAGAAACTCTTAAGACCCAAACTTTCTTGCCGTCCATAGTTTTCCATTGAAAAAGACTCTGCCTGTGAATCTCCTGCTGTCAGTTGCACGTCATTGTGGCGACACTGAGGGGTAATGATGACTCTACCTCGTGCTCTTGGTTAGATCTGAGCTTCTAAAATTGACCTCAATGGGAGCATATTTTGTCACCCCCAAATCTATCTCTTTGGCATAAGAATTATTTTGAGCTAAAGGCAATCAAAATCCAACAGATTCAGGAAAATTCCTTTACCTCCCTTCAACTGCCTAAATTTATATCAAAAAGGGGGCCTGGACCAGAATGGCACCATTACTTTTCTATCTTTCTATCTCAGAAACTTAGATATCTTTCTATCTAAGATATCTTTCTATCTAAGATACTATCTTTCTATCTTTCTATCTAAGAAACTTACCTCCCAGCAGGGCAAACTGTGTTTTCCAAACAGCATCTCTGCCTTTGTATGAGTAGCCTTCCTTCCCTTTGTGTCCCTAAATCCTTAGCATATGATGTTATATGATCCTCAATTGCTTGGCTGCCTTTGGGTCTCATACTTTATGGGGCTCCTGTATATATAAAGTGTGTTTATTTTTCTCCTGTTACTTTGCCTTATGTCATTTTAATAATTAAATCAGCTGAAGAACCTAGAAGGGAAAAAAGGAAAAGTTTTCCTTCCCCACAGACCTAATATTAGGTTCTCCCAAAATGTATTATAAAGAAGGGAAATACTTTTCTGAGTCCAATAAGCTTGAGCAACACTGGGTTGGAAAATGGAGATAGGTTAGTTTGCTGTAGGACTTCTCAGTCTTCAGCACATCAGTTGCCTTGTAAAACCCTAAGGGAAGTACAGTATGTTGCCTTTCCCAAATTTAGTTGGGTAAAGTACACTTTTCATGTGTTATATCTTAGTCTAGTGTCCTTAGGAAGTGCCTACCCACAATGTGCCTTGACGTAGGAGCCCTCAGCTAGATGACTCAAGAGACCTATATACCCAGAATCTATAAAACCAGCCACCTCCTGAGTTCAAGGCTGAGGGACTGAGACAGACCATCATTTGTGCCAGTGCTGTGTTTGTGTCTCTGGGCCTGCAGCAGCCTGCACTAGCTCCCTTCCTACACATGGTGCTGCATGTGGTTCCATCCCCAGCTCTTGGCTGAACACGCTCATTGGAATGGGACCACACAAAAGGAGAGAATGCAGAGGGGACTGAGACACTGTCTTAGGCCTGAATTAGCAGCACTGAGGTGTCTTTCACCAGCTTTCCGATCCCTTGCAAGTTGCCTAAACTTTTTGAGTCTCTTCTGAAGAATGAAGGTAATAATACACTGTATCATCTAATATTTACCCTTCACTCTCTGTATGCCAGGCACTGTTCTAGATACTGGGATACCATGTTTGCTCAATCCAGGGATTTTAAATGCTGTAACAGCTGGGCTCCAGTTCGGGCTCCATGATCCTCATTATTGATACAAGGAATCACAAATGAGTTCTTCACAATTTGCCCGCAAGGTGACTTAGCTGTTGAAGGCAGAGAGCCAACAGTTTGGAGCTGAATTAAAGACTGCACTGAGCACATAGCCTGGCTGCATCACCATGAGAATTTCCAAAGGCAGAACTTGGCCACAGTATCTTGTGCCATCTCCCTGGGGAAGCGAACGCTGACAGATCAAGGCTCTTTTCCAGAAATGTGCAACAGGAAAGACAGCATTTCCCCTGACAAGTCTTCTATATCAAAGTGGCTCCACATAAAGGCTGAAGCTCAGTGGGAAGACTGAAGTGTTGAGTGGAAAATGTCTTCTTCAAAAAGCAGAGCCAAGGCTCTGAAGGGAGGCAGGGTTCCAGGGAGACCCCTCCAGCACCAGGCGGCAGAAGAAGGACAGTGAGGAGGAGAGATGCCTGTGGGTCGTGCCCCATGTGTGTGTGCTCCATTCCATGCCTCCTTCTCAAGGAAGCCACACCTTGCGATCACAGAGTCCATTGATGTATTTTATCTCATTCAGTCCGCACCATAATGCCTCAAACCCTCTCTGTTCCATGCTGGGGGAAACTAAGGCTCAGAGACACAGTGTGACTTGCCCAAGGAAGTGTGAAGCTTGAACGACCTATTAATAAGCTTGATCTGTTAAATCATGTGTATTTTTACTGATTATGCTACCTATATCAGGAAACAGGAAACAGATGGCATACTCAAAATAGGGTAATTCAAGGAGATTTCTTTACTCGGAGACTACTGATGAAGCTGCGGGTGAGCATGGTATCACTGGGTAGCCGCCAAACTGTTAGGCTCCTGAAAGAGGAGGTGATTGGGACTGCCTGGGCCCAGGAGGAGGGCTGCAGAGAGCAGCTGCCCACAGAAGAAGGGCACGGCCTTGTCCAGGCATCCCTGTGGGGAGGAGCAACTCCCCTGCTACGGTCCTCCCAGGCTTTCCCTCACTCCCTCCCAGTCCCGCCAGCCCATTCCAAGCAGAAGCCAGAGGGCACAGACGTCCTTGATGTGGTGCTCGAAGGTCAGCCTTGGGCACAGAACAGGGCAGAGGATCTGCAGGGTGAGGAGTGAAAATAAACTCAGACCCAGATGGTAGAAATGTGCCTGGCATTGTATTAGTTGAGGATAATAGATACAGACCAGCCAGGTGAGAAGTTACAGGTATCCCTCCCAGGGACAGGTTGACTAGGGCTCTGACACAGCAGATGGGCTGCTTCCCAGAAAAACCCTGTTCTCCCAGAACCCAGAAGCTCTCTGAAGCTCGAGCACCGAGAGGCGGCGTCCACGCTGGACCTAGGTCACTGGTGGGGACGCTGACTCCGTTTCCACTCCATGAGCAGTTTCAGATGTGGGGATTCTAGACACAAAGTCCACACCCAGTTTACCTTTCTGACTTCCAAGAACACAGGAACTGAGGCCAATCCATCCTTATCCAGCCCCACTTTGCCCTGAGTTGATGAAGACACTGTTGCTTGTCAATTTCACCTGCCTCCATGGTTTTCCCAAATCCTGGGCAACCAATTCCTCTTCTTGGTGATATCCCCAGTTCTGGGTGCCTCTCCCTCCTTGCAGGGAGCCAACAGACCCGACCTTATCAAATTCCACGTTTGTTCTGGGGCATGGATGTGGGCAAGGACCCACAGAGAAATCTGGCTTCCGCTTCTTCCCGCTACAGTGTAATGAGATGACCAGTTTTATCAATCTCTCTCAAGCTTTCAGGGAAAAGCCTGGATGCGAACCCTTGCGGGTAACCTGCTTCTTTGCTCTGGAGCGTTCAGCGGGTTTCTCTTTTCCATTAGAAGTTTCTGTTTCTATAATTTTGTGCTTCCCTGTCCTTCTTCCTATTTTGGGATACCTTTGAAGTTGAAGTTAGGCTTTCCTGCCCTTCTGCCTTCCAGGATGGACTTGCAGCCCTTAGAGGGCACGTCTTGGGCATGGAGAGATGGGCACCAGTCTGTGCCAGGCACTGCTGGGGCATGGGAGGGGCTGACACCCCACCGGCTAGTTTGAGGAATTGCTTGGGTTTTCTGGATGCCTCTGAGGGAGTTTTCCAGGGCTTTCCTGACTAAGAAATTGAGCAGCAGCACCCTCCACACACCTTCCTCAGCAAAAACGTTCTGGGTGGAGGTGCCAGTCCCTGGGGCTCAAACATCACTGCTCCAGATTGAGACCAGTCTGCACCATATGCCTTTGCCTCACAACTGAGTTAGCAGCGGTCTCCCAGATCCTGAGGGCCAGGGGTCACCTGACCCCCAGGGGGTTGCCAGGCCCCTTTCCCTCCTGTTCCTCACTGTGTCGGGAGAAAAGGGGCACAGAATTTGGACCCCACTTGGGGCATTGCCTGTCAGTCTCGCCGTGGGGTTAAAGTTGGTGTTCTGCAGTCTGCAGATACCCCTGCTTCCCTCACTCTCTACCCACAGCCCCAGCGAGGAGGACTATGCCACCCCCATGGTCTCGACCCGGCCTGCATGTTTCCTTATAAATTGGCGGGATCCTTGCCCCTAAATTCTTCAAAAGGGGACCTTCACCTTCAGACCCTCCAGTCTGAAATGAGTAGCAGTAGATGTATTCATTCTGCCATGCGGGACCAAGCCCAGCTTGTGGCACGGAGTTCAGCCAACGATTTCAGTATGATGGGGCTAGAAAGTCTCTCCCTGCCCTCTTTCTCCCACTCCCAAAGACCCTGTGGGGGGGTCCTGAGCTGAAGGCAGAGGCTTAATCCACTGAGCCACCCAGGTTTTCTGAGCCTCAGAATTTCCTTTCTTCTTAAGACTGAATAATATTCCATGATGTGTATACAACACATCTGATTTGTCCATTCATCCGTCGATGGACATTTGAGTCTACCCCTTGGCAATTATGAATTAGGCTGCAAAAGCTTGGGTGTTGAGTGTCTCCCTGGCAGGTGGCTCTTTGATGCCCGCCGATTGCAGAGCATCTCTTGGTATCTGTTGATCAGAATGGATCTGAATGGGGAGCTCATGATGCCACAAACAGAAAGGAACTTCCCCAGTGACACAGGAGTCACAGAACTGTGAGTGGGAGATGACTGCAGGCCTCAAGTAGATCAGGTCTGATGGTACAAGTTTGTGGGAGAGGTTTCAGTTGTGTGGATCGAGCAACAACTAGACAAGTAAACTCTTCTCCCACAGAGGACACAAAGCATGCTCATCCTAGATATCTTGGCCAGCCACGGGATCCCTGAGGTCTACAGGTGGAGGTACTCTTCATTTGTCCAGATGCTCTTTGCCAGATGGTGGGGAGAAGTGCTCCCTGTTCTCCTAACAGTTTCCTTGCCATGAATGTTGCAGGAGGTCCTATGTTGCTGGCAGAGTCCAGTGATATAATTTCTGAGGGGCTTGACCCTCATTCATGAGCCCTCGATGGCTGCCCATAAAAGTCCCATTGATAAGAGACAGTTTCCTCCAGTCCTAGATGTTTGTGCTTTGGGGAATGCTCACACTGTTCCTGCAAAGCACCCTTTGTATCCTTTAGTGACCGCTGAAAGCTCAACCCTGGGTGCTCCCAATCTGCCATCTCCACCTCTACCAGACTGGGGGAGCAAGACGGGACTGGGGACACTGGGCATACTGGCCCTCTGTGGGCCCTACTGGGCCTGTGCAAACTAGTAGAAGGTGGGGAGCACAATATGGTCTTTGTCTGCTGGGCAGAAACTCGTCAACTCCACTGCCAAGTCCCGTCTGGTGAAGCAGCCATCCACCACTGTCCCCACTGCAAATGGGTCGGTGCCAAGGCTGTCTTGGGAGAAGAAGGCCACCTGTCCCTCTGGAGGAAGTCGGGATGGGGCAGGAATGCTGAATACCTGTTATGGTGGCCATCTGGGCCCCTCGGTACTCGCATCCTCCGAGCCTCTTTTGAATGGTCTCCTGGGGCATCTCCAGCTCTTCAGGGGCAAGATCTCCATGGGGTGCACAGCCTGTGCAACCATGGAAGGCACAGTGTCAGTGGAGACCAGGGACACACAGGACACGCTGTGCTGTGCCCAGCTCTAGCCTCTCACAAAACGTCAGCAATGCCCCAGCCCCTGAAATGCAAAGAGACCAGAAGAAGGAAACTGACTGGAAGCCTCGGGTGTCCCTCTCATGACTGGGCACAGGTCACAGGGACGGTGCCATAGAGGATGGGATCACAGGACAGAAGGAGACCTCCTGGAGACCTCCTCTCCTGGAGACCAGGGACTGAAGGGGCATCTAAAACGGCCGCATGGATGGTGCCATGTCCAAATCGTGGGGTTCAGGTGCACACTCAGTCTGAGTGTGGACCTTATCCTGTAGCAAGAAAGGCACCCATGCCAGTCCACACAATAAGCCGAGAGGCCGGGGGTCCTCAGATCACAGGTTCTCAACTTCAGTGCTCTTGACAGTTGGGACCAGACAATTCTTTCTTGGAGGGGGTGTCCTGTCCAGGGTAAGATGTTTATTTGGCAGCATTTCTGGGCTCTACCCACTAGAGCCCAGAAACACCCACTTGAGTCATGACCATAGAAAGATGTCTCCAGGGAGCCCGATGCAACAATTATTGAGAATTTTTTTTTTTTAAGATTTTATTTATTTATTTGACAGAGAGAGATCACAAGTAGGCAGAGAGGCAGGCAGAGAGAGAGAGAGAGGAGGAAGCAGGCTCCCTGCTGAGCAGAGAGCCCGATGCGGGACTCAATCCCAGGACCCCGAGATCACGACCTGAGCCGAAGGCAGCAGCCCAACCCACTGAGCCACCCAGGCACCCTTATTGAGAATTTTTTATGCGCTTATAAGAGTTCTCTGTGTATTAACTTACGTGATTCTCAAATTGTGCAGTATTGCTATTTTTCCTCACTTGCAAATGGGGAAACTGAAGCTGGGAAGGATTAAATAAATGAACTCAAGGTCGTACAGCTCGTGAGCAGCAGTGCTGGCTGAGGACCAACCAGTCATGCTCTAGAACCATGTCGCCCATAGCTGTGCTCTACTACCTCATTTATTCTAATGACCACATTTCATTTCCTCCATAACCCATTTTACAGCTGTGGAAACAAAGGTTGGTTGACTCATTCAAGGTCACATGGCTGGCGAGAGGCAGAGCCTGAGTCAAAACCCTGGTGTGTTGCCTTCTCAAGTTGTAAACTCTATAAAATGCAGCTGTCAAAGGAAGGGAGGGGCAGCAGAAGCAAATCTTCTCTATCATCAAATGGGAGGTGAGCTTATGTTGGGCTGAAGGTGGATTCTACAAAGAGCACTGGGTTTGGTCTGGACCCAAGGCCAGGGCAGCTGAGATGGTGGGCTCTGGTCACCTCTGAAAGCTGTGACAGCAACAGGTAACCCTGGGAGTTTCCTTCCTGGTGTGGAGGTGAATTCTCTGAGCCCCACTGTCTCTTCCATCCTCCAAGCACCCTCCTATGGGCTCCTGAAAAGTCTCAGCACCTCCCAGTCCTGAACCCTCTTCTTGGGAGGGCAGTTGCAAAGGTGTAGAACAGGCTTGACTTGGAGTCTCCCACTGCCACAACCAGCTGGGTGACCTTCGGCTAATGACTTAGCCCACGTAAGCCTCGGTGTCTAATGCACCGCCAGGGAGTGCTGCCTAGGGTGGAAAGCCCATGGCAAATTGTTGAGTGGCAGCCTCATACTGGTGGGTGCCATCCCCCCACACTCTGGGCCCCCTCTCACGTACTTGGAGCTGTGACCATCTGTCCACACTGCATCTCTGGCTATGACTGACTGACTGGCAGGATTGCAGATCTTTTCCTGAGAAGGTGACAGTAAGCTCTAAGTCATCCAGTTATAAATCAGTATTAGAACTCGCATCTACTTACTCTGATAAACAGTATTCATGCCCCAGATCGCCTGTGCGGCTTGTCCCTGCACAGTCGCTCCTGGCGGCATCGAGATGGAGATCTGCGATGTGGGATTCCTCTTATTTTCCCTGTCAGAGAGCTCTGCCCTGCTTTCAAGCAATTGAGAATGAAACAAAGCCGATGTTGAGAAAATGATCCAGCGGGAGGGACTGGGATGGTGACCAGCGACTCAGAAGCCTATTGCCCTAGTAGCAGGGCAGTTTACCTTAGTGGGGGACAGCCCTTAATTTGGCAGGGGCAGGGTGCGGTGCTCCAGCCCTATTACTCCAGAAACACGATGCACAGGGAGAGCAGGGGAAATCTTGGCTGCCCTGTTCACTGTTCCATCACTCGGGGCTCAGTATTGGCCTTCCTGAATATTGACTTGCTCGTCTGTAAGATGAGAAGCCCAGTTCCTGCCCCCACAGGGGTGTTTGCAAGCATGCAGTGGGATTAGGACTCTATGACCCCAGGACAGCACCTGGGATCCCGTGTCCTGGGGGGCGCCCAGCCCCTTCCATTAACCCATTGGGTGTGTCCACCCCTTGATTCTGGCTGCCTGACAGCAAAGGCTCCCTCTGGTGACAGACACAACATCTGGGAGGGCTCCGGAGTGATACAAATGGAACTGGAATTCATTCAAGCAATTTCTAATGCTTTTGGGCTGAGAATGGACTTGAATCCTCTTTCTGATCCAATCCCCACCTCCCCACCCCCGTACCCCATCCGATGGGTGGTAGCCTGCCTGCCCAGAGACCAGGCCCCGTAGGGAAGACTCCTTTCTCCCCTCCCCCGCCCCCACCCATGTCAGTATCATTCACCTGCCAAGGTCAGGGAAGCATCCTCTATCGGATCGTCTTCTTTGCATGGCAACTACTGGGCATCGTTCTTGCCTGGGCAGGTTCAGACTCACCAGATGCTCAGGCCGTGAGAACAAGACAACAGGGCTGTTGCTTGTAAATGCAACATTTGCATGCATGACATCCTTATTGCGCAGACGTCAGGAAAGCCGTTCGTGGGCTGCACTGCTCACTGCGAGTGTTGTCCAAGGTTAGCCGTATTCATCAGGGCCCTGTGGTTTTAAAGGAACTCACAGTTCTGTATCTGAAACCTCTGGAAATCTATTGCTAAAGGCTTCTCATTGTCTTAAGTGGTTTCTAAGAATATTTGTGGTGGCGTAGTGAAAAACATGGGGTCTGCTGCATGCACAGTGTAATTTCCCTGGGGCTGGGACACATCAGGACATTCGGATTTAATCAGACTGGGTTGGCTCCAGCACTCGGCACTTCATGTGCTCCCCAGGATTTCTGAAGTGAAGGCCAAGCTGAGAACCAGTGCTGGAGGTACCTCAGTGTAAATCTCTAGTCATCGACGAAGTGAGTCTGGAGAGTCGATAAACTTCTCTGAACTTCAATTCCTCCTCTGTGGAAGGATGGATGGAGTATTGATCCCAGAGCCTTGTCTGGAGGATAGGATAAGACAGGGTATAGGAAGGGACTGCCTAACACAGCAGGTGTGTCTGCAAAATTAGAGCCTCCCCACAGGCACCTAGATGAGGGACTGACAGGCCCTCGGGATGAGGTGTGCTCTCGGGTAAGCCCTCAGCATATTGGATTGGAGCCCACAGGTGGGGCCACTTCCTACGGCTCCCCCCTCCCCGCCCCAGCCCACTGCTAACTGCCCCACCTCCAGGCTGCGCCAGACACTCCATGCCACCCGCATCACCTGCAGCACCCCATCACGGGCTGGGAAGAGATGAAAGATTTTGAAGAATCCCGTTTGTTAGTTGCAAACCCCTCAGGTACCTAGCTCTCTGGGTCTTCATCTCTTCGAGGTCACGGCTCTTCAATATTCTGACTATCTTCCCCGACATCGCACCCAGGCCTGTCCAAAATAGTCTGAATATGGTCCAAGGGTGTATGTTGAGCCCCTGACCCCATCACTGAGCCGGTATTGAAAGCACCAGATCCCTAGTGAACCCAGTGTTGTTCTTAAGTTGAGGCAAAGGAATCACAAAGCCATGTTTTATTCCTGGTCAGATGCCAGGCAGTGGTGGAGTTGGGAAGAAAACTCCAGTTCCCTGTCCTGTTTCACTGGTACTGAGGACTCATTTTACCTGCCTTTTGCAAAGGAAATGGAAAAAAGCTTGGAGTCCTTTGTGCTTGACCTCTACATGAAGTAGAGATACAAGAAAAATGTTTATTAAGAGGGTTCCCCAACTCTGGTGACATGCCACCCCCAAATGTTCCCAGAGAGTGCTGGCTGGGCCCCACCATGGCAGTGAACTCTCCAGGGAGCATTTGCCTGTTTGCTTGTCTGTCTCCCTCCGAGGGCCTGGGGCCCCTCTGTTCTATTCACTGTGGTGTCCCCAGCCCCTGGCTCAGGTTCTGCAATCAGTAAACATTCATGGACTGAATGAGTGAATCACTCAAACTAGGGCAGTCATAATACATAAGCACAACGAGTATAACGGAAAATTCAATGCCGTACCCACACAAAACTCTTTGAATTTTTATTGTATTTAAATATTGAGTTATATTGGCCTCAGTTGTATCTTTTCTGTTTTCCACTGCTTCCCACTGCCCCCCGCCACCTGTCACCGTATCTTTTGTCCCTTAGCGTGAAGTGGGAGCCAGAGTGTTCGATATGTGTGATAAGCAGCTGCCATTTCTGATGCTAGGGACTCAAGCAACAAGATCAAAGTGCATCTAGAATATTTTAAAAACACTGTCCCCTTCCAGGGAGTGTGAAATGCTATCATCGGGCTGGCACTGCGTAAGGAAGAGCCTGCCTTTACGCTCTCCAGAGGAGGTGCTGTCATGAATATTAATTCTCTAACCTTAGCATAAACGACACCCTGTGGCCTCTGTCCCCAGACCAGTGAAGAGATGAATATGGAAGCCAGCGCCCCAGCCGGCGGGAGAGGGGAGTCTTTGAGGCAGAGTCCGGGAGACGCCGGGATCTGGGAGGTGATTTGACAGTTTGGAGACGAGAAAGGTGGTGAGGGAATCTGAGAAACCAGAAGCAAAGCAAAAGAACCATTTGCAGAGAAGTCTTTGAGGCCTAAATTTCTCGCTGCTGCCTCAGACTCTCACAGAATGGATTTCCACCCCTTGGAGAAACTATTTGCTGTGGACTGACCTACTTTTCACATGAAAGATAGACGCACTGAAGTGTTCTTCTCCCTTAGCTCGATGGCTTTTTTTTCCCTTTTCCTTTTTAAATCCTTCTTTTTCAAGCTCTGACACAGCTATACTGTGGATAGGACTTATTAACTAAGAAGAATGATCTGTGGAGGGCTGCCTGGAGAACTTTCCACGATGACAGGGTGTCCTATATCTGGGCTGTTCCATACGACAGCCACTAGCCACGTGTCTCTGCAGAACATGGGACATATGGCTGCTAGCATGACTGAGGAACTGAATTTTAAATTTTATTTAATTTTAATGAATTTAAGCTTGGCCACATGTGTCTAGGGACCACAGACCAGACCAACACATACTGGAATGAAAGAGTTCCATTATACTGTCAAGTGAAAAGAAAAAAAAAAAAGGAAGAAGCAGCAGCAGCAGCAGCAGCAGCAAATTGTAGTGTTATCCATTGAAGGCAATCCCCTTTTTGAATGCACTCATCCAAAACAAAATAACACATTTGTGATACAAACATTTTCAAATGCATCAAAAAACGGCTAAAATTATACCCATGAGACCCCTGGGGTCATTATCTCCAGGGAGAAGGAAAGAGGAGAGATCAATGAGGTCTGTGGTTTCATCAGCTTTGTTTGAATTTTTTATTTTATTTTATTTTTTTTAAAGAGTCTATTTATTTATTTGACAGAGAGATAGAGAGACAGCACAAGTAGACAGAGCGCAGGCAGAGGCAGAGGGAGAAGCAGGCTCTCTGCTGAGCAGGGAGCCCGATGCGGGGCTCGATCCCAGGATACTGGGATCATGACCTGAGCCAAAGCCAGATGCTTAACCAACTGAGCCACCCCCTTTGAATTTTTTTTTTTTTAATGAAAATGTATTTGTGTCTTATTTGTATAATGCAATATGAAAAAGGAGAACATTTAAAAAGTGCTTTCTTGCCTGATAGAACAGGAGCTATTTTCTCTTTGGTCTCGCTACTGTGGTAAATCCACCCGAGTCTTGTATCTGAGACCCAAGAAGCCAGAGAACAGGGAGATGAGCGGTGAGGTTGTCTTTCTCAGGAGCCAAGAGATCCTTCGCAGCTGGTTGCGGAGAGAGGTCTAAAATGCCCACAAGTAACATGAAATACTCTGTTTTCAACCTCCACTGTCTGGATATGTCCTAAAGACTAGAGGTCAGTTTGTCTGGAAGAAGCCCAGGGCGATGGGATTTTTAAAAAAGCCGCCCAGTGATTCTGTTGCATGCCAGGGTTGAGAACGTCTGGCCCAGGGGCAACCCACAGAAGAAATGCAGCAGCAGGAAGCCGGAAAGCGGGGTCAGGGCGACCCGGGAGGAGCCGTGGCCCTTCAGTGAGGAGAAGGACGCGTGGGCACTTGCCCAGCTTGGCACCTTGCACAAAGGAACATGGCATCTGAACTTCGGAAGGGCCGGGTGGGCTTCCAGTCTCTGTCTGGGTCATCCCTCTCCCACTATGGCTTTAGATCCCTGATGGCATCTTCCTACAGGGACTGGGGGATCTTTGGCCTCCATCCCTGACTCCAGACTCAGGTTTCCAACTCCTTGCACATGGTTCCTGCGTGGACACCTCATCAGCCCTCCTGGGAGGAGCACAGCCACCCATGGCCCTCCCCTTTTCCCTGCAGATTTCTCCTAGACTCTGCCCCCAGACTCCCCGATTCCAGGAAACATAGCACCACTGGCCAGTGGCTCCAGACAGATCCTTGTGGGAGCGGACTGACCGCTCTCTTGCCCCTCTACTGCACAGCTGGCACATCTTCGGCTCCTGAGGGCTCTACCTGCAGGAAGGATCTCTGTCGAGCCATGTCTTGCCTCCCCAGTGCTGCTCTGGTCCAGGTCTCTGTGCCTGCTCTGAACTCTCCACCAGCTTTGGCTTTTCCTCCCCACAGCAGAGGCTCCAAACCACAACAGGAAGAAACATGTCAGCATAGCTCTCCCTTCCCACCACTCCATGCTCAAAGCTCCCCCCAGCAGTCCCCCACACTCCTGGGAGCAGCATCCTTAATCCTCCCTCCCTTCCAGATTCATCTCCAGCTAGCACTTCTTCCTTCCCAGACGTAGTTTTCAGGGTTTCCCTGTACACTTGAAGATTCCTTGCCTTAGAGCATTTGCACTAGGTCACACTCCTTACTTTGTGCCCCTCTCCAGGTCTCTTCTCGAAGAAGAGGGGGTGCCTCTCAGATCTCACTCAAGAAACCACCTCCCTCCCCTACCAGGATATCTCTGGGGCACGTGGCCTCACTATCTACATGGTGCAGGTAACTGCTGGAAATGACCGCATGCTTTTGTTTGCCTCCAGTGGGAAGGAACTGCTTTTATGGCTCACAGGCTTACTGCTGCCCTGCCCCCTCCTAGAACAGGGTCCTGTCACCATGGCCAGGCAGGTGCTGGGTGTTCCTTGACTGAGCGAGTCCATGTTATCAGCGGCTGACTTCACAGGACTATGTCAGCTCATTCAACGTTGTTTAATTGTATGTTTTAAAATTATTTTGAAAATTTTCTTTCTTTCTTTCTTTCTTTCTTTCTTTCTTTCTTTCTCTCTCTCTCTCTTTCTTTCTTTCTTTCTTTCTTTCAGAAAAAGAGCATGAGAGAGTGCATGCATGAGCCAGGGGAGGGGCAGAGGAAGAAGGAAGGAGAGTCTCAGGCAGTTTCCCTGCGAACTCAGAGCCCGCTCCCTCTCATTCCGCCCCCCCACCCCAAAATCGTGACCTGAGCTGAAATCAAGAGTTGGTTGCTGAACCAACTTAACCACCTTAGCACCTCTTAATTGTGAAATACAAAATAATTTACACTGTAAAATATACATAATGCAAAATTCAGCACATAACCTGGGTTTAAGTGCATAGTCCGGTGGCATTAACGTTCACACTGTTGTGCAACCCTTACCACCATCCATCTCCAGAACTTGCACATCTTTCCAGATGGAAACTCTGCTTATAAAACCATAGCTCCCTACTCCCTTCCCCCAGCCCCAGACAACAACCCTTTGGCTTCTGAATCTGAGTTTGACGACTTCCGGTCCTTCACAGAATTGGAGTCACATAATATTTGTCTTCCTGCGTCCGGCTCCTTTCACTGAGCATGACATCCTCATGCTTCATCCGTGGGGAAAGTGGGTCAGAATCTCCTTCCTTTTAAAACTGGATAATATCTCATTGAGCATACACAGCACATTTGGTTTCCCCCTCATTCATCGATGGACACGAGGGCTGTGCTCATTGAATTTTTTTTAAAGATTTTATTTATTTATTTGACAGAGAGATCACAAGTAGGCAGAGAGGCAGGAAGAGAGAGAGGAGGAAGCAGGCTCCCTGCCGAGCAGAGAGCCCGATGTGGGGCTTGATCCCAGGACCCTGAGATCATGACCTGAGCCGAAGGCAGAGACTTTAACCCACTGAGCCACCCAGGCACCCCCTCATTGAACTTTTGATAGATTTCTGTGGCGAGGGTGCTTGCCAGATGGGAGGTTGAGGTGTGAGGAGCAAAAGTCTACTGTCTAATCTGGTATCATCTTGTGACCCAAGCCTTCGGGAAGCCAGCAAAGCAAAGAGATTCCCTGCCCCCCAGTGCAGCCTTATAGGGAAGTGGTTGGACCTGAGTGTCCTGGATATATCCAGGCACAGAATGTCTTAATCTAATATCAACCTTACACTTAATAGTTACTAACAATAACCTCTTCTTTTTTTTCCCTAATTCGATACTAGGCCTGGCTTGAATTCACGACCCTGAGATCAAGACCTGAGCTGAGATCAAGAGTCACACAGTTAAACCAACTGAACCATCCAGGCACCCTAACCTTAAGTTTTAATTATTACTACAAAATTTCTGAGAAGATGGAGATTTCAAGAGACAGGGAAAACTCCTGGCCTGTGCGTGCTTTGGTTTGGGGCTAAGGTGCTTCTGCCCCCACTCGCCACCTGGCTTCCTCCTCGTGCCAGGCCCCTGGCCTGTCCAGATTCCCTGTGGGGCTGATTCCCAACCAAGGAAGGGGGCTGCCCCTCACTTTCTCACCATTGTCTCTCCCCCACTCTCCACCCAGCCCTGGGCGTCAGGATCCACGAGACAACTGAAGGGCCAAACCAGTGCACCATTGTTTTTTTTCCTCTGAAACTTGAGGTCCCAGGAAACAAAGTGAAGTCTTGTCCAGTTTGGTCAGGTTGAGGATGAAGAAAGGCATGGCTGTGCCTTCGAGAAGGAGCCTTGAGTCGTGAGGAGGCTGGGCTGAGGGGGTAAGGTTGAGGAAGGGAAGCTGGGGAAGGAGGGAGACAGTCGATGAGGGAGCTGGGAAAACCATGAGGGGGAATGTGGGCTTTTCTAGAGAGGAGGCCCCTCTCAGGCAAGGGTTAGGAGTAAGGACAGGAAAACGTCCTATTCAGCCTAGATTCCCTTTGAACACCCTTTAAGTCATCCCAACTACCTGCCCTGCTCCTCAAAGCCAGGTCTGTGGGCCTAGGCCTGTGGCAAAGGGTCTGTTTCCAGTCCACAGTGAGGTAAACACAAGGAGTGAGAGGAAAGAGGGGACAAGCAGGGGGCAGATGACAGACCAAGGCATCCAAGCACACGGCCAGTGGACTCAGCCAGTCAGAGGATCTGAGACCAGCTCAGGGGTTGTTACCCTGGTGCCGAGAATGGGGGACACAAGCTGGGTCCTGCCAGGCCCAGTGGGGCCCCCGTCGATCCTGGAAGGCTGGAGGATAGCGGTCCCTCACCACAGACAGCTTGAGGACACTGCCCTGGAGCGCCAGCCCACGGCCCAGCATGCCAGTGTCTCCCGCAGCCTCCGCACAGTGCCTGTCCTCAGGTTGGACCCCCCAGAGCAGTGGCTGGCCCGCACTTAGGGGCAAACATGTGCATATCTCCCCACCCGAGACCCATCTTTCCCCAGTTGTGAGATACTTTCCTGTGAGCGATGCTGGGACCCCAGGCCATCTGAGGAAACAAGAGTTAGCTCAACTTTCTCTTCCACTCACGAACATTCTCACTGGGTGGAACGATGGGTGAGGCGCCCCATTACTAAATCCCTTTCATTTATTTACACTGTCTTCTCTCCTTCTCTCCACACACCATCGAAACCGCGCAAGTTAAAAAGTATGCATGGTTTGGGTCCATGGTAGAAGTAATGAAAGCAAAAACTAGATGTCCGCCATCCCAGCCAGTCTCTCTGCTGTCAATGTTGGCTTGGAATGTCTGTTGATCACCTGGATCCAGCCATGCCTGAAGCCATCACCATTTTAGTCACATAAGCCACAACCTCTTCTTTTCTTTTTCTTGAGTGATGTCCCCCACTTGAGACCTGAGATTGATTATGCCAAATGGTCCACATGGTTACTGCAGGTTTGTGCCTGGTGTCTGACCTGCCAATCATCTTTCTTCGGCTCCGCTCATGAGCCCCACTCTGTGAAGGGCTATAGGAAGTTTGTACTGCTGAGCTGCTAAGCTTAATAATTGTTTAGCAATGTTGCCAAAATAGTAACCTCTGGGAACACTTTGAGGCCTTTTTTTATGTTCTCCCAAGCAGGGTTTGGAGGTTGGCATCTCTGGGTACTGGGTGGTTTACTAAGCAGGGCCAGGGAAGGTGGGGCAGAGGGAGAAGTGTTTGGTCTTCAGCACCTTTTGGAGGGAGCTCCATGATGCTCCTCTGGGCTGGGACTTCACGTGAGTACAGATGATGTCACGGTGAGGAGAACAGAAGCCCTTTTCAGACCTCACTCCCAGGATGGCAATTAGGTCTGCTGTGAGAAGGAAACAAATTATCTTAATAGATGGGTAACCCTGGCTCCTATGGGGGAGAAAAATTAGATCACAGGGACTACATATTTTAAATAAAAATTGGTGTTTTTATAAAGAGTGTGTAATTTTAATATTTCTATTCTGTGCCCTCAATGCAATTTAAATATGACACGTCAAGCATGCACTCAATTTTGTTCTTAAAAGAAAAAAACCAATCTTGTGTCTCACTAGAATTCAGAATGTTTTTGAACTGACAACATTAACAGACAGCATTGTTGAAATGGAAAGTAGAACTTGCAAGAGTGAGAGGCTTATTTAATTTCAGTGAACTCTTACTGAGTTCCACCCCCACTATGGATATGGAATGGATAGACAAGGGAAAAGCAAATAACCTATGACTCTGGCTGCTGAAAAGTTGCCAATCCATGGCAAAGTATGATAAGGGCTTGAATTTTGGAAAGGAATTTTGGAAGGTTTTTGGATGCAAGAAACAAACAAATAAATAAGGGAAAATATTACTAAATTACTAAATTAACCTTATCATTACCAGAAACTTAAACACACATAAGACTTAGGTCTTAAGTCTTAAAGTCTTAAGGTAGTTTTGCCTTCAGGTTAAGCTTGACCCAGGGCCTCAAATGCTCTGACCAGTATTCAGTTTCTTTCTATCTTTCCTCTATCTTTTCATATCTTCTCCATTTTAAAAAGATGTTATTTATGTATTTGAAAGAGAGGGAGGGAGAATGAGAGGAGAGGGGTAGGGGGAGAGGGAGAAGCAGAGTCCCCACTGAGCAGGGAGCCCAATGCGGACTCGATCTCAGGGCCCTGAGATCATGACCTGAACCAAAGGCAGACACTTAACTGACTGAGCCACCCAGGTACCCCCATATTTCCCCCATTTTTGGTGGTGTCTTCTCCATTTCTCTTGTTGTAGTCTGTACTTTCAATCCTTCTACTATCCTGCTCCGGGGGATCAGGAAGAGGTGCAGAAAAAACAATGCATTGAAATTTGAAGACCAAATATGCATTGGATTAACAAGGGAAGCACATTCCAGTAGAGAGTATCTTTGAAGGCATGGAAAAGTGACACTCCGGGAGAGGCTGGGGACCTGAACATAGTTTGGTGCTGCTGGAGGGGAGCGTTCATTTGAGGGAATATGAGTGAATTATACTGGGCTCCAGGGGCCACTGATCTCTGCCCTGAGCTGTGCGGGAGGAGAGAAGCATTTTCATTCTGAAAGTCATGATTCTAAGCTGGGCGAGCCATGATGAGATCTGCACTTTTATTTATTTATCTTGTTTTAGGTTTTATTTATTTGTCAGAGAGAGAGAGGGGGAGAGGGAGCACAAGCAGGGGGAGTCAGGCAAAAGGAGAGAGAGAAGCAGACGTTCCCCTGAGCAAGCAGCCCAATATGGTACTCAATCCCAGGACCCGGGGATCATGACCTGAGCCGAAGGCGGACGCTTAACCGCGTGGGCCACTCAGGCGTCCCAAGAGCTGCACTTTTAAAAAAGAAAACTAAAAAGCCTGACTCAAGCTGGTCTGAACAATCAGGAAGTTTCTAATGTTGTATAACTGAGTTCAGAGGGTGAGTGGATCCGGGCTTCGCAGCATGAGAGCTCATAGAGGTCCTCCAGGACTTGATTCCTTTCTGTTTCCAGGCTCTGCTGTCCTCAGTGGGAGTTGCAAGCAAAGTCGTCTCCCTTGGGGTTATAGGAGGGCTCCCTGTGGCCAGGTGTCCTATATGCATCCAGGGGCTTAGTGAGGGGAAAGGGGAGGAGACAAAGCCAGAGGTAAGAGAAGTCTTACAGGGAGAGGACAAGGGAGTGAGGGGGATGGGAGGGCTGGGGGCAGAAGAAGGAAAGAGGAGCAGAGGAGAAAAAAGGGGGCAAAGAGGGAGAGAGGATGGGGGAGAGGGGGATAAACTCTCTGAAAACTTGTAAGTTCTTCCCAAATGGCCTGATCAGGTCTTGGGCAGTGAGCACTGGGTGGGAAACCAACACTCCCCTAAGGCACCCATTCCCTTAACTCACACCAGGGGGGCCTGTTGTATTTTGGAATTTAGAATTTTTTGGATTTTGGCAACAGTGCCCATGACTCTCCACCCTTCCCTGACCCCAGGGGGCTCTGAGGGAGTGCCCCAAGTTTGCACAGCTCTGCAGAAGGTGCCTGGACCCTGGTGCCCCGGGGATAATCCCCTAAGCTGCCCCCACTGTTGAGGGCTGGCCTTATGGCCTGTGAGTTCCAAGCTTGCTCTGTACCCGCCTTCTGGGTGCACAGGGAGGGAACAGGGGAGGAGGGGAGGGCAGCCAGGAAGTGTCAGAGGCAGCTCCCAAAGCCATCTCCTAGGGCTGTGGGGTGATGGGGAGGGTGGGGGGGGCAGTGGCTGTGGTAAAGGAGAGCTGGGTAGACACAAGGCATTCAGAAAGGCAAAGGATGGGGCAAACCCAAGACCTGGTTACCTAGGAAAAGAGCAGAGCCCTGCTTCTGCCGCTAGAGGTCATGAAGAACTGAGGCTAAGTCAGTTCATAAATCGCTCAAGTGTGTGCAATTCATTTATGGGGAATCATCTTCAGGACAAAGAGCTGGAACTTCTGTTTGTGGAATGTGTCTCTGATACCAAACCATGAGCTATATACTTTCCTCAACATGTGTGAAGGTGTATTAATGTTGTGCGCCCCCATGTTGTGCCGCCCCCCACCCCCGCAAAGGCATCTGCATATGTACGGATAGTCTTGAGAACTCATGTGTTGAAATATTAGTCTCCCACACTCAGGAGTCTCCCACACAAGGAGACCCTTGCCTCTAAGGGTCCTTGTCCCAGGCGGGGAGCCCTCTCGAGAGTTCCTGCAATGCCCTGGTGTGCGCCACTCCTCCAAGGCCATCCCGGCAAGCACGAGGACGTAAATGCAGGGCAGAGAACCTAGAGGGGAGGCAGGGTCACAATGAGTGGCACGGGACGATTCCCTGATGTCCCTTCTTGAGCCCACCATACTCGCCAGCCCATCCTTGGGGGAAGGAGGGTCTGGTCCAGGGCCTGGTGGCCTAGGTGGAAAGGAAAAGCCAAGGAAGCCATGGGAGGTGTGAGGAACAGCCAAGACAGAGGTATTAACTGCCCTTACTGTGCCCTTACTGTGAACCGTGTATGTATCTATAATCCCTGTCATAATGTTCCAGAAATCCTTAAGGGGGGGGGAGTGGTTGTTTGCTGGACCATGGTTCTCACCACCATGAGGACAGTGACAAGGGACCACTACCAAAGAGAGAGCATTAGCGTAAGAAGGGGCGCAGGCCCTCGGTCCTGACAGCAGACTTTCTGTGGCAAGGGATGGGTAGGAAGGGGAACAGAGCACAAAAAGGAAGGGTGGCCTTCCGGAGGCCACAGAGCCTTGTGGGGGCAGAACTGGTAGGAGGTCGGGTTCCCTTGGCAGAGGCCCAGGCTCTTACCCCTGAATGACCTGGGAGTCTGGGCTCTAAACCCCGTTTGTTGAAGGACAAGCCAGAAGCCGGCACTCCTTGCAGTTTCCACCCCCATCTGAAGTGCCCTTGACCCCTTCCAGGGTTCTGGGTCCCCTTTCCTGATTTAAAAACCCTGTCCCCACCCCAGGGTTTCAACAGATCCTGACTCACACCCTTTTCCTTATGGCCTTAAGCTACTTTCTCTTTGACTGACTGGTCTGGAAGCCCAGCTCTACAGAGACACCTCACCCCAACTGCAAACACAGATAAGAGCGGCCCGCATCTTCCACGGCTCACGCCAGCCTGGGTCTCCTGCCACACCTTCCAGAAGCCCTCGGGGGCCACTTTTCTGGACGTCCATGATGCGACTCTAACAGAGGTAGGCCATGCTCCTCTCTGCCCCTGCTCAGGAGCCAGGCCTGCCGCCCTGACAGAACCCAGCCGTATCCCGCCACATACCACAACCTGTATGGAGGCCTCACGCTGGGGCCAAGGTATGTGTTTCTTTAAGATGATCGCTAATGCATTCGCCCAGGTGAGGCCCAGGTTTTCCCTTCTACAGTGAGAATCACCTCAACCCACAGAAACAGACAGCCTGAAAGGTGCACACATGACTATAATTGAGTCAAAGAGATTTAAACTGGAAAAAAAGCTGTTGATGTGGAAGGAGTAGGGTGAGGTCCATTGGTAATAAACTAGTAGAATGTTCCATAAATATTCTATGAGAAGTGTCCACTGGGCATCGCCAGCTGGTCTGCAGTCACTCACAGGAAGCTACAGGAAAAACAGATTTAAAACACAGTCCCACAGCACCCACAACACATTCCCTGGGTGGGGAGGGCAAGCCGAAAGATGGTGTCGCGCGCAGCTCACAGCCCACGCTCATCTCCCAGGGGCGGCAGGCCCATTCAAGGCAGGATGTGATCGTTGTAAGCCCTTTATTGTAATCTAACAAAGGGTTATAGATACTTTAGTTTTGGTATCGAAATTTTTTTTTTTTTGGTGGCTGCATTCAGCATCTTATTAACCGGTATGTTTGAAAGCCCTTCATGTGTCGTGAAGAGAATAGTTTTGATGCTGGGATTTATCGGGCAATGCGGGAGGAAGAAAAGCATGGTTAGAAAAAAAAAAAAATCCCCTAAGATCCCTGTCAGGATTTTTTTTTCTTTTCCCCCCACTGTACTATTTTTTGCAGTTAGAATATTGTTCATCTCTCACTTTGTTCTGAAGCTACAGAACTAAAGAGGATTTTCAAGGTAATTTTTACCCAAGGACAGAAAAATAAAAGACATGCTATCTGTCACTTGGACGTCCAGATAGTCATTTTTTAATCCCATGCATTGTTGAATTTGTCCCAGCTGGTTCTCTTGAAGCTGTAAAATGATTCCTGAAGACGCCCTTCCTCCTCCGGCCTGCAGGCGCTAACTTCATGTGTCTGTGAGGCATTTCACCCCTCTTCCACCTGGGACCTGGCCGCCTCCAGCAGAGAGGACCGCGCCTCCCTGTCAGCCAGGGACAGGCGCCTCCGTGTGCAAGGATCAGGCTGGGCGTGTACACAACCACACCCGCTCAGGTTGTTGTCACTTTGGGGCGAAGCTTGCCTCCATGAGTCCCTAGAAACACTTCTTCCTGGGCCTCTCTCCCTCCTTTCTTCTTCTGATCCCTCTTTCCTCCTTAAGGGACGGTCA